>NC_133662.1:101970022-102570022 GCF_037893015.1 Macrotis lagotis | reverse complement strand
AACTGACTGTTCTTTTATTATTTCTCATTTAATCATTTTCCAAATCAGGTTTTTCTGAGATATTTTACATTCTCTTTTATTTTTTCATTCTTTTGTTTTATTTTATATTTTCTTGGTATCATAGAATGTAATTATTTGTCTAATTCTAGTTTTAAAAGTATTATTTTCTTCCTTAAGTTATTGATTTTTCCCACATCAAATTGTTGGGTACTTTCCATAATTTTCTTGATTTACTAGGATTTTTTTCTTCTAATTTTTTTCCTCAATGACAATTATTTTATTTTAATACTCCTTTCATAATTCAGCCACAATCATTTTCTGTGCTTTGGTCCATTGGATATTTCTCCTTGAAAAAAGCCAGATTTATTTTAGTTTCATCATCTTCCTCTAAATATGAACCCAGGCCTTCTCTATCCCCATAATAGTAGCTGTCTATGGTTGGGTTCTATTTCCCTTACTAAATTAATTTAAATTTTCACTTTTATTTTTTTATCAGTGTAATCAAGTTCTAGGTGCAATGTATTTTCTAATCTCCATTCCAGGTTTCAAGCTTCGGGTTTTTTATTACACTTCTAAATCACAGCAGCAAATCAGAATATCCCGTAATTTATTTTTGTCCCTTTGGTCCCTTAGGTGACTGCAAATTACAATTGTTTTCTCTGCCTCAGGACTAAAAGTAGGAATTCTGTTCTTCTGCAAGTATTGACAGCTTGTAAAATCCTGGTCCCTTTGCTCCAGATGTGTGTTAGCTCATTGTCTCCAATAACAGCAACCCTGCCAGGGTTAGGTCTGGACCACAAAAGCTATCCATCAATCATCTCCTCAGCAGACAGACTTTCCACAGTCTGAGATGAAAGTTGTAATATGGAGGCTGCCTCCCACCATAGCTGTCCCCAGGACTGTATATTTGTTCATTCTGCAGAGTTAACCTGGAAGTGATTATACTTAACTCAGGGCAAAGTTCAGTCCTTCAGGATCAGGTCTTTCCTGGGGGTCATATCTTAGAAGTATTGCTCGAACTTTTTTTTTTTATTCCTGCAGCTCTATATTCCTTCTATGATAATATTCTATCATTTGTGTGGATGATATTTGGAGGATCACAAGTTTTCTGACATTCACCTTCTCGTCCTCTTATTTGCTTTTTAAACTCCTTTTTGAGCTCTTCCATGAATATTATTCCCAGTTTTCTTTGGGTTTTTCCTATTGGAGTTTTGGCATTTTTTTCCTTTTCTATGACTGTGTCTTGAAATTCCCTGTTATCATAATAACTTTCTATGACCAGATAATTTATTGTTTGTTATTTTCTCATCTTTTCTAGTCTTTTCTCTCACTTCTAAATTTGAGCTCTCTCTCTAAGAATGGAAGGGGTCCTTTCTAAATCTTCTTGTACTAGTGTCTGGAGGCCTACATTAATGTTTCTGTGAGGACCAAGGGGGACCCTCTTGTTTGGTGCTGGGCTGAGGGGATGGGGGAAGTGGCAGATATATGATGCTACAAAAGATCAGATTAGCAGCTTATATGGTCTTGTGCTGAGGCACATGATGGGGAGAGATGGCTGTTAGTGATGGAGATGGAAAGTTCTTCCAGCACTCACCTGAAGCATTGGGTATGTGTGTGTGTGGGTGGGTGGGTGTGTTCGGGGAAATGGGTAAATGTGCTGGCAATTTCCTTGTTCACTTGGCACATCCCTGAGGCACTTGTCTTCTACCTATTTTTTAGGCCTATACTGAGGCATATAGGAGACCCCCAATGTGAGATTTATGTCCACCTACTAGCTTGCTGAAGGCAGGGTCTGCTGCTGGCTTGCAAGATTGCTTTCTATTCTGCACTGTACTACCCTATTATCCAACTGAGATAGACTTTTTGCTACCAATCTTTCAAGGGCTTTTTGGGCAGGAAGATTGTTTCACCTTATCATTTTGCTAATTCTGTCATTCCAGAATTCATTTGGAGGAGATATTTTATCCTACTTGGAAATGAAAATAATAGAGATAAGGCAATTTTCTGCCTAATACACCATCTTGAATCCCCGATCACATCCATTCTAATTATGGTGTTTTAGAATGGCTTCACATTGTATAAAATATATTCTGTCAATTTTATGTGACAGGATTAATGATTTATTATTATTATTATTATTATTAGTAGTAGTAGTAGTAGTAGTAGTATTACTGTTTAAATTTAGAAAGATAAGAACCCCGATCAAGTCAACTCTTTCCATGATGATCATGCTGCCTGCTGAGTTTAACCCTGATTATGTTATGTTATGACTTTCTAAGTACGGCAGTTGCATTCCCTCTTCCTTGTAATAGCCATTTAACTATTATGCTTTACTACTGAAATGAAAAAAAATAGAAAAAATATTAGAAATGTTAAAAACTCTGGACCTCTATATTAATATTCAAAATAGATGAAGGGACATCACAGATCTGTGGTATAAGAATATAGTTTCAAATTTTACAATTAGTTGAAATTGCTATCAATCAAAATGAAAGTTTCATTTGCATGTTATTCATGTATTATAATTCCAGGATATTGACAGAACTAATGAACAGATTATTAGTAGATTTTTATGTTTTCTATTCCTTCCTGCAGTATATTTTTAGCTGTTCATTTTAATGAATTTTCCTTCATAGAAAATCCAGATAGTCATTATATTCATAGATATTGGAATACTTATATGACATATTGCATGTCACTAACTTGATATATATGTGCATTTCAAATCTGTTATCTATGACTCAAGGCAGTGTGGTGTAGCAAAATCTAGAAAGTATAATTAATTGCAGTAGGCCAATGGAAAGAGCACTGACTAAATATTAGGACATATTGACTTAGACAATGAGTTATTATTATATCACTTTGGAAAGTTCAATAGACTAACCTATGGCTTTTTATCCTTATGTGATAATGAATAGATTGAGCTAGAATCTAGAGATAATCTCCCATCGCTGAAAACAATGCTATATATAGAAATGCCAGTGATATATGTGGGTTTATTTTGTATCTTGTGATTGCTGAATTTCTTAATTGCTTCAAGTATTTTTAGATGATATTCTCAGATTCTCTAAGATTCTCCAGATTCTTTATTCCTTCCCCCACTGCTGTGAATGAAGCTAGGACTCCTTGCTCTATCTCTTAACTGACTTTGCAAATTAGAAAAAAAGTCATTTAATGTCTCTTGGGTTCAATTTACCTATATAATGATTAGTTCAGAATAGATAATCTCTAAGAATCCTCCTTAGAATTTTATAAAGTTAAACAACATACATCCCATGTTATCTAATTCATTTGTGTAGATTCATCACATTACTTAATCTAATTTTAATCTAAATTTTTATCTGATGTCCCTGAAGAATATAGAGGTAATCTCCTGTCAACAATGCTAATGGAAATATTTCCCTTTTATACTGTCCCCAAAACAACAGAAGAAAGATGTTCACCATTGTCTCAAATTTGTTTCTCTACATATATACTTCCATTTCTTTTGTTCTATGTAATATTATGGCAAGTAGAACACACAATTGATTTGATTTCTTCCATTTACTAGTTGTATGATCCAGAGAAAATTACTTATCTCCCCCAACCTTATTTTTGAATCTCTAAAGTGACAATAATAATACATGCTTTACAAGCCCTAAAAAGTATGGGATAAAAATGAAATAATATATGTGACTTCACCATGTAACTCATGAATTCTTGTGCAAACATAATATATTGTTTTATTTCTCTCTACTCTAATTCCATGTCCTTTATTTAACCTGCACCTTCCCTTTTTGCTTAAACCAAATTAATTCCTTAATCTTCTTATCCATTTCATTTGGGTTTTTATTTTCTAAGCTTTGCCAACTTTATGGTCCTCTTATAAAGGCTTATTGATTAAGATTATCAATTTCATTTTGGTTGTAGAAAACTGAATTCCCAGATGAGGAAACTGAATTCTTAAAAAATTTAGCTTAATGTCATTTAAATAGTTATTGATTAAGCCAGACCCAGAATCAACACCTTCTAAATCTTATTTTACTGCATTCTGGTCATATGAAATAGAGCTGGGCAAAGACTTAGAAATCCTTAAGTCTAAGAGTTATATTTACCAAAAAAAGCAATCTTTGATCAATTCAGCTTCTCCATTGTTTTGAAGGACATAAATAGGAAATTTGAGTTCTCTATCTCAATACCTTGTGTTCTTTTTAGTATTCCTCAGTTTCATATATTGTATCATATCATTAAAACACAGTCTACAAACTACCATTCTATGAATATTTTCTTATGCTTTGGGACTTTAAATTCAAAACCTCTTTTACTTTGAGGTTTATTATATATAAATATAGTTTTCAGTCTAGATTCTAGTGACAGCAGTTATCTGCAGCTCACAGATAATGCTCCTTCATTTCCAATGAGTAGAGTATCTTGCTCACAGTCTTTCTATTCACATTAATTCTTGCCTTGAAGTCAAGGCTTATTTCAATTTTGTATTTGTTATCAGCAACACCTAATACAGATACAGGAATAAGGAAATGATTAATGAATACTTGTGGATTGATTCACCAAATAATTGGAATTCTTTATTTCTTTTCAGAGTAGTTTTTACCCAAAATTTTTCTTGATAAACCAGATATTATTATTCTAATATTTTACATGATAATACCTTGAATTCAATTTTTCTGTATATCTTGTTTGCATATCCATGTATATCTTTATGACTTTAATAGAATATAAACTTCTTGAGTTGGATTTTCTCCTTTATCACTGTAACTTAAGTGCCTAACAAAAAGTCTTATATAACAAATGTTTATGTAATTATACTAATTCAAAATAAGTACAATGTGAAAAAAGTATATTAAGTTATATTAAATTTAATATTTAAATTAGCATATTAAATTATGTTTAATTTAATAATATAGTTAATAAAGCATATTAAATCACAGGATTATTATGACTATGGATTTTGACCTTGAACCCAACAAAATATTTAGTGACAGCTGGAGAAATCCTTATGAGTCTGATGCCTCTAGTCTTTTTGTCTTCCCCAAAAAGGACTCAGCCTGGGGGAGATATCAAGCAATTGTTCAATAAACATATAGTAAGCACCTGGTTTGTGCTGGAAATTATACTAAGCCCTGGTTGACATGATGAGACTTGCATTTTAACAAAATCACTGGAGGCAAAGCCTAGATGATAGAGTAAAGTTAGGGGCTAGCCTGAGCTCTCCTCTGGACCCTTCAAACTCTTTTAAATACTGTCTAAACTAATCTTTTTATAATATTTTATTTATTTGGTTTGAAAATTACATGAAACAGATTTTGCCAATTGATTTTTACAAGCTTTTAAGAGAAAAAAAGATACATAAGAGAAAATTTATATAAAGTATCAGATTCTGAAGGGATATATTACTTTTTTGTTTTGTTTGATTTTGTTTTTTCTTCCTCTCTAGATGGGGATATAATTGTCTGTAGCTGGTCTAATAAGGTTGCCCTAGCTCTCTGAACCGGTGAAAAGAGCTGCAGCCATCAAGGTTCATCATTTCACAATATTGTTGCTAATGTGTACATCGTTTTCTTGATACTCCTCCCTTTGCTGAGCATCAGATCCTGTAAGTCATTCCATGCTTCTATAGAGTCTGACTATTTGTGTTTTCTATATATAGAAAAAATACATATAGACCATATATAGAACAAAAACATCCCATGATATTACATGCCATAACTTGCTTAGTCATTCCTCAATTGATGGGCATCCCCCCAATTTCCAATTTTTTGCCACTACCAAAATTGCTGCTAGGAAAATTTTGGAAAATGAGGGAATGTTCCCATTTTTTTTTTGATTTCTCCTGTTCATAGAACTAGATTTGGAATTGCTTTGTCAAAGGTAATGAACATTTTTATTGCTCTTTGGTCATAGTTCCATATTATTCACCAGAATAGTTGGATTTGTTCACAACCTCTCCATCACTCACCATTTTCCCTTTTTCCCATCTTGGCCAATCTTATAGATGTGAGGTAATATCTGACTGTTGTTTTGATTTGCATTTCTGTATTTTTTTAAATCTTTATTTGTAAATCCTTTGCAACATGATGTAGTTTCCTTGTCTAATTTTTTTTAATTTTTCCAATGAAAATATATTGTATAATAAAATCTCTCTAACCAGTTAAGATTTTTTCTAGTCAACAATTAATCAATTGTGCATTACTTTAATGTTATTAAATCAAAGAAAAAGTAAAGATTCTGGCACTCTTTATTTTATAGATACTGCAATCTAAAAATATTCACTATGTAGTTCTTTATCTCACGCAAACTTTTCTTTGTTTTCTTAATTTTTTTTGCTTCCCATTCCAAATTCCACTTATAAACATGGTCATATAGAAAGCAAGACAGAAAGAATATGAATATAACAGTTATACAAAATATATTTCTGCAGTATCCATATTCCCTTCCTCCACTCAGAATTTCTCAATTCTTATTTCTCTATTGACACATTTAGGCATATTTTAAAATACTTGCTTAAAGTCTTGTGGATTTACAAAATCCTCTGCCTCATTACATACCAGTTTAGTTTCTCTAGTGCTCCATTTTATATACAGAAATGTTTGGTGTCATTTAAATACTTTTCACAGTTCTCATACTTTTGAAACCTTCATTAATTTGATTCTTTTTCCTTTTACATTTCATGATTTCTTGCTTTCTTACCCTTTCTACTTTGATAGATCATTGCTTCAGAGTTGAATTTCAAAGTTGTAGCTTCTTTTCACTTTAAGGAAATTGTTTTTCTCTGGACTGACAAAAGTGACTTCTAGAGAGAAAAAAATTGTTTTCAATGATATGCCAATTTCTTTTATTTTCACCTTGTTCATCTTCTAGTTCCCTAGTTCTTTAGTTCTTTTTTTTTTGAAAGTACAGCAAGCAACTACTCATGCAGAGAAAAATGCATGTTTCCAGAATTTACCATTATCTTCAAAGGGATGGTGAAGTTGTTAGTTATTTGTTTTACTGCTTGTTACCAAGGAATGGTGAAGTTTGAAGAGAAAGAGTGTTTTCTAACAGAAAATGTAGCAGGAACAGCAAAACAACACAACTATCAAATTGTTCTTGTTCACATCACCAGGAAGCCTGTATTAGAATAGATATTGCAACCAAAAATTGAACACAAAATCATCTTTCAGAATATTTTAAATTGGGAAGACTACTTTTTTTTGTATGATAGATACCACTTGTTGGTACATTGAATAAGCAGGTATACTTCAAATTATGAAGGCTTGAATGAAAATTCAGGTACTTACTAATTATTTGACTTTGGACAAGATCTTTAATTTTTCTATCTCAATGTCTTCATTATTAAAATTGCAATAATAATGTCATGTACGTTATAGTGTCATGAGGATAAATGAGATGGAATTTTTAAAGCATCACAAACATTAAGGGACTGTATAATTGCACATTATTATTATGTATTGCTTTTCTAAAACTGTTGAAACATAATGACCCTTTCCCAGAATGTTTTTAAATATATAAATTAGAATGTGTATCATTCAAAAAAAACCAAAATTGATTTGAAAGGCTTTCATATTGTAGGTCTTTTATAATGTTCACAGACCACAGATGGAGAAATCTTGGATTTTTGCTAGATTAGTGAAATAAATTGCTGTTGTTGGTCCTACCTTTTTGAAGTTCATGATAACATCACAAGGTAATGACATTACTTTTGAGTGAATTGTATTTACAAGAGGCATAGTTGTGCAAAAGCATTATTCTTCCTCACTCTTGTGGCCTTGTCAAAGTCTGATGAGAAGACAAAAGTCAAGAAATCAGACTTGGTGTGTAGGGCATGATCTTAGTATCTTCACCATGTGATTAAGTTCTAAGTATTCCATAATACCTTCTTTCAATACCTGCTTGGTGATGGAACAAATTATTTTCATTCACTCATTCCTTCAGGAAAATTATTCACATGCATGGGGCAGATATTCTTTCAATGCACCAATGGATTTGAGGTCTATCAGTTGCCCTTGACGTCCTTTTACTAGTCTCTCAGATCATTTTGCTGGGTTGTAGACAATGAGAATGCTACAGCTTCTTGGAAATATAGGTAAGATTTGAATGACACCAAAAGAGATGAGCAGTGATGGAAAGTAGTATTAGTCCTATCTGAGTATCCCCCACATCCATAAGTGATAAGTAGATGAGTGACAAACAGGATCAAGTGTTGAGGATTAATTAATTTTTCATCTCTAATATTCTGTTCTGCCTTTTCCATTGTGACATCATGAGAATTATCAGGGAAGTAACATGGTACTGTAAAAAGAGCACCTAAATCTTGGCTCAAAGAATTTGAGTTTGTTAGAGACATCCTACTCTGAAGCTTAATGTAGCTATGATAATGTTAAAATGCCCTGTTCACATTAAGATGTATTCAAATTATTATATTTTTTGGATGCATAGATCAATGTCTGATATTAATCCAAAGTAGATATTTTCCCCTAATAATCAGGGAAACTGTCTCCATATGTAATGAGTTCAGTCAGTGCACCAGTGCAGATTTCAATGTGTCTTTGAGGTATCTCTGAGGTTTTCATTGTACTTGTTTCTCCTAAAATGCTCCAATTTATACCATGCTGGTTTTCCATTTTTCTCAAATATTATAAAATAATGTGAATTGCATAATGCATTGAACTATTAACATTTATGCTCGTTTAAAACATTTTCATGCTCCCCTCCTTTCTATTATTCTTTCTTGGGTTTCTGGAAATCTTAAATTCTGTATTTTCAAGTCTTCTATGTACAGACTGAATAGTCCATTCCTTAAATGTGGCGAAATCTTTGAAAGGATGTATACCTATAATTTGCATTAACTATTTTTCCTGTCCCTTATTCTAGGGTAGAGGAAGAGTTAAAAAAAGAATTCTATATATACACCTCTTCAAAGATTATTAAGATTATTTTTTTGTCTTTTTTCTTCAACTGGTAAAATCATATATATATATGTATATATATATGTGTGTGTGTGTATGTGTGTATATAATATATATACATTATTTCACAATTGCATGTCAATATTTTAAAATTAATTTTTGAAACTTTAAGATCCAAAAACTCTTCCTTTCCATTTTCTTCCGTACTTCTTGAGTAGACAAGCAACATGGTAATAAATATATATATGAAGACTTGCAAAACATATTTACTTCTCAACCATTTTGCAAAAGAAAACACTCATAAAGTAAGTAAAATCAAAAATTTTAAAAATTGCTTCAATCGACATTCAGGGTCCAGATATTGCATTCATCAAAAAATTCTATAAAAAGTTTTAGTCTCTTTCCTCTCCAGGTTTTCAAAACTAAATATTCAGTGTACTTCAAAAACCTCAAATATTATATAGCCTATCAATCCCTTATGTTTCAAAGACTAAACAGAATAAAGTATACTTAAAACATAAGACATAATTTCTCCTTTATATTATTGAGTTTCTTGGAGAATACATATCAGAGGTAAATAGGAAATTTGTGCTCAATCAATCTGAAAAGTGACATTTTATATGAAAATGATTTCTGCTCATTCTGTGTAAAAATTGCCTTTCTCTATGATCACAACTAATGAGAGTAATAAACTATTTCAGTATTTTCCATTTCCTGAATTTCTCTGTATTCATTTTGAATTCTTAGCTTATTGCATGGCTTTTAAATTCAATTTATTTTTTTGGCAGCTGAAATCTCATAAAAATACTTTTGTATTTGTTATCTACATTGTAAATTGAATGCTTCTGTACAGATTGAATAGTCCATTCCTTCCATGTGGGGAAATCTTTGAAATGATACATAACTATAATTTGTATTTCCTTTCCCTTATTCTAGTGTAGAGGAAAAGTTAAAAAAAAGAAACTAATCCTTCTTGAGACTCAAAGGATGAATTACATGGGGAGGTACTGGATCAAGTGATACTTGATACCACATGGAGGGCCTTTGAAAACCTAATTGTAATTATAAGTGTTTGGGACATCATAGGGATGATATATTCCTGTTACAATCATGCATTTAACTTCATCTTTAAACATTCAAATTCCAAATTTTCTTTTTGAGCCTTTTTTCTCTAGTAAGAGGTTAACATGCCTGAAATACAAGTTTAGAAACTAAGAAAAGAAGGGAACTTGAATTTAAAGGACTCACTTTATTCTTTCAGAGCTCGTTAGATTTCTGTAAGCATTTTTTTTTTCTATTTTAACATCTTGAGAGGCAATGTATTCCAAAGAAAATAAATGTAGTCAGATGAGTTAAGATCCTACTTATGAAACTTAGGATTTATGTGACAAAAGACAATGTACTTAATATCCTTGGCCTTCATTTTTCTTAGCTATCGAGGGAGTATTCTGAGTTTCCTTCAAATCAAAAGCTACAATCCTATGTTCTAAATTTTGCTAACATATTCAAATACTTATAATAAACTTATTGAATGACAAAAATTGAATTCATTCTCCTTGACAAAAATAGACATGTCATGTGGGAATATTGTTTTCAAATAATAGCTCAAAGGAAATATGCAAGTATAGAGAATTGATGTTCATATGGACAATTGATGACCAAGCTATGATACAGCATTGAAGGTTGTATTGGTCTGATCGGTCACAGTCACATATTGTAGAAATATAACCTAGTGATGTTGTTTTAGCCAGTTTCAAGAATGTAGGACAATAACTAACCAACAAAATAGCAGTAATTCCTCATTTAAAAGTAATTTCCATAATACTAGGTGAAATCAACATGCTTATATCACAAATTGGCTTAAGTACAGGTTTTAAAAATGAATTAACAATTATTTATTGGGGGTATTGAAATGTCATTTTCATTTTCTCAAATTTCCTTTTAAAGTGCTAGTCGCTTTGCTTAAAGTCAGCTATTAACTATGTCTATATTTAGGTCAAAATTGCCTTACAGTTATCTTAAAACAGTACACATGATAAAGTATCAACATATTTGTCAACACTCAATGCTTCTTATTAATTAAAATAATGTAGATTTTGGTTTCAATCAATAGTCATTTTAAAGAAATATTTGATATGATTTTGCTAAAAAATTATTATCAATTATCACTTCTAAAACCCTAAAGACAATCAACTGTTTTTTAGCAATTGTGTACTGACAATTGAATACTTAGAAATATCTGTCAATGGACAATCTGTCAACTCCACAATGACAGAATTATTATTCAGTTACCCATAGAAAATGTCATTCCTCCTGTCAAATATATTAGATCAAATGAGCTAGTATAACATAAAATATTTATATCATTTCTAATTCCATTGTGTTAGCAAAAGGTAATATAACAATAGAATAAATTTTAAAATTTCAACTTCAGCAATGTATTAGTTTCAAATGAAGAATATACATGTAATTAGACAAAGGGAAGACAAATGAAAATAGTATGATCATTATGAAGGAAATAAACATTAATCTACATATATTTATACTACTACCAACATAGGATTGAATTCATTTTGCTAGCAAATTTCATTATATGTTTTATTTCAGCATGAGATGTCAAAATAGATATGGGTAAGTCAAACAAGTAATTTAGCAATTTGATCTCCAAAAAGAGATAAAAAAAAAATTTGCAATATAAATAGGTAAATTTCAATTTTTTTTTTTTGCAAGGCAAATGGGGTAGAGTGTGTTGCCCAAGGGCCCACAGCTAGGTAATTATTAAGTGTCTGAGACCAGATTTGAACTCAGTTACTCCTGACTTCAGGGCTGGTGCTTTATCAACTGCGCCGCCTAGCCACCCCGATAAATTTCAGTTTAATAAAGGTAAAAATAATAAGCATTTCCTTATGTTTTTCAACTATTTATCAACCAATTATTACAAAATGCACTGGGAATATTAAGAATAGCAGCAACTCTAAGATCCCAGATTTTGAATCCAAATGGCCTTCAAGAACCATTGCCTTGGGAAAAAAAATATAATAAACAACATTCATATTGAGTTTGCGATGTGTCAAGCATTGTTCTAAGTTCTTTTAAGTTATATCATTTGCTTCTCACAACAATCCTGAGAAGAATAGTGCTATTATTATACCTATTTTACAAATAAGAGAACTTATGGAAACAGATTAATTGACTTGGTCAGCTTCATACAGAAAGTATATATGTATTCCTGTATTTGAAATAAATCCTTTGACTCTATGTAGTTTTATCAATAAAAGTGACATCAAAGAAGATACATTCTAATTTCCTTTACTATTGTATCCTAAAGACAACTGAACTTTTCCATATTTTCCTCTGTGTGGGCATATACTCACAAGCTTGTATATATGGATTTATAGACACACACACATACACACACACAGACAGATAAATTTGTGTATATGTATATGTAAGCATGCATGAAGGATGTGAATTTATGAATAGATGAGGGAATTGTGGGGTGAATTGCTTGAGCACCTCTGACATCTATCACAAGGCTTCTGAAAAGGGGTGGATGTGTCATCAGTGCTTGAGGAAATTTATATGTGATATCAGGAGGGATATCACCAGAAAATTTCATAAAATTTGTGATCCATGACTGAATACTCCATACTGCCATCCCTATTCTCATCCTCTGGTGTTAGTGATCCTTGAGGACCCCAGCTGTGAGATAACAGGGACAAAGGTCTCCAACACCTTCTTGCCCCTCTGTTGTTTCTTAACACTGCTGGCTTTGTATCTCAGGACATTTTCATTCTCCTACTTTTGTGTTTTCCCAAGAAGTGGATCATTCTAACAGGATATATACCATAACTGTAAAGATAAGGAAGTATGCCAAGAATTTGGACAAATAAGTTTATGGTATTTTTGCATGTTTGGCTCCCACTGATTAACTCATGAGATATGTTTGTGCTACCGATACTCAATAAAGTGGTCTTTTGTTCCTACAAAAAGAGGTTCCTGTCTCTCTTCCTTTCACTGTAGCTGAGAACTGGTCAAAGTACTCAAGGAAGTTGGTGCACCGTTTCATTTCACTTGGCACCCAACATGGTAGGGGAAGATCATTGAAGGACTTCAACCACAGGGCAGATCAGCCTTCATGGATCTGAGAGGTCTCCAGCTACAGCCCAGTGTATGGATTGGTGAGCTAAGAATATTCTTATCATGGGACAAGTATTAGGGGTTTCAGAGAAAGACAGATACATAAGATTATTATTTAAAGCCTTAAAGAAACAGGGTTGTATAGTACAAATAAGAGCTATTAGGAAATATATAGAAGTAGTTTATAAAGCATCCTCCTGGGTGCTAGAAAGAATGCCCAGTGACATGAATGATTGGATCATAGTAGGGGAACAAATGACTGAACTTCATAAACATGCACCTGTCACTGAAGGAATAATTTTATGAATAATTTGGTTAGATCTGTTTATGCAGATGAATTGCATTTACAGTGCCCTGGGAAGTTTAACACAGAAATGCAAACTTCTGCTCCTAGGTCTGGTCAAGAGATGCCCAGCTCTCTGTTCTTTAACAATTTATTATATCGGAATTTGGGTTGTTTAAAAATGAAAGAGAAAGGGTTAACAAGGAAACAATGGATGAATTAGAAAATGAAGTTGAAGAATTAGAGGAATAATGCAGTCACATGTCTACACCTTCAATAGGTCAAAAACCAGTTAAGAGCATTATGGACAAACAAATAGACAGCCCAAAAGGATTTGAGAAATCACTAATTAGTTCAGAAAATAAGGAATTCGGTTTATCACCTCTTAAGAGGGGGTTATTTCAGGTACTACAACAGGGAGAAAACCTCAAGGATTTGGGAATAATGATACTTGTCTTAGAAGACACTCAAGTGGATCCTAATACTGGACAACAAGCTAGAATCAGAAGACATAATGTGGTTCCTAGTAGTCAAATAAAAGAGTAAAAGAAGGCAGTTAAAGAATATGGGGTGAAATCACCATATTTATATTTGCAGTTAAAAACTTATAAACTGATGCTCTTACACCAAATGATTGGAAGGTAATAATTAGCGTTTGTTTAACACGTGGTGAAGCAGTGGCATGGATATCAGTTTCATTAAATCCGGGTAATCCAATAAATGCTAACACATACTTTGAGCAAATGACAAGAACAGGACAGTATTGTACAGATGGTCAGCAGATCACCTACACTTTGGAAACTTATGAAAGGCTTGCAAAACGTGCAATAGAGTCTTGGGGGTATAGTCCCTGTATCTGGAGAAAGTAAACCCTTTGCCACTATTATACAAAAACCTGATGAACCTTTTTTTGACTTTGTGTCCAGAATGCAGGATGCTGTAGCTAAGAGTATGGGGGACACCCTGGGTACAGACACTCTATTGAAACAAGTGATAAGGAATAATTGTAATACAGATTGTAAAAAAGACTTAATGGGGAGCAGATGGGATGTCTCATTGGAAGAGATGATTCAAAGATGTTCTAGCATAGATTCTGCATTGTATGGAGCTGAAATCATGCCTCAAACTATGGCTAGGGGCTTTAATGAAAGCAGCATAAAATGTTTCAAGTTGGCAGGATTGGACATTAGAATTAGAAGAAAGACTACCAAAATAAGGGAGAAGGGAATAGACCGACCATGTTCTGCATGCATATTCATTCACACTCAGGGCTGCCTGGTCCCCTTGTTGAAGGCAATGATATGACTGATAAGTACACTGATAGGTTCAGTCTGGGAAACATGCGGAGATCATAAATGGTTTCACTATTCTGCACGGTCCCTTAAGCTTTTATATCACATTTCCAAGGAAGCCAGTCAGATTATAAAACTGTGTGTGCAGTGTGTCCCTTTTCAACTCCTGATCAGTTCCTGATCCTTAGGAACCCTAGGGGTACCTTCCCTAATGAATTATGGAAAATGGATGTTACTCATGAACTCTCTTTTGGCAGACAGAGGTATGTTCATGTAACAGTGGACAACTTTTCTTCATATTTTATGGTCACACAACTGTCTGGGGAATCAGTTAAGGATGTCATTTGTCACTAAATATCTTGTTTTTCGATTCATGGTGCCCCTGCTTCTATTAAGACTGATAATGGTCTGGCCTATGTTTCTCTGTATTTCAAGTCCTTTTGTGAGGAATTTCATGTGATGCACATAACAGGAATTTCTTACAATCCCCATGGTCAGGCTAGAGTAGAATGTGCCAATAGGACCCTAAAGACCTTTTTTCAAAAACAAAAAAGGGGAGTTTGGGAGTAAATCCAAGATAAGAATGGACATGGCATGCTATACATACAATTACCTGACATTTTATGAAAACCATATTACCCCAGCCATGAAATATCACTGTTCTCCCTTAACAAAGAATTGTGCCAAGGGACTTAAACAAATTGCAGAGCCGAGGCATGATGAACAGGTTATGTGGAAAAATCAAGATAGAATTTGGAAAATGTCTAACAAGGTACTAAGAAAAGGGCCAGATATTTTGTGTTTCTACACATGAAGGGACTGAATGCTGGATTCCTTAATGGAATGCATGGACTATCTTTGAAGGGTCAAAATGCAAAACACCGTGGAGATGATCACATAGAAGGAGAAAAGGAAAACACAAACCCACTATGCAAAAAATACAATCCAAATACAAACATTAAATGCAAGGTAATTTGGGAGAGAAGGCACTAGAATTTGGGTGAGGGAGCACAGGAGAGGTTTCATGCAAAATACTGTGCCTGAGCTCCATCTTAAAAGAAGAGGTCTTCTGTGTGCAGAGGTGAAGAAGTATAGTCCAGGTAAAGAGATTGGCCAGTGCAAAGGCACAGTAATGAGACAGGGGGTTCTGTGAATGCAACAAAAAGGCTAATTGTAACGTCATTGGACAAAGATTCTTTTCTCCTTGTACTATGGGAGCTAGATATTTGCATCGCAAGTTATATCCACACAAGTACACAGCAACCTATTTGCTTCAAGGACTATGTGCCATGGCACGATAATTTACTTCCTGATAGAATACTTCATCATGGATTCCCTGCTCCATTATACCTGAATAACACCTTTTGGGGTTAATAACAGACTTTGGGGGAAGAATGGAACATAGCTATGGTTATGGGATGGAATAAGATCACATGGAGGGATACATCCAAGAGGATTACCTCAAGAGATGTACTGATAAGAAAGGCTTATTTGGGGGATAGCTATGAATTTTTGTCTGGATCTCAAGTAAACATAACTATGATTGACAATTATTATAATGTATCATGCATGAATTGTACTGTATCAGAATGTATAGATAGAAAAGTCAAAGGAACAATATTCATAGTTACTAGACCAAGATATGTTATGATAACTGTAAAAGCCCAGGGTTGGTATCAAAGTAAGGCTGATTAAGTATTTTCAAAATAGAAGAAAGAATATCTCACTATCCTATAACCATTAGAGAGAAAAGGTGTCTTTCATGTGTTATTTTAGAGATATCTGTATTGATATCTCTTATTGCTTCATAAATTTCCTTATCAATGTCTGTAAGTACTATAAGAAATGAAACAATACAGACTCAATTTTTTGGAAGAATTAGCTAAGAATGTCTCTTTGGGGTTTAAAGAACAGTGAATTATAGATGAAGAATTTTATAAGGCTATCAAAGCACTAAGGGATACTATTGAGAATGTTGGGGACAAAGTAGACATGATAAAATATAAAGCTAGTTTAGCTTAAGAATATGGATATTCCTCTTTTTGTTTCATGAAATTACAATATAATAAGCCACATCATTCATGAGTCAGGATTAAGAATCACCTCAATATGATTATAGATAATGGTATTCTTTCCATACAAATTAAAGATTTATATGACTTAGCTCAACAAATTAATGATGCTTCTAGAATGATCTTTTGCCTGATAAGACTGCTCAAAAAATCATTGATTATTTTAGTCATTTATCCTTTCCTTCTTGGGGACAGCATGGTCTGTACATGATTGTAGCAACTATTGGAGCCACTATTATGGTTTTGATTATTTTGTCATTTCTTGCTCGATTTGCCATTTCTGTTATATGCTCCAACATTGATCATATGAATTCGTGTATTTGGCAAAAGAAAAAAAAATGGGGAAATGTTAGCAATCCTTGAAGACAGAATCTGTGAGATAGCAAGGACAATGGTCTCCAAGACCCTCTTGCGCCTCTTTTGTTTCACAATACTGCTGACTCATTATCTTGGGACATATTCATGCTCCTACTTTTGTGTTTTCCCAAGAAGTGGCTCATCCTGAGATAATGAGATACATACCATAACTGTAAAGATAAGGAAATATGCCAAGAATTTGGACAAACAACTTCATGGTATTTTTGTATGGTTGTCTCCCATTGATTAACTCATATGATGCTGGCCAAAGACATTGGTAAGATATATAGAGGTTAAGTATACTCAATAAAGTGTTCTTTGTTCCTACAAAAAGTGGATCCTATCTCTCATCCTTTCACTTTAGATGAGAACTAGTTCTTTGATCGTCAAAGAAGTCAAAGTAGTTGGTGCACTGTTTCATTTCACTCTGGTTTTGATTTTGTATCTTCAGGTACTCATTTCAATAACCCAATATTTTGTCTTACAGTGTTCTTGTGACTTTTCATAATTTCTGAATTGTTTTCTGTTTCAGAAAATGAAAAGAAGGCTTACGAGACTTCCCATTATATACTTTTCAAATTTTTCTTAAATTATTATGCTCACAAGTTTGGAATTACACGCAAAGGGAAACAAAAGTGTGCATACCCTTTGTTCCAGCAATACCACTACTGGGTCTATACCCTGAAGAGATTTTGAAAAAAGGCCAAAAACATCACTTGTATGAAAATATTCATTTCAGCCTTGTTTGTGGTGGCAAAGAATTGGAAATTAAGTGAATGCCCTTCAATTGAGGAATGGCCTAACAAAATGTGGTATATGTATGTCAGGGAACACTATTGTTCTATTAAATCAGGAGGGATGGGAGTTCAGGGAAGCCTGGAATGATTTGTAGGAAATGATGCTGATTGAGATGAGCAGAACCAGAAAAAATGACATACACCATAACAGGAACAAGGGGGTGATCATCAACTGAAATGAAATTTCTCATTCCGTCAGTGTAACAATCAGGCATAAATTGTGGGTATCTGCTATGGAGATTACCATCTGTATCCAGAGAAAAAAAATGTAGAGTTTGAACAAAGACCAAAGACTATTACCTTTAATTAAAAAAAAAAAAAACCCTGTTATCTTATTATGTAATTTTGCTATCTCTTACAATTCATTTTTCATCCTTAAGTATATAATTTCTCTTACATTCAACTTATATACATTTATACCATGGGAACAGTGTAAAAACTATCAGACTGCCATCTGTGGGGGGTGGGGGTGAACGGAAGTAGGATTAGGGAAAAAATTGCAAAACTCAAAATAAGTAAAACTTTTCTTTTATTTGAAAAATAAATTGCTATGCCCACTAGAGATTTAAATAGGAATGCATACTGGGATTTTTTCTTTAGTTTTTTTTTTTAAAGACAATGGGGTCAAGTGCCTTGCCCAAGGTCACACAGCTAGTTAATTATTAAGTGCCTGAGGCTGGATTTGAACTCAGGTACTCTTGACTCCAGGGCCTATTACTCTATCCACTGCACCACCTAGCCACGTGGTACTGGTATTTTTTCAAAAAGTTTTACATTGACATAATCATATGATTTCTTTGAGGTTTGCTACTGATTATGTCAACTATGTTCATAATTTTTCTTAATATTGAAACATTCTGACAATCCTGTCATATTAATTAATCTGGTGATTCATTGCTATAATGGCCTTTCTAAAATTTGTAAAAAAAAAGTTTGCTTCAATATTTATAAGAGGAATTGATCTACAATTTTCTTGTAGGTTTTAGTTCTTACTTATTTAAGTGTCAATAACATATTTGTGTCATAAAAGAAATGTGACAGAACTCCTTGTTTGACTCTTCTTTAAAATACTTTATATGAAATTGAAATTAGTTATTCTTTAAATATTTAATAGAATTCACTTGTAAATCCATTTGACCCATGAGTTTATTTATTGTTTGTTTTGTTTTTTAAGAGTTCATTGATGATCAGTTCAATATCTTTTTCTGTAATGGTATTATTTAAATATTTAATTATCTTTTGTATTAATTTGAGCAATATATATATATATATATTTAAATTGTCCAGATTATATAACATATATATGTAAATTGCTCAGAATATATATTCATACATTTAATATAGATTGTTAAATTTAATGTCATTCATTGTACAAAAAAATTCTGATTTATTATTTTAATTTCCTCCTCTTTTGTAGATGAAAAAATGACGACTATTTATAATCATAAGAAAAGTACTCTAAATCTCACCTCACAGATTTTCAATCCTAGCAATTTTTTTCTGTCTTCATATTAATCAAATTAAACAAAGGCTGATATAATTTTTTAAAGCTTTTGAAAGGCAATGGGTTTTAGTGTCTTGCTCAAGTTCCACAGCCAAGCAATTATTGAGTGTCTGAAGTCAAATTTGAACTCAGATCCTTCTGACTCCAGGACCAGTGCTCTATCCACTGCACTCCCTGGCCACCCCAAGATTCATCTATTTCATTGTTTATTTTTTTATAGAACCAATTCTTACTTTTATTAGTTCAATAGTTTTCTTATTTTAAAGTTTATTAATGTCTCCATTTATTTTCAGAATTTCAAATATGTTATTTATTTGGGCATTCTTAATGTGTTCTATTTTAGCCTTTTAAGTTACAAGCCCAATTCATTTATCTGATTTTTCTCTAATTTATTTAAGTATTTAGAGATATATATTTCCAAATAAAACTGCTTTGGTTGCATCCCACAAATTTTCTTATGTTATCTGATTATTGGAAATGTCTAGGGGACAGCTAGGTAGAGCACTGCATAGAATGCTATCATTAGTGTCAAGGGAACAGGAGTTCAAATCCAGCCTCAGAAACTGACACTAGGTAACTTGTGATGGACGTTGAGTAAGTCACTTAATTGCCTCACATTCATTGCCATCCTCAGTTATCTTGCTTCAGATTTGGTCACTGGACCCAGATGTTCTCAGAGGAGAAAAAGGCTGATGAGTGAGCACAAGACAATCTCACTCAAATTCAATTCATATGTTTATCATGGCATCACTTCATTTGATATCATGAACTTTTTTAAGAATTAAAGACAAACATCATCATCATCATAACTGTCTAGAATGAAATTATTGTTTATTAGTGTGAATTGTCATTTGATTCACTAATCTTTTAAAATTAGGTTATATAGTTTCAAATTAATTTTATTCTTTCTATGTCTCTGTTTATTGCACCATGATCTTAAAAGGTTTCATTTTACCTTTCAATATTTCTTCAGTGATTATAGGGCTTCTAATGCCTTAATATATGGTCAATTTGGGGGGCAGATGCCATCCCCTCTGAGAAAAATGTATATTACTTTCTAAATTTATTCAGTTTTATTTAGATGTCTATCATACATAATTTTTCTTTTTTAATCGAAATTTTATTTTCATTTTCCATTTGTATACAGTGGTTAGATTTTCAACATTTCATCCATTGGCAAATTTATGAGTTTCACATTTTTCTACCATCTTCCCTTCCTTCTGCTCTTCCCCATGTTGGCAAACAGTTTTGTTAGACTTTCAAATGTACAGTAATGTTTAGCATATTTACATGTTAGTCATGTTGTGAAACAGGAATTAGGACTAATGGAAGAGGAGAAAAAACATGAGAAAGGAAGGAAAAAATATAAAAGAAGTTTTCAAAAAGTAAATAATTCTCATTCCTATGCTCATTCCCCTTTGTATGTGGATGACATTGTAATAGCAGATCTTTTAGGATTTTCCATGATATCTGAAATGCTAAGAGGAGCTGCATCCATCATAGTAAATCTTACCATGTTAGAAATGGTTACAATGTTCTCTTGTTTCTGTTCACTTCACTCAATATTAGTTCGTGCAATTCTTTCCATGCTTTTCTGAAGTCTGATTACTATGATTTCTTATAGAATAATAGTATTCCAAGAAATTCTTATACCATAATTTGTTCAGTCAATCCCCAATTTATGACCCTCTCAATTTCGAATACTTTGCCACTACAAAAAGAACTGCTATTAACATTTTTGAACATGTGAGATTTTTCCAATATTTCTTTTCCATTGAGATATAGGCCTAGTGTTGTATTTATGGTTCAAAGGATATGATAAGTTTTATTGTTCTTTAGACAGAGCTCCAGACTGCTCTGTAGAATGGGTGGATCAGTTCACAACTCCAACAATATGTCATTAACCTTTTAATTTTCCCACATTATTTCCAACACTGACCATTTTCCTTTTTTCTTATTTAAACAAATCTGGTAGGTGAGATTTGGAGTATTTTTCTAATGACCATATATAGTCTTCATTTCTTCTTCTGAAAGCTGTATATTCATGTCCTCTGACCATTTATCACTTGGAGAATGACTTGTAATTTTATTAATTTAATATGGTTATGTATATTAACAAAATTAGATTGCTTCCCTACTTTCTGCATGTATCAAATTGTTGATTAGTTCCATGATTTTTTTCTTGATCCACTCATTCTTTAAGGCTAGGTTATTTGGAAACCAATATTTTTTTTACAGAACAATAGTATTCCATACTGTTCATGTACCATAACTTGTTTAGCCATTCCCCAATTGATGGGTATCCCCTCATTTTCCAATTCTTTGCCACTACAAAAAGGGCTGCTATGAATATTTTGGAAGATGTGGTACTTTTCCTAAATTTTATGATTTCTTCTGGATGTAGACCTAGAACAGGAATTGTTGGGTCAAAGGGAATGAACATTTTTATTGTGTTTTGGGCATAGTTCCATATTGCTCTCTGGAAATGTTGAATTCATACACAACTCCATCAGCAATTCATCAATAAACCAATCCTCCCACAACCTCTCCAATATTGACCATTTTCCATTTTTATCTTCTTTTTCAATCTTGTAGGTGTAAGGTTATAACACATTGTTGTTTTAATTTGCATTCATCTAACCAATAATGATTTGGAGCATTTTTTTCCATATGATTATATATAGCTTTAATTTCTCCATTTGAAAATTGTCTGTTAATATCCTTTGACCATTTATCAATTGGAGAAAGTTTTTGTCCTTTTATCAGAAAATTTTAGAAGTCTCTATTTCATTGAAAATCTATCTTTTCCCCAGAAAGAATATCCTGAATTTTGAAGGGCAATCAATGCTAGGTTGGAAACTAAAGTCTTTTGCTTTCCAGAATGTCACATCCCAGGTCCTCCATCTTTTAATATTGAATCTGATGAGCCCTGTGTAATTCTGATGATTGTTCCTTCCTATGCAAATTGCCGCTTTTTTGATGTTTCCATTATTTTCTCATTAGTTGAGAATTCTGGGATTTGACTATAATAATCCTTGAAGGCTTTTTTTTCTCATGTGGTCTCTTTCTGGATGTAATTTATACATTCTTCCATGTACATTTTGTCTTTTTTTTGTGTGTTCTTTTCTTTTTAGGGATTATTTTGCAAGGCAGTGGGGTTAAGTGGCTTGTCCAAGGCCACACAGCTAGGTAATTATTAAGTGTCTGAGGCCAGATTTGAACTCAGCCCTGACTCCAGGGCCAGTGCTCTATCCACTGTGCCACCTAGCTGAACTTATTTTGTCTTTTTTATCTAGGATATTAGGGAAGTTTTCCATGATAATTTCCCAAAAGAAATTTTCCAGGCTCTTTCAGTAGAACAATGATTTGTGAATTATCTCACCTTGAACTCTTTTCCAGGTTATTTGATTTTCTTAAAAGGCACTTTACATTTTCTTCTATTTTTTCTGTCTTTCAATTTTGTTTAATGGAATCTTGGTGACTCATAAACTCATTTATATGTTTCCAATTCTAATTTTTAGGCTTTGTTTTATTTAGTTAGCTTTTTTATTCCTTTACAAGTTGGAAAATTTTAGTTCTAAATGAGTTAAGATTCCTTTCCTGGTTTGTTACTTTTACTTTTTAATAAGTTAATTGGGGGGCGGGGGTGAAGCCAAGATGGTGACAGGAGAGGATCATCTATTTGGTGCTCTCGCTCAAAACTTTGAGACTAAGGACTCTAACTAAATTTTCAAGAGACAGAACCCACAGAGGGAACCAGTGAGGCAGTTCTCCAGCCCCAGGTAACCTGGAAAAGAGCAGAAAGGCTCTGCTCTATGGGGTTGCAGGGCAGTAAGCCAAAGCAAAGGAACTGCAGCCTCCCAGAGGCAGCCCTAGGGTGCTGGGAGCCAGGGCTCTCAGCAGCAAGGGCAGTTTCCTGACCTACACTCTGGGGAGCATCAGGCAAAAATGTAAGGAATCAGTGGGGGGTATTCCTGCCAGAGTGAGCACATGAAACCCAGCCCTCAGGGTACTCAGTGAGCAGCTTGGCCTTGGCAGCTCACATCCAGGAATAGGATGCAGGCAGAGCCCATTAGCAGGAACCCCCAGGGCATGAGTGCTAAGCATAGGAAGGGGAGTGGAGAGAGACTGCTGAGCTCTGTCCTCTCTCCCTGGAAAAGAACTCTGGGGTTCAAACCACACTCAGATCCTGATCATAGTCTAGGCCCCCCATAGAACAGCAGGGCCTTCCCCAATTCTGCCTTCCCCATGGCAGAAGGGTGTGCTTAGAGTCCTTCATAGGCCAGGAGGGAAGACAGAGCCTCATATACTGAGATGCTTGTGGGGAGTGTCCCAATAATACTCAAAAGCTCAGGAAGCAATACAAAACCAAGCACAGGCTGGAGAAATGAGTAAGCAGAGAAAAAAGAGGAATTTCATTGAGAAATACTTTGACTGTGATCCCAAGTAGGATCAAAACACTCAATCTGAAGGTGAGGAAGTACAAGCTCCTGCATCTAAAGAACACAAGAAAAACAGAAATTGGACTCAAGCTATGACAGAGCTCAAAAAAGACTTTGAAAATCAAGTGGGGGAGATAGAAGAAAAATTGGGAAAAGAAATGAGAGAGAAGCAGGAAAAACATGAAAATGAAGTCAGCAGCTTAGTCAAGGAAATCCGAAATTATCCTGAAGAAAATAACATGTTAAAAACCAGCTTAGGTCAAATGGTTAAAACAATTCATAAAAGTATTTGAGGAGAAGAATACTTTAAAAAGCAGAATTGGTCAAATGGAAAAGGAGATAAGAAAGGTCTCTGAGGGAAAACAAATCCTTCAGACAAAGAATGAAATTGAGGGAAGTTTTGTGAGAAATCAGAACACAATACTTCAAAATGAAAAGAATGAAAAATTAGAAGAAAATGTGAAACATCACATTGAAAAAACAACTGATAAGGAAAACATATTAAGGAAAGATAAGTTAAAAATATTGGAATACCTGAAAGTCATGATCAGGAAAAGAACCTTGACATCATTTTGAAAGAATTACTACAGGAAAATTGTCCTGATATCCTAGAAGCAGAGGGTGAAATAGAAATTGAGAGAATCCACCGATCTCCCTGAGAAAGAGATCCCCCAAAAAAACCAACCCTCAGGAATATTATAGCCAAGTTCCAGAACTCCCAAGTCAAAGATTAAATATTACAAACAGCCATAAGGACACAATTCAAATATGGTGGAGCTGCAGTCAGGATCACACAGGACTTAGAAGCAACTACATTAAAAGTTCATAGGGCTTGGAATATAATGTTCTGGAAGGAAAAATAGCTTAGAATGCAACTGAGAATCAACTACCCAGCAAAACTGAATGTCCTCTTCCAGGGAAAAAGATGGACTTTCAATGAACCCTGGGAATTTCAAATATTTCTATTGGAATAGCCAGAGTTGAACAAAAGGTTTGATCTTCAAATACAGGACTTCAGTGAAGCATACATAGAGGAGAATGGGAAAATATGATGGACTTAACGATGATAAACTACATGTATTCCTTCATAGAAAAATGATACTGATAGTACTCATATGAACCTTCTCATTTAATAGAGCAAGTAGAAGGAGCTTTGACAGATGAAGCACAGGAGAAAGCTGAATTTGAAGATATATTGTGGTGTAAAAATGGAGTCAATAGATAAAAGGGAAATTTAAGGGGAGAAAGAAAAAGGAAAGAAAGAATAGGTTAAGATATTTCATATAATAAGATTTTTCTTTAATACAATAAGTTATTGCAATGATATGGAAGGCAAGAAGGCAAGGCGGAAATGAGGGAATCTTCACGTTCATCACAGGTGCCTAGGAGAGCAAACAGTAGATATACTCAATGGGGTATAGGCATCTGGAGTAAGAAGGAGAGAAGGGAGTTAAGGGGAAGGAGGGTGAGGTAAATGATGGAAGAAAGGATGGACCATGGGGGGAAAGTGGTCAGATATAACACATTTTTTTTTTTACTTCTTGCAAGAGGCTGGGATTGGATGGCCTGTCCAGGACCATAGGGCTGGGTGGATGCTGGGCCTAAGAGATGGTTTGTGAACTTGGGGCCTCTTGACCCCAGGGCTGGGGATATGTCTGCTACACCACTCAGCTACTGTAAAGCAGAGTTGGAGTGAAAGGAGAGAGAAAATATAGTACAATTGTAGTGGAGAAGGATGAATGGAGGGAGTTGTGAAGAGCAATGGCAACGGTGGAAATATATGGAAGTAACTTTTTGTGATGGACTTATCATAAAGAATGTGATCCACCTGTGACACATCTGGTGGTGCTGGAACACAGACTGAAACACATTTTTTGTTATTATCATTTTTTTGGGGGGGTTGCAGGGCAAATGGCACTGGGTGGCCTACCTGGGGCTACACAGCTTGGTGATTTTTGGGTGTCTGAGGCTGCATTTTTACCTGGTTGCTCTTGGCTCCAGGGCCAGTTCTCTGTACACTGCACCACCAGGCCATACCTACAATTATTATTATTATTGTTATTATTATTATTATTATTATTATTATTATTATTATTATCACTATTACTATTATTTTTCATTTTAATTTTTTCTCTCCCCTTTACTTTATCACTTATGTGGGTCTATATTTTTTGGGTGGAGGGGGGTATTATATTTACTCTTAAACAAGAATACTTTAGTAATGTATTAAAAAACCACTATTTGTACAAAATAAGAATAAATAAACAGAAAAAAGAAAAGGGGAAAAATAAGTTAAAATTTTCCAGTTGTTTATTTTTACTTTTAAAGGAGTTGTTTTCTCTAGTTAATTTTTCATAATTTTTCTGAAATGACTGTGATTAATTTTTTTCATTTGTATTCTTCCTCTAAATTCTTTAGTTTTTATAGCCTATTTTGAACTCTTCCATGAGGTTCTGCAGTTGAGGCCTATTCATAGATTCATTTAAATCTTCACATGTAGACAATCACTCACTGCTTTCTTCTTCTGGGATAGCTTTGTTTTCATCCCTATCTGAACAGTACCTTTTTCTGGTTACCATTCTTTTTGCATTTTTACCCATTTTAATAGTTTAGCCCTCCTCCTGGAGGAGTATAGAACCAAGCTGTGTTTGTATCTACGTTTCTGTTTGTGTCTTTGTGTGTCTGTGTGTGTGTGTGTTTGTGTGTGTGTGTGTGTGTGTGTGTGTGTGTGTGTGTGTGTGTGTGTCCTAGACCAGTAACTACTACATGACTTAAACTTTGCCAGTGTATTGCCTACAGAACCCAGGCATTGCTTATCATTAATTTTGTTCCCAACACCATCCTGTCTGTTCCCAGGTCTCAGTCTTGTCTGGGGTAGGGACCCTCTCTGCCAGCCTGCTATTAAGCTTGCTTGCTTACTTGAGACCTGATTTGTACTGTGACTAAGAGATTTCTGCTTTTTTCCTGATATTCTGCCTATGCTTGACTATATTTACCCTTTAACCTTGACAAAACAGATTTTTAAAGAAGATCCTTCAAAATATCTTGAGTTCAGACTTGTTTTCTTTTCTTTTAGTGGGAACTTGTAGCTTTAAGGGCTGTATAGAGGCTCCAATTAAAGTTCTGTGGGGAAAAGCTCTGGAAAGATATTTGGCTTGTGGCACTATCTTGATTCTGCCCTGGAAGTCTTGGCTTCAGTTTAAAATAAGAGGTCATATTTAAATTTTTAAAAAAATTTTATTCTGCTTCTAAACTACTTAATTTTTTTTAGCTATGTACAATTCTGCGAGAGGGACATGGGCTTCCCCCATGAAATTAGTTTCATTATCCATGTCTAAGTATTTGAATACTTTTCTACTTGGGGAATATGTTTTATATTGGTATTTCTTCATTACCTGTGGTACCACTTAGGAAGATCTAATTATCTATCTCCTTTAAATTAGATCTATTTTTACTTTTTCTTTGCTTTGTCATGATTGCTTACATATCTGAATAATTAGCCATTTTTTTAATTACAGGTGAAGCATGAGAAATTCTGTTCCAATCCTGCTTCAAATGTGTTTGGATAACAATATAGAATTCTCATTTTTAATTCAGTCTGCTATTCATTTCAGTTTTATGGGAGAACTTGAATTCCACCCTAATCGACAGTGATGGTTTTCCCGTTTGTACTTTTCCTTTTACCATATCCTGGCTCACCAATGTTTTGCTTTTGACAATCTGTCTTTTCTTTCAAATTTTTTTCAGTTTTCTCCTCCCTTTCACTTTTATTTTCCCATCCTTTCTGCTCTACCTTCTATCATCCCTTCCTTTCCCTATCTTTTGCCTTTCTTCTTACTAATTCTTTTTTATGATAGGCAAAATTTCTAAATCCTATTGAGAATTAATATGACTTTATTAAGCTAAATCTGTAATAAGCTAAATGTAGTAATATTCATTCAAGTCTGCTCCCATTCCCTTCTTTCCCTCCAATATAATAATGTGATAGGTCATTTAAGCCTCTTCATATGGTGCTTTTTATCCTCTCCTCCCTCTTTTTCCAATATAATTATTTTTTTACTTCTCATTTGATATCTGTCTTAATCCCACACTTTTCGGCACAATATATTCCTTAACATTTTCTAAAAGAATATAGTATTAAAGAGTTATAAGTATTATCATACAAAGTAGGAATGTAAACTTTTGTACACACACACACACACACACACACACACACACACACACACACACATATATATATATATACAATTTACCTTTCTGCTTACATGTTTACATATCGCTTGCATTTTGAACATCAGTGTTTGTGTTCAGTTTTGGTTGTTTTATCAGGTAAGTTTGAAAATACCCTATTTTGTTCAATGTCCATTTTTCCCTGAATTTTGCACACTAGGTGATGCTTGGTTGCAGTTTTACAAAAAAAAATTGTATTCCAGTTCTACTGATCCTTTAATGTTTGGCTAGCCAAATCATGTATAAACAAAACTGTGTCTCCTAAATATTTGAAATTTTTTAAATACCTGATATATTTTCGCATTAAGCTGATAAGCCTGATATTTGACTATAATATTCCTTGTAGCTTTTTTGGGGGGTATGGTCTCTTTCTGGGGTGATGAATTAATTATTTCAAGGATTATTCTATCCAATTCTTATAGCAAATCAGATCAAGTTTCCTTGATAATTTCCAGAAAGTTATTGTCCAGGCTTTATTTTTGATAATGAATTTTACGTAGACCAGTGATTCATAAATTATTTATCTTGTATCCATTTTCCAGGTTAGTCATTTCCCCCAGGAACGTTCTTTAGATTTTCTTCTATTTCCCCTGTCTTATGATTTTGTTAGATGAAACCTTAATGTTTCATAGAGTCATCAGTTAACACTTTCCAATTCAGATTTGGAATGATTTATTCTTCATTCAAGTGAGTTGTTTTAAATTTCCATTTAACCAATTCTGCATTTAAAGGTATTGCTTTCTTCAGTAAAATGTTTGACTCTTTTAATAATTTATTTACTTTCATATTACTACAGTAATGTTTCTGTAAAAGTAAACACCCTCCCCCAAAGATAGAAAACCCTCAAGAGAAAGTGTAAGAGTGTAATTTAGTCTTTGTTCAGACATCATTGGCTCTGTCTCTGTGATGGGTTGCATTCTTTATCATAAGTCCATCAGAGAAGTTGCTTCAATATTTTTCCACAGAGTTGCTACTTTTAATTGTATTTCCTTCCCTCTCCATTCCCATTTCTTCGATTCTCTCTCTCCTTTCACCCTGTCTCTCCTCAGAAGTATGTTTTATATGACTACCCTCTCCCTATGATCTTTTCTCTCTTCTATCACCAACACCCCCCTTCCCTAACTGTCCTCTTTCTCCACCTCATGTCTTTCTTTCTAACACTATGTAAGATAGATTTCAACACACCATTTCTAAACCCCTTCCACTTAATTTTTTCTTGACTGTTTATATATTATCTTAATCAATTCTATCTCTCCTTTCCCTTTCTCCCTATATATTCCTTTTTCAGTCATTAACTCAACCTTTATTGTTCATTATGCCCTTATATTCATCTCGCTTCTATGACTTGTCTTTATATGTTCCTTCTATCTATCTTTTATAAATGAGAAGGCTCATATGCATTGTCAGTATCTTCTTCCCATGAAGGAATACATGCAGTTCAACATTACTAAATCCCTCATAATTAGCCTTTCCTGACCATCCTCTCAATGCTTTACTTGAGTCCTATTCTCAAAGATCAAGCTTTCAGCTGTGGTCCTTTCAACAGAAAAGTTTGAAAGTCCCCTCTTTCATTGAAAGTCTATCTTTTCCCCTGAAAGTGGATGTTCAATTTGGCTGGGCTGTCCTGACGTCTTTGCTGAACTGGACTCTTTGCTCACTCTGGTGTACAAGAGTTCTTCAAATTCAGCTTCAGATAGGTAATACTTAATTACTTACTTGTGACCTTGAGCAATTCAATTAACCACATTTCCTTGCAAAAAACAGAAAAAAAAACAAAACAAAACAAAAATAAACTGATTTCCTCCTATTAGGTTACATGGTTTATTTTTTGGTCTTTATGTTTGATTCCAAGATCACAGTCCCTTTCTAACCAGAATATGAGGTGTCGGGAACCAGTTTAAACTAATAGATAAAATATGTAGTTTACTTCTAATAATCATAGAAGACTTGGGTTAGGGGATTCAATAAAAAGGAGAAAAGAGGAGAGAGACAGAAAGAGAAAAAGATAGAGACAGAGAGATAGGGAGACTGAGAGAGAGCAAAACAGAGAAAGAAACCAAGGCAAAGAAAGAGAAAGACAGAGACAGAGAGACAATGAATTTTGCCAAAATAATGGTCACATTAATAAACCAATTGTAATACTCTACCTCAGAGAATAGGATCTAGGTGATTGTTTCGAGAAGAGGACAGATATGTCTATAAGGGTGACTAGGTTAGTGTTAATAGGAGTTAGTTTAGCCTTAACCTGAATAATTCCTAAGGTAAAGTTTTTGCATTACCTGTTAACAGTTAAATGTGTTATACTAGAGCCCTAAGGTTACTAGTCACCAGATCCTTATTGTGGGATTGATCTTGTATAATCAATTCTGCCCCACTTCAACTCTGAGATCATGGAGACTTATTCAATGTCTGTGGTTCCAGTTAGTCTTTGAGTATCTTGGGTAAACTCTCAGATATCACACTTTGGAAAAGACAATTTAAATTGTATTCACAGAAATGGGAAAAATAAGCTTTACAAAGTTAATGAAGTCTTCTGGGAGGGAGGGAAGATCCGAAGTGTGAGACTCACTTCCCTCCCTACTAATATTACACACTTATTTGGCATTCATTGTCCAGGACAGCTTTGATGTTTAGTTTCAAACCATCAAGGATCCCACTTCTGATTCTAAATTGATGATTGAGATAAACCTCAATATTGAAAAAAAATGTGTATTAAGAAAGTTTATTGAGTTATTTGGAAGAAGGAAGAGCCAATAAAAGATGGCATGATTCCATAAACTTTTATGAGTAACAAATTATATTGAAGTCAAAGAAAGGAGCAAGGACACAGCAGCTTGAGACAAATAATGAGATGAAATTTCTTAAATACATTGCCATAATGTGTCTCTTTCCTCAAAAGTTTCTGGAGTACACTGTTCTAAAATTCTAGTGCATTTATACATGCTAACAAAAGAAAAGATAGAAATCACCAGCTGATTTTTGGTTTCTATGTTGCTCTTGTTCTGACTGTTTCAATATGGAAGATTTGAGCTAGATATAAGGAAGGATAAGTATAGACAGAACTTCATGAATTAGAGTAGTAAATATGGGATATCCCAAAGCAAAAACAGAACTGGGATATTTTAATGGTTAGATAAACATATTTTGTTGCTTGTGAACAGTACTGAGAAAGAAAAGATACTGATAACTCTTGTACAAGCCTAGATGTTAATGCAATCAGTTAAGGAAACAATCCTGGTCCACAAAATTTATTCATTGTATTCTTTAATAGTTCATGTAATGAAATTGGAAACACTTAAACTTATCCTAATCTTTCCTACTATCTAAAATCTATAAAGACACTGAATGGCAAGAAGATTGATCACATTATTTGCTTTAGATTATTTTAAAATATTTCCTTTAATTCTTTATTTTTACTGAAATTTCATAAATCAAGTGGTTACTGAAAAAGTCATCAGAACGTTATGAATGATGTTTGTATAAACAGAATCTATTTAAAATATGAGTTGAGGTAGAACCAATTATTAAACACCTGGAATTTTAACATCTTTCTAATATTTTGGAAAGATATGTTTTTAACTCTGAAAAGATTCATATAAAATTGGGGAAGGTAATTAAATTTCTAAGTCCTGCCATCATGGAAAGAGGGAGTATAAGTTTAAATATAGAATGTATGGGTGTACTATGATAAAAAGTGGAAATTTATCATCAAATGTACATAGCTGGCTAAGAATATCACCTGACTGGTAAACTGAAGTTGCAGAAATTTGGTAATCATATAATAAAATGTATTTTTTCAATAATTAACTAATAACTTCCTACTTTTTGTAGAAACATTTGCATAAAGAGATGAACCATATGGTCTGTTGTTGCTATACCTCTCACATTCAAAATGTTTATATGCAATGTTTGTTTGGAACTGCTAGACTGCTTTCCTTAACATGTTTTAGTGATTCCCCTTGACATTTTTTAACCTTTTACTCTTCTAGATGATTTTTTTTATTATTTAAGTAGCTATAAAATTATATCTTTGGTAGTTTGATCAGTATGGTGCTGAAAATGTATATTAAGTTAGGTAGAATTGTCATTTTTTTCTCTTTACTTGATTAATATTTCTCAGTTGTTTAGATGTCTTTATTTGTCTATAAAACATTTTGTTTCTTTGTTCATATGGACTCTGAATATATCTTGGCAGGTAAACATCCAAATGCTTTATATTATTTGAAATCTTTTAAAATAGAATTTATCTTTCTATTTTTGCTAATGGATTTTTCTGATATAATAAAAATGCCAATGATTTTGTTGGGTGAATTTTAGGCATCTAAATTTACCAATGTAGTTCATTGGTTCAATTAGGATTTTAGTTGATTCTCTAGGGTTCTCTTATTCTTTTATGCTATCATCTACAGCATGATCATTTTCATTCTTCATTGCCTATTTTTATTCCTTCACATTTTCTTGTTTTATTTCTGTAACTAATATTTCTAATGCAAAGTTGACTAATAAAGGTGATAATGAATATTCTTACTTCACCTCTGATCTTATTGGAAAGGTTTCTAATTTTCTTGAGTTTTCGAAATATTAAAATCAGGCTAGATATAGTATTTTTCCCAAGTTATTTTGTTTTCTTTATTTTCATGCATACGTATGTGTATATTTTAAGTTACAAAATTTCCTTCCACCCTCTTTTACCCACCCCCCCCTCCCCTCATCATTGAACAGTCAGGTTAGCATTGTACAAACATAATTTAATTAGATGTAATATTAAAACTGATTGACTTTTACGAAAATGCCAAAATTTTAACACATGTGATTTTATCTCATGACAACTCACAAGAAACCAGGGCGTGTTATGTCCGATCCCCATTATTTTTTAACTGTCTTAATTTTTCTAATGTCTCTCATTACTGACCATTGAACATATTAATTTTTAAAAATGATTAATAGATTTTAAATAAATATACACATAACCACATATTATATATTTATATAACATATATAATATATGTATGTATGTTTGTGTATTTATGTGCATTGTATGTGTGTGTTTATTGTTCTTTAGCCATATTAATCATATGCAACTCTTTATGACATTTTATTAAGTTTACTAGGCAAAATGATATATTGCCAGTTTCTACTCCATTTCCTTTTTACATGTGACTTTGATGTTTGTCCTTTCTCTAAGCAGAAGGTATGTACACCTTCACATACCCACAAATACACACACACACACACATATACAGAAACTTCATCCAAATAAATTCACACTTTGCTTATGTCTAAAAAATACATATCCATTCATGTTTAACTTTGATGCCTCTATGTTAGGAATTAAGCATTATATGGTATAATCAATCTTTTGACTTTATTTTATTTAAGTTCTATTGTCATTCCAAGTGACTTTTCTCTGTAATTTTATTATTTAATACATTTTATTTTTTATTCTGATCACTTCTGCATGCAACATTTCATAAGAGGTACCCTTATTTTCTTCTAAAATTGTGCAGTTTTGATTTCCCATGGTACAATAGGTTCTATTACCCATCAACGTAGTTTGTAATCTTTTTGACTACCAGGAAAAACTCAACTATAAATATATTTGCATATGTAGGTCAATTTTCTCTTTCTTATGTATTTTAGAACATAGACTTTGTAATGATATAGTTAAATCAAAGGGAATGAAATGTGTAGTATCTCTTTTGATATTGTTCAAAATTATTTTCTAAAGTATCAATGAATTGATGATAATTAGTGTTACATTAAATTTCCTTTAGGTAATGTGGCCTACTAAACAGAGTTCCATTTCAAATCAAAGAGATAGATTAACTTCTTTTGTCAGAAATATAACAGCAATGACTGAGCTAAGAAAGTTACTAGGTTCTTGCAAAGTGACTGATGAATTTGGAATTGGACTATCTTGTTTCTAAATTCGTGTCTTATAATTACTATCTCTTGTCATCCTGTTAAGAGAATGTTTTCTCTCTCTGGACTTTAGATCTTTCATTTGTAAAAGTAAGCATTTGGAATAAGTGTTTTCTTTGGTCTGTTCTTTTAAGCATGTTAAACGATGTTTGAACTTCTATCACATTTGGTGTAGGAAATTATCATAATAGAAATTGTCTTACACAAAGTAAAACACAGATCTTTGAATATTTCCAGAGATTTGATGGATGGAATATGGAACTAATTTCAATAAAACAACAAAACATTTAAAATACTTAATGGCAGTAGGACTCCTAAATCCACATTCTAAAATGATATGGATCTGGTGAAACTGAACATACTAATTTATCTTTTGTACTGAATACACAGCTTGTGAGAGGGATATCATAATGGACAGTCCTACAGGAAAATCATGGAAAATTAAACTCTGTCAAGCTAGCACTTGATAAGAAATACTTAGAAGTCTGTGTGTTGGGAAATGTGATGGAAAAAAATAGGATTATATAGGGATGATAGGAAATCATGGATAGTAGAAGTTTCTGGGGGCATAAAAAAAAACATCATGAGGTCATAGTTTGTTGAGCCAAGTATTAATAACCCAATGTATCACGATAGCATAAAATATTCTTTAAAAATCATAAATAATCATGGATTCATTCTGTATAAGGGTCAGGAGCAAAAATCTGAGTCTGAAGTGGGTACAAAAATTCCAGTATGTAACAATATTCTGATTCTTTCTGTCTCTCTGTTTCTCTCTCTGTCTCTCAGTCTCTCTTTTTCACTCTTTCTCAATTATAATAATACTTTCATTCTTAGTCAATGAATTTACTTTCTTTTGTACAGGACACAGAGATAACTTTCTGTACAACAATCTAAAAAAAATCAGAATATATACTTCAGAGAAGCTTTAATGTCCATTTCTCTAATAAGTAATAATTTACAGCAATTTTTTTTACATTTTTCAAGGCAAAGGGGTTAAGTGGCTTGCCCAAGGCCACACATCTGAGGTCAGATTTGTACCCAGGTACTCCTGACTCCAAGGCCAGTGCTCTATCCACTGTGCCACCTAGCCAACCAGTAGAGCAATTTTTCATATGACTATGTATTGCTTTGATCTCCTCATCAGTAAAATGCCTTTACATGTCCTTTGACCATTTGTCAATTGGGGAATGGCATTTAAAAAAAATATGACTGAGGTCTCTGTATATTTTAGAAATGAGTCATTTGTCAGAAACACTAGTTGTAAACATTGTTTCCCAGTTTACTACATTTCTTCTGATCTTGGTTACAGTGGATTTGTCTCTGCCAAAGCTTTTTAATTTAATGTAATCGAAATGATCTAGTTTGTTTTTAGTGATGTTCTCCATCTCTTCCTTAGTAATAAACTGGTTCCCTTTCCATAGATCTGACAAGTAAACTTGATCTTCTAATTTGCTTATAGTTTTTTTATGTCTAAATCCTGTATCCATTTGCATCTTTTCTTAGTATAGAGTGTCAGGTGTTGGTCTAAGTTTCTTCCATACTAAGTTCCAATTTTCCCAGCAGTTATTATCAAAGAGAGAATTTTTAATTCCAATAGCTAGACATGTTGGATTTATCAAGCAACAGATTACTATAATCATTTCCTGCTATTGCACCTAGTCTATTCCACTAGTCTACCACTCAATTTCTTAGTCAACACCAGACAGTTTTGATAACTGATGATTTTTAATATAATTTTAGATCAGGTAGGGCTAAGCCACCTTCTTTTACATTTTTTCTTCATTAAATCCCTGGAAATTCTTGACTTTTTATTTCTCCATATGAATTTACTTACCACTTTTTATAACTCATTAAAGTAATTTTTTTGGAATTTTGATTGGTATGTCACTAAACAAGGAGTTTAGTGTTGGTATAATTGTCACTGTTATAATATTAGCTATACCTATCCATGAGCAGTTGATGCTTGCCCAGTTATTTAAATCTGATTTAATTTGTGCGAAAAGTGTTTTATAATTGTTTTCAAAAAATTTCTGAGTCTCCCTTGGCAAATTGACTCCCAGGTATTTTATATTGTCTAAGGTTACTTTGAATGGGATTTCTCTTTCTAGCTCTTCCTGCTGTATCTTGCTAGTCATATATAAAAAAAGTTCAGGATTTATGAGGGTTTGTTTTATATCCTTCAAATTTGTTAATATTGCTAATTGTTTCCAGTAGTTTTTTGGATGATTTCTTGTGATTCTCTAGGTATACCATCATGTAATCTCCAAAGAGTGAGCATTTTGTTTCTTCCTTCCTAATTCTAATACCTTCACTTTCTTTTTCTTCTGTAATTGCTGAAGCTAACACTTCTAACACTATATTGAATAGTAGTGGTGATAACGGGCATCCTTGTTTCACCCCTGATCTTATTGTGAATGCTTCTATGCTCTCCCCATTGAATATAATGCTTACTGATGATTTCATATAGATGTTGCTTGTTATGCTAGGAAATAATCCATTTATTCCTACACTCTAGTGTTTTTAATAGGAATGGGTGCTGTATTTTTTCAAAAGTTTTTCAGCATCTATTGATATGATCATATAATTTCTGATAGGTTTGTTGTTGATATAATTGAGTATAATAACAGTTTTCCTAACATTGAAACATCCCTGCATTTCTGGGATGAATCCTACTTGGTCAAAATGTAATATTCTAGTTATAACTTGTAATCATTTTCTAAGATTTTATTTTAGATTTTTGCATCAATATTCATCATGGAGAAACATCTGTAATTTTCTTTCTCTGTTTTAACTCTTCCTAGTTTAGGCATCAGCACTATATTGGTTTCATAGAAAGAGTTAGGAGAGTTCTGTTTTCCCCTATTTTTCCAAAGATTTTATATAGAATTGGAACCAATTGTTGCTTAAATGTTTGGCAGAATTCACTTGTGAATACATCAGGCCCTGAAGAATTTTTTCATAGGTAATTCCATGATGGATTGTTGAATTTCTTTTTCTGAGATAGGGTTGTTTAGGTATTTACTTAAGTTTTTACAATTTTAGTAATTATTTGTGTGTTCATTAATTAGCTAGCTTTTTTATTTATTTTATGTATGCAAATATTTTACAAATTACATGCAAATATACTTTTCAACATTCATGCCTTTGCAAGCTTTTAAGTTCCACATATTTCTACCTCTCTCCCTTCCCTCTCCTCTTACAAGGGCAGCAAATAATCTTTTGTTTAACAAATCTCCATATTAGTCAAGTTGTGAAAGAAGAATTAAAAGTAAGGAGAGAGAACACATAAGAAAGAAAATAAAAATATAAAAGCAATTTTAAAAATGAACAAAGCTTCCTTTGCTCTCCATTCAGAATCCTGAAATTTATAAGATCACAAGTCATTCCCCAATTGATAAATGGTCAAAGGATATGAATAGTTTTCAAATGAAGAAATTCAAACTATATGTAATCATAGGCAAATATGTTACAAATCATTATTAATTAGAAAAATGCAAATTAAAATAAAAATGAGGTGTGATCTCACACCAATTAGATTAGCCAGGATGAGAAAAGGAAACATGATTAATGTTGCAGAGGTTGTGAGAGTATTGGGGCATTGATGCATTGCTGGTGGAGTTGTGAACAGGTATTTTATGGTATTTTACGGAACATGTCCCTTAGGTTGTCTTTGATCATTGCACTGATGAGAAAAATGATGAGTACAATATTCTCATGATTTTGCTCTCTTTATTCACCATCAATTCATGCAAATATTTCCAGGCTTTTCTGAAAGCAGACCACTCTTGATTTCTTAAAGAATTACTTGAGATTAATAGACCATAACTTATTCAATCTTTCCCCTTTTGATAGGGTTCTTATCAATTTCTAATTCTTTGCCACTATTAAAAGAATTGTTATAAACATTTTCCTGCATTTGTTTTCCACTTTTTTATGTTCTTTTTTTGGATATAGACCTAACAGTAGTGTTGCTGGATCCAAAGGTAAGCATAAATAAATCACCCTATTAACATAACTCCAAATGGTTGGATCAGTTCAAAACATCAGTTCACACCATTCACAACAGTGAATCGATGTCCCAGAGATATTGCTATCAATTTGGTATTCCAACCAAATAACTACCTTACAAAGCTAGAAAAAATAATAACAAAATTCATCTAGAACAACAAAAGGGTAAGAATAACAAAGGAAATGATGAAAAAAAATTGCAAAGGGAGGTCAGCTACCATATCTAAATCTATACTATAAAGCAGCACTTATCTTAAGCATCCTGGTGCTGGTTAAGAAATAGAGTAATGGATCAGTAGATTAGGATCGTTTCAACAGAAACTTCAGTAAAAGACTATAGCAATCAATGTACTATTTGACAAACCCAAAGACATCAGCCTCTGGAATAAGAACACACTATTTGACCAAAAAACTTGGGAAAACTGGAAAATGGTATGGTAAAACCTAGGCATAGATCTGCATCTCATACACTATACCAAAATAAGGTCAAAATGGGTACAGGATTTAGACAAAAAGAGTGATACCATGGATATATTAATAGACTAAAAAAATACTCTATCTATTTAATTTATGGGAAAGGATAAATTTAGGACCAAAGGAAAATTAGAGCACATTATAAACTGCAAAATGAATAATTTTCACTGTATTAAATTTAAAAGGTTTTACACAAATAAAATCAATGCTGGCCAAAATTAGAAGGAAAGCAGAAAGCTGGGAAACAATCTTCACAACCAGAAGTTCTGATAAAGGTCTCATTTCTAAAGTATATGAAGAAGTTCATCAAATTTATAAGATCACAAGTCATTCCCCAATTGATAAATAGTCAAAGGATATGAATAGACAGTTTTCAAATGAAGAAATTCAAGCTATATATAATCATAGGCAAATATGCTACAAATCACTATTAATTAGAAATGAGGTGTGATCTTACACCAATTAAATCAGCCAGGATAAGAAAAGGAAACATGATCAATGTTGCAGAGGTTGTGAGAGTATTGGGACATTGTTGCATTGCTGGTAGATTTGTGAACAGGTCTAATCTTTCTGTAGAGCAATATGGAGCTATTCCCCAAAATCAATAAAATTGTTCATCCCCAGATAATAAAACTATGATTGTTGATAACTGATTAATAATATTAGAGCAATAAATAACACCTAGGGATGATGCACAAAGATTTCTAATATTAAAGGGAAAGAAGGGAGAATGTGAATGATGAGTATATTCTATTCACTAGATTTAGCCCAATGAGAAAATAAGATACAGTCTCACTTGAGTTTAAAATAATCCAACCTAATCTACAGGGAAGGGAGAGACTAGAAAAGGGAAATTTAAGGGAAGAAAATACTGATAAAAGAGAAGGGAAGGTCTAAGTGAAAATAAGCTGAAAGTTAAATTTTTAAAAGAAAACAGAAGGGAAAGGTAATAAAATTTTGGAGAGGAAGAATAAGAGAAAAGGTAAGAGATAAATATAAATAGAGAAAATAGCATGGAAGGAAATACAGAATTAGTAAACTTGCCTGTAAATGTGAATTGGATGAATTGTCACATGAAACAGAAATGGATAGCTGAATGGATCAAAAACCAGAATCCTACAATATGCTGTTTACAAGAAAAACATATGAAGCAGAGTTACATATGGGCTAATGGTAAAAGCCTGGAGCAAAATATGCTATGGCTCAACCTAAAGCACAGAAAAATTCTGGGATAGTGACCCTAATCTATTATAAATTAAAAACAAAAATCAATCTCATTAAAAAGGTATAAGAATTGAAACTATATCTTCTTTTCTTTTTTATGAGGCAAATGGGGTTAAGTGGCTTGTTCAAGGCCACACAGCTAGGTTATTATTAAGTGTCTGAGACCAGATTTGAAATCAGGTACTCCTGACTCCAAGGACGATGCTCTATCCACTGCACAACCTAGCCACTCTGAAACTATATCTTCTTAAAAGGCACCATTGGCAATGAAGTTATGTTATTACTAAACCTGTATACATTGAGTGGTATGACATTCAGATTCTGACAGGAAAAGTTGAGTGAATTACAAGGATATATAGACAGCAAAACTTTAATAATGGGAGAACCCAATCTCCCTCTCTTAAAACTAGATAAATATAACAAAAAATTAAATAAGAAGGAAGTTAAGAAGGTGAATGAAATCTTAGAAAATTTAGATATGATAGACCTCTAGAGAAAACTTAGTGGAGATGTAAAATAATATATCTTTTTTTGCAGCAGTACAGGGTACCTTAACTAAAATTGAAAATATACTTAGGCACAAAAATATTATAATCAAAGGTAAAATGGCAGAAATAATAAATGCACACTTCTGAGACCATGATGCAATAAAATTACATGTGATATAGGGTCAGAAAAAGATAAACCAATAACTAATTGTAAATTAAATAATCTTATTTTAAATAATAGGTGGATCAAATAACAAGTAATAGAAATAATCAATAATTATATCAAGAAAATGATTATAATGAAATATCATAGCAAAATTTATGGGATGCAATCAAGGCAGATTTGAAGTGAAACTTTAGGTCTCTAAAGATCTATATGAGTAAATTAGAGAAGGAGGAGATTAATGAAATGGGTATGCAACTAAAATAGTTAGAAAAAGAACAAATTAAACATCCCCAATTAAATATCAAATTAGAAATTCTATAAATTAAGGGAGAGATTAATAAAACTGAAAGCAAAAAAAAATCTCTTAAATAAAACTAAAAGTTGGTTTTATGAAAAAGCCAATAAAATCCACAAACCTTTTGTTAATCTGATTTTTAAAAAAGAAAGCAGATAAACAAATTACCAATATCAAAAATGACATGGATGAACTAAGCACCAATAAGGAGAAGTTTTTGCAATAATAAAAACAATTCTGCCAAAATTAGAAAGAAAGCAGAAAGCTTGGAAACAATCTTCACAACCAGGAGCTCTTCCAATAAAGGTATGATTTGTAAAATATGTAAAGAATTGCATCAAATTTTTAAGCTCACAAATCATTTCCCAGTTGATGAATGATCAACAGATATGAACAGTTTTCAAATGAAGAAATTAACTGTATGTAATCAAATGAAAAATTCTCCCAATCACTACTGATTAGAGAAATGAAAATTAAAACAAAAATGATACATCATCTCTCACCTATTAAATTAGCTAATATGAGAAAAATGGAAGATAATCAATGTTGGATAGATGGAAGGAGTATTGGGACATGGATGCACTACTGGTGGAGTTGTGAAGAGATCGAACCTTTCTGTAGAGCAATATGGAAATATGTCCAAAGAGCATTAAAACTCTTTTGACCCATCAATTCCAATATAGATTTATATCCAGAAGAAACTATAAAAATGGTAAAAGTCCTACATTTTCCAAAATATTCATAGCAGCTCTTTTTTTAATGGCAAAGTATTGCAAATTGAGGGGATGACCCTGAAAGAGAATGCTAGATTTTGCTGGGTGCTTGAATCTTAGTTGTAATCGAATTTCTTTTGTCTTGTGTAATACCTTGGTCATGTTCTAAAGTCTTTTAATGTGGAAGCTGCTAAATCTATTTTATCCTGATTGTGCTTCCATGATACTTGAATTGTGAATTTCTGACTTAGTAATATTATCTATTTGACCTGGGATTTATCACATTTACCTATAATATTCCTGAATGTTTACATTTTGGAATTTCTTTTAGGAGGTGATTGATGTGTTATTGCAATTTCTATTTTGCTCTGTACTTCTAGAATATCAGTGCAATTTTTCTTGGGAACTTTTCTGAAGATGATGACTAAGAATTTTTATTGATCTTGTCTTCCCAGCAGTCTAATAATTTTTAAATTATCTCTTCTGAATTTGTTTTCCAGATCAGTTCTTTTTTCAGTGCAATATTTCACATTTTCTTCTAATCTTTCATTCCTTTAATTTTGTTTTATGGTTTCTTATATTTCTCACAAAGTCATCAACTTCTCTTTGCTCCATACTATATTTTAAGGATTATTTTCTTTATTGAACCTTTGCACCTTTTTTGCATTGGCCAGTCCTGCTTTTTAAGATGTTCAGAATTTTTTGTCTCCTTCAACAATCTGCTGACTCCTTTTTTATGATTTTTCCCCACATCAATCTCATTTCTCTTTCCAGTTTTTCTTCCATCTTCCTCTCTTGACTTTCAAAGTCCCTTCTGAGCTCTCCATGTTCTGAGAGAATTCATATTTTTCTTGCAAGTTCTGGATGTAGGGAATTTGATTTTTTTACATTCTTCTGAGTGTGTTTTTGATCTCTGTTAACATAGCAACTTTTTATGATGAAGAGTTTTTTTTTCTTCTGTCATTTACTCATTTCTTCATCCTATTATTGGATTTTAACCTTTTTTTGTTAGGGTAAGACTCTGCTTCTGGGGTTTGGGTGGGGGTGAGGGGTACACTGTTCTCAGTTTTGTTTTCTGAGATACTTATAGGGATTTTCAAGATTTCAGTTCTTCCAGGGAAGTAGGCTCTAAGGGAAGGTTTTTATTACTCTCTTGGCCTGTGAGTGACCACAAGCTCTCTTTTCTACCCTGAAACTGAGGATAGTCCCTGATCCACTGTGGAAAAAGCTCTGCTGTGTTACTGCTCTTCTTCTTGGGATGGTGACTCAGGACTGTGTCCCAGATATGAATATGGGCAAAACAACAGAGTCCTGCTTGAATGATAGCAAAGAGATCCATGAATATTATTCTTTTCCCTTTTCTATCTGTGGGCTGAGAGTTTAGGAAGCAGCTGCTGCTGCTGCTGCTGATTCAGTGGTGCTCAAGCACTGCTCCTTTTCTGCTGAAGCCAGATCTGTGCTTCTGAGACCTGAGCTATACTGTGCTCAATTTCCATCCTTGTGTGACAGAGTTGTCCTATTGCTTTTACAAATTGTCCATGGAAATCTCTGGACTGAAAGGACAGAGACCACCCCCACTGCCCCTTACCCAGTAGCCCTGTTCCTTGTTCTTGGATTGCTGGGGCTGGTTGGCACCTACTTAGATCTAACTACACTGAAAGTTTTTTCTCATCTCAATACAGCAGAACTTCCCTACTGATATTTCAAATTTTCTTGGGTTGGAAAATTGTTTAGCTTTGGCTTTTTTATGGATTCAGTAACTCTAAAAATTATTAACATTTGTTATTTAAATATATTTGTTGGGTATGGGAGAGAGGTTGGATGAGTTTCTGCTTTTATTCCACTATCTTGACCAGATTTTACTTTCTAATGGGAGAAGACAATTCAAAAATCAGAGTTGAAAAGAAGGTTGAATACGCATCTAAGCTACATAGAAGAAAAAGTCAGTATTGTAGCCTGGAGAGAGAAATGAACACACAGCTGTAGATCTCATTGTTTAAAATTCTTAGAGGAACCATCAGGAAAGTGGGAGGTTACAATTGTGGTGAAGACTTCCAGTGTTTGAATTATAGGGATATATTGAGTTTGGGGGAATGAAGACATATCTGAGGCATGGTAGAGAAAGTTCAAGGGAAGAGAGAAATAATCAGTCCATTTTGAGGTTATCTATGCCTATTAAGATTTCTGATTGTTAATTGGAACATCATCTTTAGAAGGAGGTATAATAACCAGTTAAAAAGCACTTTCTGGAAATGAGGGACTTCCGGCTAAGATGGCTGAGAGAAGACAGGCACAGTTCTAAAGTGTCCTGATCTCTTCTATCACATGAAACAAACCTCTTAAAAGAAATCCTACCCACAAAACACAGAAAGAAAAGCCAGAAGAAAGAACATCTACCTCAGAATTTGTCTTCTGCAGCAGCTTTAGCTGAATTCGGGTGGGTGGGTCTGGGCTCAGAGGGAGGATCAGCCCCGATCAGCCAGATTAATAGCTGAATTGGAACCAGGAATCTGAAGGCCCAAGAGCTGGATCTGCTGGATCGGTGGTGGACCTGGACAACAGGGGCTTGGGTCAGTGCGGGAGCAGAGGCACTAATGTAGGTGCTGTCAGCCTGGATCTTGGGGACAGGGATGGGGGGAGAGTTCTGGTGCAGGAGAGCTGCAGACAAAATCCTGGGCTCCTCTGATCCCATTACAACTCAGACCTCCTCCCAAACAAACAAATGCAAACTACTTCTGTCTCAGGCCCAGGTGTGTGAGCAGAAGAACCAGCACAGCTGAGTAATGACCTCAGGCCAGGGTAAAGCCCAAAATTGATTGAAGGCAAAAGAATTCAGTAGTTCCAACCCTTCCCTTCAAGCTAGGGAGAAGGCCCCAGATTTGGTCACAGACACTCCAGAGAAAGCAACCAACACCTCCTACTGGCCAGACAGAGAAACTGCACACAGTGAGCCAAGATTTTAGCCATCCCAAGCCCAGGTGAACCAGCCCCACCCCAACTCAAGGTCTAAGCGAAATGAAGAAGGGTCAGCAGAAAGGTGGATCCATAGAAAAATTACTGGTAGGGAAAGACCCTAACTCAGAGAGACCTGGAACCTTTGAGGAGAATACAATCTGGTCTCTGGCAGAGAAATACTTCCTTGAAGAAATGAGGAAGGAGCTTAAAAATTTGGGAGAGACAATTAATACCTTGCAAGAAGAAAAGAAAAGCTTAGAAAGTACAATTGGACAAATACAAAAGGAGAACAAATATCTCAGATCACCAATTGGACCAAAACAAAATGAGAATAATTCTCACAGATCCTCAAATGAGCAAATGCAAAAAGAAATTAATTCTCTCTAAACCTCAATTGGTCAAATGGAAAGTTCTTTCAAAAGTAGACTTGACCAATTGGAAAAGGAGTTGCAAAAAGTTAATGAAGAAAACTCCTCACCCAAAAAAAGAATGGAGTCTGCAGAAACTAATGACTCCATGAGAAAGAAAGAGATAGTTAAACAAAACCAAAAAATAGAAAAAATAGAACCAAATGTAAAATACCTCATCAACAAAACCACTGACCTCCAGAATAGATCGAGGAGGGACAACCTGAAAATTATAGGACTTCCTGAAAACATTGAAGAGAAAAAAAAAGCCTGGACTTAATATTACAGCATCTAGTGATAAAAAACTGCCCTGCTATCATAGAATTGGAAGGCAAAATTGTTATTGAAAGCATACATCAATCCCCAACAGAAAAATATCCTAAAATGAAAACACCAAGGAATGTTGTGGCCAAACTCCACGACTATCAGATAAAAGAGAAAATCCTGCAAGCAGCCAAAAACAAACAATTTAAACATCAAGGAGCCACATTAAGTTTCAGCAGGACCTGGCTGCATCAACATTAAGGGATCCCAGGGCCTGGAAGGAGATAGTTCAAAGAGCAAGGGAGCTTGAAATGCAGCCAAGAATCTACTTTCCTGGAAAGCTCAGCCATCCATTCCAGGGAAAAAGATAGATATTTAATGAAATGGAAGAATTCCAAAAATTTCTGATGAAAAGACCAGAGGTAAACAGAAAATTTGGACATCAAACAAGAGCTTCAAGAGACATATGAAAAGGTAAAGAGAAAGAAAAGGGGGCGGTAAAAGGAAAGAAAAAAAGTGCTATTCAGTAAGTTAAAACTGGCTATATCCCAGCATGGGGGAAAAAGGAATGGGGGAAAAAATATTCTCATAAATCTTGAGAATGGTAAATCTAACAGAGAGAATACTCCTAGCAGGAAATGGTGCATATTCATGACCTATCCATGAGACTGCTATCTAATGGGATGTAACTGGCTTTAACCCCACTTAGGAGAATGACTCTAATAACTCTCAGGAATTTTGACTCTATTCAATAGAATATACTGTAGTAGAAGGGGCAAACACTCAGAATTTTCTATGACTTAGAATGATCTAAAAAAAACTACTTCCTTAAAAAGGGGGACAGGAAAGAGACTGGAGGAGAGAGGGGATTTAATGGGGTAAATTTAATTACACTAAGAGGTACAAAAAACCTATGGTAATAGAGGGGAAGAAGGGAGCAGAGGAGAAACACCTGAAACTTCTTCTCATCAGACTTGGCTTAAAGTCAATTTACACATACTCAGTTAACTTATAAAACATCTAACCTTTCAAGTATTAAAAGGGGAAAAGGGCAGGGGGATGGAGAAAGGGAAGCAAAGTGGGGGAGGGATATAACAAAAGGAAGAGAAGGGAAAAGGGAAAAAGGGAATGTGGAAAGAAAGGGGAGTTTGTGATATAGGAGGGCAAACACACTGAAGGGCCTGGTGTTCAGAAATAAAATACTGGGGAATATAGATAAAGGCAGGAAACGGGGAAAATACACACAGAGAGAAGATAGCATGGGGAGCAATAAAGAATTAGTACTCATAGCCTTGAATGTGAATGGGATGAACTCTCCCTTAAAATGTAAGCAAAGAGTAGAGTGGATTAAAAACCAGAATCCTACAATATGCTGCTTACAAGAAACTCATTTGACAGAGAGATACATATAGAGTAAAGGTAAAAGGTTGTAGCAAAATATTTTTTGCTTCAGCTGAAGTACAAAAAATTGGGGGTAGCAATACTTATCTCAGACAAAGTGAAGCAATAATAGATAGCATGAAAAGAGATAAGGAAGGAGACTTTATCCTCCTAAAAGGTGGCATAGACAATAAAGTCATTTCAATATTGAATATATATGCACCAAGTGGGACAGCACCCAAATTCTTAGAGGAGAAGCTGAAAGAACTACAGCAAGACACAGACAGCAAAACTCTACTACTGGGAGATCTCAACCTCCTGCTATAAGATAAATTGAATCATAACATAAACAAGAAAGAAGATAAGGAGGTAAGTAGATTGTTAGAAAAATTAGATATGGTAGACTTATCGAGGAAACTGGATGGGGATAGAAAGGAATATACCTTTTTCTCTGCAGTACATGGAACTTATTGAAAAATTGACCATGTACCAGGACATAAAAACCTAATGATCAACTGCAGAAAGGCAGAAATAATGAATAGATCTTTCTCAGATCACAATGCAATAAAAGTCATATGCAATACTGGACCAAGAAGATAAAGACCCAGAACAAATTGGAAACTGAATAACCTCGTTTTAAAAAATGAGTGGACAAAAAAACAAAATATAGAAAGAATTAACCATTTTGTCCTTGATAATGATAATAATGAAACAACATACCAAAACCTATGGGATTCATTCAAAGCTAGTTTCAGGGGACATATTATAGCTCTAAATGCTTACATGAATAAATTGGAGAAAGAATACATCAATGAACTAAACATGCAACTAAAAAAAATTAGAGAAAGAACAAATCAAAAATTCCCAGTTAAATATCAAATTAGAAATTCTAAAAATTAAAGGAGAAATTAATAAAATCAAAAGCAAAAAACTATTGAATTAATAAATAAAACCAAAAGTTGGTATTATTAAAAAATAAATAAAATTGATAAACCTCTGGTCAATTTGGTAAAATAAAAAAAAACAAATTGCTAGTATCATAAATGAAAAAGATGAACTCACCACTAAGAAGGAGAAAAGTAAAGTAATAATTTGAAATTATTTTGCCCAACTCTATGCCAATAAATTTGATAATCTAAGTAAAATGGATGAATATTTGCAAAAATATAAGTTGCCCAGGTTAAATGAAGAAGAGTTTAAATACCTAAACAACCCTATCTCAGAAAAAGAAATTTAACAAGCCATTACTGACCTCCCTAAAAAGAAATCTCCAGGGCCTAAAGGATTCACAAGTGAACTCTACCAAACATTTAAGGAAGAATTGGTTCCAATCCTTTAAAAACTCTTTGGAAAAATAGGGAAAGATGGAACTCTGCCTAACAATTTCTATGAAACAAATATGGTGCTGTTACCTAAACCAAGAAGAGTTAAAACAGAGAAAGAAAATTATAGACCTATGTCCCTGATGAATATAGATACAAAAATCCTAAATAAAATCTTAGCAAAACGATTACAAGAACTCATCACTAGGATAATACATTATGGCCAAGTAGGATTTATTCCAGGAATGCAGGGTGGGTTCATTATTAGGAAAACTGTTAGTATACTCAATTATATCATTAACAAACCTATCAGAAATCATATGATCATGTCAATAGATACTGAAAAAGCTTTTGACAAAATACAACATCTATTCCTATTAAAAACACTAGAGAGTGTAGGAATAAATGCACTGTTCCTTAAAATAATTAGCAGTATCTATTTGACACCATCAGCAAGCCTTATATTCAATGGGGAGGGATTAGAGGCATTCTCAAAAGGATCAGGGTTGAAACAAGGCTTCCCATTATCACCACTACTATTGAATATTGTATTAGAAATCTTAGCATCAGCAATTAGAGAAGAAAAAGAAATTGAAGGAATTAGAATTGGGAAGGAAGAGACAAAATTCTCACTCTTTACAGATGACACGATGGTCTACCAAAAAAAATCCCAAGAAATCATCCAAAAAACTACTTGAAACAATTAGCAATTTTAGCAGAGTTGCAGGTTATAAAATAAACCCTCAGAAATCCTCAATGTTTCTGTATACATCTAGCAAGAAACTGCAGGAAGAGCTTGAAAGAGAAATCCCATTCAAAGTAACCTCAGACAATATAAAATATTTTGGAGTCTATTTGCCAAGACAGACTCAGAATCTTTTAGAAAACAATTATAAAACACTTCTCACGCAAATTAAATTGGATTTAAATAGCTGGGCATATATCAACTGCTCATGGACAGGTAAATCTAATATAATAAAAATGACAATTCCACCAAAACTAAGCTATCTGTTTAGTGCCCTATCAATCCAAATTCCAAAAAAAAAATGCTTTAATGAGTTAGAAAAAAATTGTAAGCAAATTCATATGGAGAAATAAAATGTCAAGAATTGCCAGGAGCTTAATTAAAAAAAAAGTACAAAAGAACTTGGCTTAGTGTTACCTGATCTAAAATTATATAACAGAGCATCAGTCATCATAACTTTTTGGTATTGGCTAAGAAATAGAGTGATGGACCAGTGGAATAGACTAGGTGTAAAACGGAGATGATTACAATAATCTGCTCTTTGAAAATCCCAAAGAATCCAGCCTTTGGGATAAAAACACCCTCTTCGTTAAAAATTGCTGGGATTATTGGAAGTTATTATGGAAGAAACTTAGATTAGACCGACACCTTTACCAAGATAAGATCCAAATGATGACAAGACATATAAAAAACAATACTATAAGCAAATTAGAAGATCAAGGACTAGTCTATCTGTCACATCTATGGAAAGGGGAGCAGTTTATGACTCAGGAAGAGTTGGAGAACATTACCAAAAACCAATTAGATGACTTCAATTACATTAAATTAAAAATCTTTTGCACAGATAAAACCAATGTAACCAAGATCAAAAGAAATGTAGTAAATTGGGAAACAATCTTTACAACTAATGATTCTGACAAACAAAAATCCATTCCCCAATTGTCAAATGGTCATAGGATAAGCAAAGGCAATTTACAGATGAGGAGCTGAAAGAAATCAATAGCCATATGCAAAAAATACTCTAAATCATTAATTATTAGTGAAATGCAAATTAAAGCTTCTCTGAAGTACCACCTCACACTTCTCAGATTGGACAATATGACCAGGAAGGATAATGATCACTGTTGGAAGGCTTGTAAGAAATCTGGGGCACTATTACACTGTTAGTGGAGCTGTGAACTCATCCAACCTTTCTGGAGAACTATTTTGAACTATGCCCAAAGGGCAACAAAAATTTGCATACCTTTTGACCCAGCAATACCACTTCTGGGTATATATCCTGAAGAGATGATGAAAAAGGGTAAAAACACTCACTTGTTCAAAAATATTTATAGTAGCTTTGTTTTGGTGGCAAAGAATTGGAAATCAAGTAAATGTCCTTCAATTGGATAATGGCTCAGCAAACTGTGGTATATGTATGGCATAGAACACTATTGTTCTATTAGAAACCAGGAGGGATTATCTTTTCTAGTTCAGTGTTTCTTTTAGGGAAAAGAATAAAATTATAATCAAATTCCTAACTAGATTATTTGAAATGGTAAATTAATTGAAAGAGAACAAAACACAAAGTTTTAAGAGCTGTATGATTAACAAATCATGGAAAAAAAGATGCTAAAAATTACACTGTGCAAATCCTTATTGTTCTTTAAATCTAAGTTGAATAATGCTGACAAATTCCTTCACTATACTTTCTTTTATTCTTTTTTTTTCAGGTCTTTGCAAGGCAAATGGTGTTAAGTGGCTTGCCCAAGGCCACACATTTAGGTAATTATTAAGTGTCTGAGACCTCATTTGAACTCAGGTACTCCTGACTCCACTGCCAGTGCTCTATCCACTGTGTCACCTAGCCACCCCTCTTCTACTATACTTTCAATGTTAACTGTGAGGTGCATAGTGAAAATGGCTTCATCTTCACTCGTTTAATAATAGTAGGAAAGATGAAGCCATTTTGAGGTCTTTCCAAAGATTAAGTAATAAATCAGAATAATAAGAAATTTTACTTTCAGGATTAATACAGACCTCAGAGGAGATGTAGTCCAATTTGTATCTTATCTCATAATCTTTCTATGACATGTAATTAATGAAAACTCCAGTAATGACTCACTCTCTTCTTAAAGAGTCCATTTCACATTTAGATAGCTGTATTAGGGAATTAGATGGGATTAGATGGGATTAGATAGGAACAAATAAAATTAAAGAAAAAACTTAGAGAAAGATAAAAATCTTCTACACTTTATTTCAACATTTTACACTTAGTTCTATTTTGCTATAAAGATCTCTTCTTTTTGTTAATTGATATTTTATTTTTCCAAATATATTTTATGAAAGTTTTTTGACATTCACCTATAATCATATAAATAATTTTAAGGTAAAACATTTCCCTTCCCTTCCTTCTCACTTTCCCTCAATGGTGAATAGTCAGGTTAATAATATTGTATAGAATCATTTGCTTTAAAAATGTTTACTTATAATTCATTTTCAGTATGAGGAATTAGAATTAGGGAAAGAAGAAAATAAGAGAATTTTTTTCTTTAAAAAGTGAATATAGTGTTCCTCAGATTCTGAAAGGCTTTTCTCCTGTTATTTTTCTTCCCCTGAATAGGGTTAGCACTGTATATAGCCAATCTGATAGGGTTGTCTAGCTCTCTGAATGGCTGAAAGGAGCTGAATCGTTCAAGGTGGATCAACTCACAAGGTTACAATTAGATCCTGAAATTCAACCCAAGCTTATCTAGAGTTTGACTATTTATGTTTTTTTATAAATCAATAATGTTCCTAAATATTCATATACTATAACTTGTTTAGCCATTCCCCAATAGATGGGTAACCCCTCAATTTCAAATTCTTTACCACTAAAAATAACTATTATGAATAAGTTGGAATGTGGTACTTTTCCAATATTTTTATGATTTCCTTTGTATATAGGACTAGAAATTGAATTGCTATGTCCAAAGGTCATGATCAGTTTTATTTCTCTTTGGACATAGTTCCATATTCCTCTCCAGAATGCATGGATCACTTCACAACTCCATCAGCAATGCATTAGTTTCTGAATCCTCCCACAACATTCTCCAACATTAATCGTTGTCCATTTTTGTCATCTTAGTCAATACTCTAATCAATAATACTTGGGAGAATTTTTCAAATGATTTTATATAGCTTTAATTTCTTCATTTAAAACCATCTATTAATATCCTCTGATCATTTATAAATTGGCAAATGACTTTTAACCTTATAAACTTGATGAAATTCTCTATATATTTCAGAAATGAGAGAGACCTTTATCAGAACTCCTAGTTTTGGAGAATTTTTCTCAGCTTTCTGCTTTCCTTCTAATTTTGGCAGCATTGATTTTATTAGTGCCAAACTTTTTTAAATTTAATATAGTCAAAATCATTCATTTTGCAATTTATATTGCACACTATATTTTCCTTCGTAATGTTTCTTCTTCTGACAGTTCTATTATAGAATCGAATAAACTGTCAGCTCTCATCATGAATCTTCCTTTATCCATACTAATCATTCTTAGTTGTTACAATTCATTCCTAGTTTAAAATTGCCTTATCATAGGTTCACATTTCTAGATGATTTTCAACTTGTTCATAATCTACAATATGTCAATTATAATTAAATACATATGGTCTGATCAGAGATATATTCAGCAAATTTAGCTTCACTATTGGCTTTTTAAATTTTTTCATCCATATGCAAATGTATATTTTTAAGCTGCAAAATTTCCTTCCACCCTCCCCTCAGCAGCAGACAGTCAGGTTAGCAATGTATATAGATATTTTTGATAAATATGTTTATAGATTAGTCATTTTCAGTATTAGGAATTAGGATTAAGGGAAAGAGATACATATGAGATAATTTTTATGAAGTATTCATCAAATTCTGAAGGGTTTGTTTTTTGTTTGTTTTGGTTTGATTTTTACTTGCTATGGATGTGGACAACATTGTCCATAGCCAGTCTTAGATTGTTTTCCTAGCTCTCTGAACTGCTGAAAGGAATTGCTTCTATGTTGTAAATGTGAACATTGTTAGGTTAGGTCTTCTCACTTCACTCAACACCAGATCCTGTAACTCATTCTATGCTTCTCAAGAGTGTGACCATGTTTGGTTTCCTATAAAATTATGATATTCCATAGCATTCATGTATCATAACTTGTTTAGCCATTCCCCAAATTATGGCCATCCCTTCAATTTACTGTTCTTTGCCACAGCTAAAAGATCTTCTCTGAATATTTTCCCTTTTCATTATTTCTTCAGGAAGTAAGCATAGAATTAGAATTACTGGGTCAAAGGGAATGAACATTTTTATTACTATTTGCAATTGCATATTGCTCCCCAGAAAGATTGGATACATTCAGAACTCTACCAGCAATGCATCAATGTCCCAATTCTCACACATCTCCAGCTTTGATCATTTTCCTTTTCTCAACTTGGCCAATTTGATAGATGTGAGGGGATACCTCATAGTTGTTTTGATTTACATTTCTCTAATCAATAATGACTTGTAACATTTTTATATGATTGTGTATCACTTTAATTGCTTCACTTAAAAACTGTCTATTCATAACTGGGACCAGTTATCAATTCAGAAGTGAATAGAAACTTTATAAATTGGATGCAATTCTCTATATATTTTAGAAATGAGACCTTTATCAGAACTCCTGGATGTGAAGATTCTTTCCCAACTTTCTGCTTTTCTTCTAATTTTGGCAGCATTACTTTTATTTTCTTGGTCTAGTAATTAATCTATGGTATCATCCTTTATGTCCAAATCCGGTGCCTATTTTGACCTTATCTTGGTCTAGGGTGTGCAATGTGGGTCTATGACTAGGTATTGCCATTCTATTTTTCAATTTTCCCAATAATTTTTGTCACATAGTGAGTTTTTGTCCCAGAAACTGATGTCTTTGTGCTTGTCAAACAGTAAATTACTGTAGTCATTAGCTAGGCCACCTTTCTTTACAATTTTTTATATGTTCCCTTGCAATTCTTGACCGTTTCTTGCACTGGATGAATGTTGTTGCTATTTTTTTTCTAGCTCAGTAAAATAGACTTTTGGAAGTGTGATTGTTATTGCACTGAATAAGTAATTTAATTTGAATATAATGATCATTTGTATTATAAGGAGTTAGACCTAACCATGAGAAATGGACATTTTTCCAATTATTTAGATCTGACTTTATTTAGGTGAGAAATGCTTTATAATTGACTTCATATAGTTTCCTATTTTTTTTCTTGGAAGGTAGATTCCCAAGTATTTAATGTTGTCTATATTTAGTTTAAATGGAATTTCACTTTCTATCTCTTGCTCTTGTGCTTTGTTTTTCATATATAGGAATGCTGATGATATATTTGGATTTATTTTATGTCCTGCTACTTTGCTGAATTTGTTAATTTCTTCAGGAGTTTTGGAGATGATATGAAAGCTTTGTTTCCTCATTGCCAATTTTGATTCTTTCAATTTCCTTTTATTCTCTTATTGCTACAGCTAGGATTTCTAACACTGTATTGAATAGTACTGGTGATAATGGGCATCCTTGTTTCACCCCTGATTTTATTAGAAATACTCTGAGTTTATTCTCATTACATATAATATTGAGATACTATATACACATGCTATTTATTCTTTTAAGGAAAATACCATTTATTCCTAAACTTTCTAGTGTTTTAATAGGAATGAATGCTGTTTTTTATCAAAGGCTTTATCTGCATATATTGAGATAATCAGATGAGTTCTGTTGGCTTTGCTATTGATATGCTCAAGTATGTTGAATGTTTCCTAATGTGGAACCAACCCTGTCTACTTGGTATAAATATAACCCTATCTGAGGAATAACTTGCTATAGTCTCATTGCTGAAATTTTATTTCAAATTTTTGCATCAGTATTCATTAGACATATTGGTATATCATTTTCTTTGCTGTCTTAGTTCTTCCTGATATAGATATCAGCACAATATTGGTGTCATAAAAGGAGTTTGGCAGAACTCCTTCTATTTCCTATTTTTCAATACTTTATGTAGAATAGGCATTGTTCCTTAAATAAATTAATTGTTCCTTAAATGTTTAGTAGAATTCACTTGTAAAATCCATCTGAGCCTGGAGACTTTTTCTTAGGGAGTTTACTGATTGTTTCCTCAGTTTCTTTTTTAGAGATGGGAAAATTTTAGTAATTTATTTCCTCTTCTGTTAATCTGGGTATTTTGTATGTTTTGCAAATATTCATTCAATCAAGAATGACTCAGAAAGTTGTAAGAAATTTTTGAAAGAATATTTTTACATTGGATTAGTGAAATTTGTGAATAAAAATTTGTGGATGAAAATTATCTGCTTCATAATTTTTTTGAATTACTTTTATGACTTGCATCAAGTTTATAAATCTTTTATTTTTATTCAATGTTTATTAGATTTATTATATAGTTTATTTGGTTATCATTAATGTGTGATATTTGTGATTTGGACTGTTCATTTAAGCATTTTTTTAAAATAGCCTTTCATGCACCATTGTAAATAATCACATGAACTACTAATGTTTTTAAAAATATTAATCACTATAGCACCCTTTGAAGAACTATATTTGCTGTTGTTGAATTCTTTTACCTGTGTCCAAGTATTCCTGATTTCATAGGGATTTAAAGGCAAAGACATTGGATCTATTCTCCATTTTCTTCTCCAGTTAATTTTGTAGGTGAAGAAACTGATGTATATAGGCTTAAATGTGTTATACAGGAAAACAAATTAATATTAATACTAAACATAAATGAATCAAGAAGTATGGCATCTAAATTCCTAGAGGAGAAACTGAATGAGTTACAGGAAGTCATTGACAGCAAAACAAACTAATCAATAATCATCTCTCAGAATTAGATGAATCTAAACAAAAAATAAACAAGAAGGGAGTGAAGGAGGTGAATAAAACAGGCCTCTGAAGAAAATTAATTTGGGATAGATAGGGATATATATATATACATATATATATATATATATATATTTGTATCTATATCTACTATATATATAAACATACATATATATTTATATAGTAGATATAGATATAAATAGATATGTCTAGATATACCTATCTATATCTATTTCTCTATTTCAGTGTTACATGGCCCCTGCATGAAAACAGATCATATATTTGGGCAGAAAACCTACCAAACCTACCAAATATTAAATTCATATACTTCAGCTGGTGATGCAAGAAAAATTACATGAAATATAGGGAAAGATGGACCAAAAATTAAGTGGAAACCAAATAATATAATTTTAAAGAATGAGATTGTCAAATAACAAATCAAACAAACAATAAACCATTTCAATCAAGACAATGACAATAATAAGATAACATTGCAACACTTTTGCTAAGCACTTAATTCACTTATTAGGGGAAATTTTTATTTCAAAATGCTTAAATGAATAACATAGAGAAAGAAGAGAAAAAGAAATTGGACAAACAACTCAAAAAAAGAGCAAATTTAACATTCTGAATTAAATATCAAATTATACTCTTTCTGTAGAGGCAAATAATTAAAAATGAGGGCATGCCCATCCTAAGGGAAATGCCTGAAGAAATTATGGTATATAAATATAATGGAGAACTATTGTTTTAAAAGAAATCATGAGTAGCAGCACTGGAAATTCTTGCATTAAATGATGCTTAGTGAAGTTAATACAACTAATAGTATGTTGTAAACACTGAAAAGCAATATTATGAAATTATCAACTGTGATACACACAGTTCCTCTTAGTAGTTCTGTGACCAAGAACAATCTTAAGAGATCTATTACAGTAAAATGCCATCCAAATCCCAGGGAAAAACTGTGGAATCAGAATGCTGAACAAATACTACTATATTTACTTTTCATTATTTCTTTTATTTTTTTTATTTCTTTCTAATAGTTTTTTTCCTTTCTCTGCAATTGTAATTCTTTTTTATGATTCATATAGGAATCTATTCAACATAATTGTCCATGTCTAACCTATATCATATTACATTGAGGGAAGGAGGAGAGAAGAAAGGGTGGTAGTAAAATGTGCAAATCAAACATCTTTCAGAAATTGAATGTTGAAAAAATCTTTACATTTAAATAAAAAGAAAAATTTTAAAACTTAATATTGAAGCATTGAAAATTTTAACAATTTATTTTTTTTAAATCATTTCAGTCAGGTCTAACTCTGATTTGTTTTTCCAAATATGATATAGTTGTTTTGCTATTTTTTTCTTCTCTAACTCTTTTAATAGATGAGGAACTGAGACACTGGGGTCTCAACTGAACTCAAGGGACTTGTCTGGGGCCACATGGCTAATAAGTCTCTTATGTTAGATTAGAATTCAGGAAAATAAGTATCCTTAATTCTAGGACCATTCCACTATCCACTGCTCCCTCAAAGTTTTCCTAATACTCATCATCTTCTGGATGCATTTTTAAGGATATACTGAAGATAGATGTGTATTAATTGTTATAAAGTGCATATGTAGAAAAAGACAGTTTAGTTATTGACAGAACAGGAACATTTTCATGTATGGAAAAATGTATGCCTATATATATATATATATATATATATATATATATATATATATATATATATAATGTATACAAAGTTTCCTTAAATCTTATGTGACACTGAAGTGGAAAGAAAAGCTAAACTTTTTTTTAAAATTTATTAGTAGTAGGTGATGTTATATAGTATCTAAAATTTTGCAAAGTCTATTAAATACCTTTTCTAATTTGTAACTATATGGAAATATGTCCAACCTGCAGCTAGTATTTCAATAGTAAATAATTCTCCAATTTGGTCACAGTTGTTATAAATAAAATGATACTGTTTTATAACATATTTTACTAAATCTAAAACTGAAGGTTTTTCTTTTTATTTTATATAAATTTATTTTTTAAAAATAATAATTGAATATCAACACTCTGAACTCTCTAGGGAACTTCACCAAAAGGGTAAAAAATGAAAAAAGCAGCAAGAACTGGCTTCTCACAGGTAGGAACTTCAATTGTCAAGAATTCTTATGAGCAATGACTTCATAAAATCAATATGCTTTTCTTGAGCATAGTGCATAATGAAAGAAGTAAGGAAATCTGACCTGCTAGCAAACATTCATTATCATTTCAGTTCTTTTACACTTGAACCATGAAAATATTGATAGTACATCCTATAATGTATGCAGATAAGTGTATTAGATCTGATTTTAAAGACTCTTTTTGCTGCATAGGAGACATTATAATGTATTTTCTTCTGATCAGTAGATTGACAAATAGCTAAAGAGCACCAATTCCTGTAGAAAACTGGGAAACAATTTGACTTATCTCTCCAACTTCTAATGAACCTAACTATTCTTTACAATACATTTGGAATAATTGTTTATAGAAATATTTTCAAGACATGATTAGAGATCTAATTAATGCTTTCTACAACTATAGCATCCTTCTGTTTAGGTCTAAAACACTTTGAAAATATGATACATTTTTATTATAATAATGACTACTGAAGAGAACATTAGTTCCAGAAAGAAATTCTTCAAACTCTTGGCACTATATGGTGTAAGATTTAAGCGGGATTAAAAAAACTTTTAGATTAGTAGCAGGAAAAAAAGCTTAAAAACCTTCATTAGGAGACTGTTTTCAATATACATATGGCAGTTTTATTGGTTTTATAACTATGCTGTAGAGGAATAAAAAAGTGTCAGTAATTAATTACCTCATTCAATTTATTTTCTGCTAAAAATATGCATAGTATTTTTATTTTACTAAATAAAATGTAATCCATTAGGCAACATGATAGGATCTTAACATAATATACAAGGAATGTATCTCTCCCCTAGGTTTCAAAACCAATTTATATGTAGATGACATCCATTTCTTTAGCAAAATTTAGTTTTCAGTTTCAAAATACACAAAAGAAGCATTTTTTTTTCCTTCTGGTAAATTAAAAAAAGGAATATATACTTTTGCTATATTACAGGAGATTATTTGGAGAACAATAATAGTGGAATTGCAAGGTGAAAATATCTGACTTAGAATGTATATGAAGAAAATATAATAAATTTTATTAATTCTTGTCTAGGATTGAATGAGATACCTTTTCATTCTATATTTGCTACACAATGCAACAAACAATGTACATTCATTCTTTATTTCATTATGAATTTTCTAACCTATTTTCTCTTATTCATTAATTTATTATTCTTTCATTAATTCATTAAATTATTTCATTTTCAAGCCATTTAATAAAGAAAAGAACAGATTTGTCTACCAAAATGTGCAGGTCCATGGATTGTACTCAACTCTAGGATTTGGAAAGTGAGAACAATTCCTTATTGTAGACCAATAGAGCATTAGAATATTATCCTCGTAGGGGCAGGAATTTCAATTTTTAATTTTTTATGTCAGCTGACTTTGAGCTTGCTTTAACCTTCAGTAATTTTACTCTTTTATGAAATGCCTACAATAATCTACAAAATATTTCACGTGTGGCTATATAGCAAAGAAAATTTGAGCACAATTTTCTCCAAAGAATTAAAAATGTATATCATATGGTGTGCAAAATAGAGGCTCAAGTTTAGTGTGAATACGTTCCATCATATAGCTAATAAGAAACTTAAAATAAGAATAAGAATACAATATGTCTTCATGGAAATGTTTATTAGGAGGAAAGGATGATTTGGTCATGTAATTAGAGTTATTAAAGAGAAAGTTCAATTTCCCCTGATATGATAAATATTTCTTCCTATGTGCAAAACTGGAATTTGGGGCAAAAAGAAGATAGAGATCCTTCTCAAGGGAAAATGATGCATTCAGATTTTGTTTTTCCCCATGTATCTCTTAATTAGTGGGTGTGGGAATATATTTTTAACTAAATCATTTTGTTTATTAAACACTAAATCCCACTCATCATTCCATTTGAATAGCTACTAAGAAATAAAGTGTATCTTGATTTCTACTTTCCACTATGATCTTATCTTCCCCTGTCCCTTCACTTTCTTTTTTTTCACTGAAAGATTTTATTATTTTGAATTTTACAAATTTACCCCTATTTTTGCTTTCCTCCACCAATCCCCCAGAGAAGGCCGTCTGTTAGTCCTTGTACTATTTCTATGATATTCATTGATTTAAGTTGAATGTGATGAGAGAGAAATCATAACCTTAAGGAAGAAAAATAAAATGTAAGAGATAGCAAAATTACATAATAAGATAATTTTTCACCTAAATTGAAGGCAATAGCCTTTGGTCTTTCTTTGAACTCCACAATTCTTTCTCTGGATACAGATGGTATTGTCCATTGTAGATAGCCCCAAATTGTCCCTGATTATTGCACTGATGGAATGAGCAAGTCCATCAAGCATAATGATCACTCCCCCTGTTGCTTGTTAGGATGTACAATGTTTTTCTGGTTCTGCTCATCTCATTCATCATCAGATCATGCAAATCCTTCCATAGTTTCCCGAATTCCCATTCCTTCTGGTTTCTTTATTTTAGTTAATATCACTTTATGTATACATTACTAAAATATTCTTAAGAATAAACATAATACACCTTGCCCCAAAAAATATAGAACCTCATGAGAAAAAAAAATAAAAGAGAGGGAAAAAACCATGCTTCGGTCTGTGTTCTGATACCCTCAGTTCTGTCTTGGGTATATCACCATCTTTATCATAAGTCCATCACAGAAGTTACTTCCATATTTTTCCACAGTTGCTGTTGCTGATTGCAATTCTCTCCAGCCATTCCTCCCCACTATCATATATTTTCTCTCTCCTTTCATTCAGTCTCTCTTCTAAAATTTGCTACTGGGCAGCTGAGTGGTGCAGCAAACAGAGTATCAGCCCTAGGGCCAAGAGGATCCCATCCCACATACCACCCCCAGAGACAGAACAGCCACCCAGCTCCATGGTCCCAGACAGGCCACCCAATCCCAGCACCTTGCAAAAAGAAAAATATAAAATGTGTTTTATCTGACTATTCTCTCCTATGATCTACCCTGTCCTCTATCACCCACATACCTCCTTCCCCCTGTCTCCCTTCTCCCTTTTTTACTCTACATGTTTATACCTATTGAGTGTTTATGCTGTTTCCTCTCTTAGCCATTTCTGATGAGAGTGAAGGTGCCCTCAATCCCCCTCCCCTTCCGCTCTTCCATATCTTTGCAAAAAGCTCATTGCAAAAAAAAAATATTTTGTATGAAATATCTTAGCCTATTCCACCTCTCCATTCTCTTACTCCCAGTACATTTCCTTTTTAACCATCGACTCCAGTTTTACAACATATTATATTTTCAAATTCAGCTCTCCCCTGTGCTTCATCTATAAAAGCTCCCTCTACCTGTTCTATTAAATGAGATGGTTCATGTGAATATTATCAGTATTATTTTTCTATTCAGGAATACATGTAGTTCATCATCATTTACTCCCTCATAATTTACCCTTGTCCTCCTCTCTCTGTGTGTCACCTGAGTCCTGTATTTGAAGGTCAAAGTTTCTGTTCAGTTCTGGTCATTTCAGCAGGGAAATTTGAAATTCCCCTGTTTCATTTAAAGTTTATCTTTTCCCCTGGAAAAGGATGTATAGTTTTGCTGGGTAATTGATTCTCAGTTGCATTTCAAGCTCTTTTGCCATCCAGAATATTGTATTCCAAGCCTCATGAGCCCTTATTGTAGTTGCTGCTAACTCCTGTGTGATCTTGACTGCAGCTCCACAAGATTTGAATTGTCTTTATAGTTGTTTGTAATATTTTCTCTTTGACTTGGGAGTTCTGGAACTTGACTATAATATTTCTGAGGTTTGGCTTTTTTTTAATCTCTTTCCTGGGGAGATCAGTGGATTCTCTCAATTTTTTTTTGCCCTCTGCTTCTAAGATATCAGAGAAATTTTCCTGTAGAAATTCTTTAAAAATGAGGTTCAGGCTCTTTTTTTAGATTGTGACTTTAAGGTATTCTAATAATTTTTAAATTATCTTTACTGAATCTGTTTTCCAGATCAGGTGTTATTTCAATGGAATGTTTCATGTTTTCTTCTAATATTTCATTCTTTTGTTGTTGAACTGTTGTATCTTGATTTCTTGTAAAGTCATCAGATTCCTTTGCTCCATTCTACATCTGAAAGATTTGTTTTCCTCAGAAAACAAATGTCTCCTTTTCCATGTGGCCAGTTATGCTTTTTAAAACAGTCTTCTCCTCAATAAATTTTTGAACTGTTTTATCCATTTGACCTTAGGTGGTTTTTAACATGTTATTTTGTTCACTATTTTTTGGATCTCTTTGACTCAGCTTCTCATTTCATTTTCATGTTTTTTTCTGCATCTTTCTCATTTCTTTTCCCAATTTTTCCTTCTATTTCCATTACTTGATTTTCAAAATCTTTTTTGAGTTCTGTAGTAGCCTGAGTCCAACTTCCATTTTTCTTGGAGTCTTTAGATGCAGAATCTTGTACTTTCTTCTCTTAAGATTGAGTAGTTTGATCGTCCTTGGGATCATAGAGAAAATATTTTTCAATGGTCAGGTTCCTTTTTTCCTGTTTACTCATTTCCCCAGCCTGTGCCTGGCTTGTGGTGCTTCCTGATTTTTTATTTTTATTGAGACACCCCCACAAGGACCTCAAAATATGAGGTTCTGATTGCTCTCCTGGTCTATGAATAACCAAAAAGCACACTTATCTGCCATGGGGCTGAGGAGGGGTGCTCCCTGTTCTATAGGGGCCTAGAATCCAATCAGGATATAAATGTGGTTAAAGCCACAGAATCCTGTTCCAGGGACAGAGGACAGACCTTGGTAGTCTTCCTCCTCTCCTTTTCCTTTGGTGGGCTGAGCACTCAGGGTGCAGCTTCCTAGAAGCTCCTGCTTGAAGGCTCTATAGGGCTGCTTCAGTTTTCTTTATCTGGGTTGCTGGCCATGCTAAGTACCATGCCCAGGCCAAGTGATCTGAGTGCTGCAACTGTGCTCAGGGCCTGGGCTTTGCAGTAATTCTGGCAGAGGTCTACCTGCTTATTTTCCAAGTTGTGCTACATTCTCCCTAGGGTGCACCCTGGTTGTTCCCCAGGGACTAAAATTTCTTCAGTCTGGTGGGGGTGCCCCTCTAATCCCATGGAGCAGAGTTTTTCCACTATTTTCCAGTTTACCTTGGGCTGGATAATTGCCTCACTGGATATTTCTGTGGGTTCTGTCTCTTGAAAATTTACTTAGAGTCATAATTTTAAGAATTTTGAATATTTAGAAGAGAGAGCAGCTAGGAGAAACTCTTCTCCTGCCACCATCTTGTCTCCCCCTCCCCACACCAATTCACTTTCAATCTTACTAGTAGAATAATAATAAGATCAATATTGTTGCTTTTAGAAAGCATGACATAAATATCAATCAACTAATCAATAGATATTAATACCAATTACTGTCAGGAACTTTACTAGACAATGGGGAGTGAAAGACAGCTATAAAGTAATGCCTATTTATTTTGATATATTTCTCTTTTATTGAGAAAGACAATATATGCATACAGGGAAATTATAGAATCACTAATTTAGAAGTGTAATCAGTTTCAGAAATCATAAATTTAATCATCTCCTTGTACAGATCAGATAACTGGGAACCTGAAAACTTGTGACTTAAACAGGCTTTTGTAGCTTGAAAGTATCTGAGGAGGGATTTATACTGATAGCTTCATGAATCTCTTGGCCAGTCAATTTCAATTCTTTCCTGTCCCTCAGAGATAGCATTTTATTTTTCTTTTCAATGTCTTTTTAAAGGTAGCTCCATATTGTTGCAATATATTACCTTATCATTTTGCTTTTTAGAATTCATAGCACCCTTCAAATATCAGCTCAAATTTTACTTTCAAAATCATTCTTTTTTTGGCCAAGGCCACACAGCTAGGCAATTATTACGTGTCTTAGGCCGGATTTGAACTCAGGTACTCCTGAATCCATGGCTGGTGCTCTATCCACTGTGCCACCTAGCCACCCTAAAATCATTCTTGATAAGCCTTGCTACTTGTTATGACGTAAATTTATTTATATTTTAATTTGAATACATATTGAATTTACTTATATGTGTGCAGTGTTTCCTCTCAATAGAACATGAACTACTTGAGTGTAGGAACTGTTTTAATGTCTACATGTATATTCCCACAAAACACCAAAATGCTTAAAAAATAATGGAGTGAGAAATTTAATAAAAATATTGAAAAATGTTGGTTGATTTATTGACTAGAATTCTGTAGAGAAGATTGACCTAGAGATATCAGTTTTGAAGTCCTGAGATGATAAAGTTTACATTAATTTCTACGTGAAAAAATAATATTTTAACATCAGTTATTATTACCCATTTTGAGATATGTAGCATAAATGTAAGAGATATGTCTGATTTCTTGGGGGGGGGGGTTCTTCAGCAAGTTGGGATAGATAGATAGATAGATAGATAGATAGATAGATAGATAGATAGATAGATGGATGGATACACAGAGAAATATGGAGATATAAATATATATATATATATAGAGAGAGAAAAAAATTCCTAAACCTATAGACCTCATTCTATCTCTCTCTGTTCTTGTCACTGTGCTTGTCTGTGTCTGTGTCTGTCTGTCTCTGTCACTGTCTCTCTGTGTCTCTCTTTGTCTCTCTGTCTCTCTACCTCTGTCTCTGTCTCTGTCTCTCTCTCTCTCTCTCTCAAACACACACACACACACACACACACACACACACACACACACACACTATATGGATATCTTTTTTTTCTCATTCAATAAAAGCAAAGTCCTTCAAAGACCTTTTACTGTCAATAATTACCAGCCCCAGCAAGTCTTACTTTAAAAATACTTTTTTTCAGTTTGTGTAAGATTTTGTGTTCTACATTTTCTCTGCCCTTCCCATTCCTCTACCCTTAACAATGAGTAATTTGAAAGAGGATATGCATATGTTAAACATATTTCCCTATCAGTCATGTTGTGAAATAAGAAACAGAGCAAAAGGGAAGAAATAAAACCATAAGAGAGTAAAATAAAGGATGAGGAATTAAAGAAATTTTTCCTGGTTTTCTTCTAAATTTGTTCAAAAGCATTTTAATTTTATGCAAGCAAAATGGCTTACTTCACTTCTCAGAACCCCTCTATCTTTTGTGAGGTCATAATGTTTCTCTTTTCCATACATCCAAAAGGCTTGTGTGTGTTAACTTCCTTAATTATGATATTTCCCTTTATGTCTAAATCATTTATCCATTTTGATATTTTGACATATTTTCCTCCTGTATGTTATAGGTAATATATGTCAATAAACATTTCTTAAATCCTTATTATGAGAAATGCATGTTTCATATGGGAATCAGTAATTTCATAGATCTTGAATCAGTACAACCCTATTTGAAGGTAATATGCTAGTTTATGAGCAGACCACAAACAATTCAAAACAATCCTTATATGAATGAGCTTCAGATATAATATGGAAGATGAAAAAGAGTGAATGCATATGCATATTTAGGTTTATATACATTCACATGCCTGTCACTGGTCATTACACTGATGGAGTGATCATGCCCATCAAGGTTGATCTTCACCCCATGTTGTTGTTAAGGTGGTTCTGGCTCTGTTCATCTCACTCAGCTTCAATTCATGCAAATTTGTCCAGGCTTCTCTGAAATCCCATCCCTCTTGTTTTCTAATAATATAATAGTGTTTTTGTCACATACAAGTTCCACAATTCGTTCAGCCTTTCCTAAATTGATGGACATCCCATGGATTTCTAAGTTTTTGCCAATACAAAGAGAGCTGCTATGAATGTTTTTGTACATATGGGGTTTTTGCATTTTTATCCATTTATTTCCAGTATCCATTTATTTCTAAGGTCTCTAGTGTATTTAGTAGGAATAGGTGCTGCATTGTGTCAAAGGCTTTTTCCAGACCTATTGAGATAATCATATGATTTCTGTTAGGTTTTGCATTCATATAGTCAAAGATTCTGACACTTTACCTAATATTGAACCATCCCTGAATTTCTGGAATAAATTCTCTTGGTCCTAGTGTATTATCCCAGTGATAACATACTGTAAATGCTTTGCTAATATTTTAGATGAAATTTTTGGATACATATTGGAATAAAGAAAAATGGGAAATTTCCTTGCTCTTTTTTGACTCTTCCTGGATCATATTGGTGTCATAGAAGGAATTAGGCAGAGTTTCATCATCACCTATTTTTCCAAATAGCTTATATAGAATTGAAACTAATTGTTGAATGTTTGATAGAATTCTCTTGTAAAGGCATCTGATCCTGGAGATTTTTCTTTAGAAAGATCATTGATGATGTGTGGAATTTCTTTTTCTGAGATTGGGCTATTTAAGTATTTAATTTTCTCTTCATTTAACCAGGGAAAATTATATATATATGTAAATAGTAATCCATTTCACTTGGAATATCCAGTTAATTAATATATAGTTGGACAGATTTGTTCTGAATTATTGCTTTAAATTCCTCCTTATTATTGGTAAGTTCACCTTTGTTTTTTTTTCTTTCTTTTTATAACAAAGTAATGAAAGGTTTATCTATTTTATTCTTTTTCCCTTGGTTTTTCTTTATTAGTTCAATAATTTCCTTGATTTCAATTTTATTTCTCAGTTTTTAGAATTTTTAATTTGGTATTTAATTGAGGATCTTTAATTTGTTCTTTCTCTAATTTTTTAGTTGTATTGTCAGTTCATTGATTTCCTCTTTCTCTAATATATTTATGTAACCATTTAGAGATATAATCTGTCCTCTAATAACTGCTTTGGCTGTTTCCCATAAGTTTTAGGATGTTGTCTTGTCATTGATATTGTCTTGGATGAGATCATTAATTTTTTCTATGTTGTGTAGTTTAATGCACTTTTTCTTTAAAATGAACTTATTTAATTTTCTCTTAGTTTTAGTTCTGTCTCTTAATAGGCCACTGTTTCTAAAGATTTTCTTTGAATTATGGTCTGAAAAAGATGTATTCTTTTTCTTCTTTTCTGCATTTGATTATGAGGATTTTATGTAGTAGTACAATGTCAAATTTTGTGTGATTGTGTTGTACTGCAGAGATAAAAAGAACTGTTTTCCTTTCTATACCCCCATTCACTTTTCTTCAAAGATCTTTCATGTTTAAGTTTTCAAACATTCTATTTAGCTCCTTAACTTCCTTCTTGATGTTTTTTTTTTTTTTTAGGGTTCGATTTATCTCATCCTGAGAGAGGGAGTTTGAGATTTGCTGTCCATGTTTTCCTGTAACTCATTCAGCCTCTCCTCTAAGTATTTGAATGCTATCTGCGTGATGCATACATATTTAGTATTGAAATAACTTTATTGTCTATAATACCGTTTAGGAGAATAAAGTTTCCTTTCTTATCTCTTTCAATGAGATCAATTTTGCCACTACTTTGTCTGATATAAGTAGTGCTAACCCTGCTTTTCTAACTTCAGCTAAAACAGTGTATTCTCTTCTAGAATTTTTTCCTTTACTCTGTATGTATCTCTCTGCTTCAAATGTTTCTTGTAAGCAGCATATGGTAGGATTCTGGCTTTTAGTCCACTCAGCTATTCATTTGTGTTTTTTGGAGAGTTCATCCCATTCACATTAAAAATTGTGATTACTAACTCTTTATTGCCTTTCATGCTATCTTCATTCTATTTGTATTTTCCCCTTTGTTTAACTTATCAGGGATCCCCAGGATTTTGCTTCTGACTTAGGTCAAAAATAAATACCTTTGTCAAGATCTTTTTTGAATGTAGCAGTTCATTCATATTGAACATAAACAAGGTCTTTATACTTCTTTAAATCAAGCAAAATGTTTATGAAGGAGACTTGGTCATTACTTAGTAATTGGTAAAAAAAAAAGCAAGAAACAGTGAGAAATAGATACAGAGAATCTGAGGGTTTGGGTTCTAGAATTTGTGGAAATCTGATGCTTTAAATATACCTCTGAGGTACAAAAGAATGTCTGAGCTAGGACAGAGAACTGAGATATCAAATAGAGTCATGAGTTATCCAGTCATGTCAGAGTAGAAGACCTTAAATGAGGGAAGTCATGCCAAAAGTTTAGTCATTTCCCAAATACTCCCTCCTAGTTTCTGATGTTTATACATAAACATTTTAATAGAATTTACTATTAAATTATATAAACATTTACAGGAAATTAAATTTTCTTGTAACCGTAGAGTAACTGATGATTAATTAAAGAGACATAATAATGAAAAGGAGAGAAAACAATATTTACATGTATGAAAAAAATTTCTATCTGGGTATTAGGAAAATTGTGACTAGATGTAGAAGGTTTCAAACATAATAAATTTGCTAGTGTATCAAAAACAGTTGAACTATTTCGATATTATTCTCCTAACAAATTTAGGACACTTTTTTAAAAAAATTATTTATTTTTTCCTCCATCTTCACATGTATATTTTTAAGTTACAAAATGCCCTTCCATCTGTCTTACTATTCCCCTCTCCTCAGCAGCAAACAGTAAGGTTAGCATTATGTATGTATATATATATATATATATATATATATATATATATATATATACACATATATATATATTTGATAAATATGTTTACAGATTAGTTATTTTCAGTATGAGGATAAGAAGAGATAATTTTTTAAAAGTGTTTAGTAGCTCCTTTTTTTGCCTGTTTTTTGTTTTTTGTTTTTCTTTTTTGGTTTAGTAGTTTCTGAAAGGCTTTTTGTTTAGCTTAGTTTCATTTTGTGTTGATTTGATTTTTCCTCCTCTGGTTGTGGAAAACATTGCCCTTAGTTGGTCTAATAAGGTTATCTGAGCTCTCTGAATTCTGGAGATGAACTGCTTACCTCATAGTTGATCATCTCACTATGAGGCTGTTCATGTGTGCATTGCTCTCTTGCTTTTGCTCTCTTTGTTCAGCATCTGATAATGAAAATCTCTAGAGTCCAACCACTAATGGTTTTTTAATAGAACAATAATATTTCTTTTATTCATATAACATAACTTGTTTAAGCAGTCCCTAATTGATGGGCATCCTCACAATTACCAAATCTTTGACACCCAAAATAAGCCACTAAGAATATTTTGGAACACTTAGGACTTTTCCTACTTTTTAGAGTTACTTTTGCATATAGACCTAGAAATGTATTTGCTGGGTCAAAGGGCATGAACAGTTTTATTATTCTTTGGGTGGAGTTCCATATTGCTCTCCAAAATGGGTAGATCACTAGAAATGCAACAATCTTCCAGTCCTGCCACAACCTCTCCAACAATGATCATTTTCCCTCTCGTTATCTGGGCCAATCTGATGGGTATAAGGTGATACCTCATTGTTGTTTTAATTTGCATTTCCTTAATCCATAATTATTTGGAGCAATTTTTTCATATGATTATTTATGACTTCTACATTTAAAAGCTGTCCATTCATATCTTTTGAACATTTACCAAGTGGAGAATGACTTGTAAATTTGATGAAATTCTCTCTATATATTTTACAAAAGAGACTTTAGAAATCCTACTTGTGAAGATTGTTTCCTAGCTTTATTCTTTCCTTTTAATTTTGGTGGCATTGATTTTATTAGTGAAAAAGCTTTTTTAATTTAATTTAGTCAAGTTCATATACTCTGATCCTTGTTTGGTCATAAATTTTTCCCCTTTCCATAGTGTGATAAATAGAGCATTTCTTGGTCTATTAAGTTATCTGTGGTTCTAAACTTAATCTCTAAATCCTGTACGAGTTTTGAGATTATTTTAGTATAAAATGTGAGATATGGTTCTATGCCTAGTTTTTGCCATACAGTTTTCTAGTTTTCACAATAATTTTTGTCAAATAGTGAATTTTTATCCCAGAAAATAAAGTCTTTGAGTTTCTCAAACAATAGATTTCCATAGCCAATTACTGTGGCTTATCTTGTACCTATCCTAATACATGATCCATTACTGTATATCTTGACCAGTAACAGACAGTTTTGATGACTGTCATATTGCAGTATGGTTTTAGATCTTGTAGAGCTAGGCCACCTTCCTTTATATTTTTTTCATCAGCTCCTTGCTATTCATGAATTTTTTTCTACATCTAGAAAATTAAACTTTAATTGATGAAGAATTCACAGATTACCTATAAGAAAAACAAAAGGTTTCAAATTCCAGGAGGAAGGAGAGAAAATGGTTAAATTTCATGTTGCAAGTCAGAAACAAAACAACCTAAGAATACAATGGAAAGAATACTGTAATAATGAAAAAAAACTATCTCTAGTCCATGAGGAGAGACAAAACCTTGAATTCCACGATGAAATCCAAGTTCAGGGAGACCCATAAACCTAGTCATGGTTCTCTGAATCTCAGTTTGGTTCAAAATTTACCTGTTCTGTAATGGGTAAAATATAAAAAATCAGGTACTTACAGCCAAGGTGGTGGAGAGAAGAGAGGCACAGTTCTAAAGTCTCCTGATCTCTTCCCCATCTATCATATGAAACAAACCGCTAAAAAAAAATCCGACCCACAAAATCCAGAAAGAAAAGCTGGGAGAAAGAACATCTACCTCAGGACTTGTCTCCAGCAGCAGCACTGGACGAATTCAGGCTGGTGAGTCTGGACTCAGAGGGAGGATCAGCCCAGGATCAACCAGATTAACACCTGAATTGGAACCAGGAGTCTGAGGGCCCCAGAGCAGGATATGCTGGTCAGCTGTGGGGCTAGAAGCCAGGGGCTTGAGTCAACTTGGGAGCAGAGGCACTAGTGTTGGTGCTGTCTCCCGGGAGCTTCTGGACAGGGCTGGGGGGGGAGAATTCCAGAGCAGAACTGTGGACACTATCCCAGGCCTCCTCTGGTCAGAGGAACTCAGAGTCCCATTACAGCTCAAACCTCTTCCCTGAACAAGCAAATGCAAATTAATTCTGCCTCAGACCTAGGTGTGTGAGCAGAAGAACCAGCTGAGCTGAGGAATGACCTCAGGCTAGGGTAAATAGCACCACTGATTGAAGGCAAAATAATTCAATAGCTCCATTACCTTCCTTCAAGCAAAGGGAGAAGTCCACATTCAGGGTCACAAACACTCCAGAGAAAGCAACCAGCACCTCCTACTGGCCAGCCAGAGAAACTGCACTCAGTGAGTAAAGCCTTTAGTGATCCCAAGCCCCTGTGAACCAGCTCCTCCCCACCTTAAGATTTTAGCAAAATGAAGAAGAGTCCGTGGAAAGGTGGATCCATAGAAAAATACTTGGATGGAAAAGACCCTAACTCAGAGAGACCTGGAACCTCTGAGAGGAATATGATCTGGTCTCCAGCACAGAAAGGCTTCCTTGAAGAAATAAGGAAGGAGCTTAAAATATGGGAGAGACAATTAATACCTTGCAACAAGAAAACAAAACCTTAGAAAGTACAATTGTACGAATACAAAAGGAGAATAAATCTTGCAGATCCTCAAGTGGACAAATACAAAATGAGAATAATTCTTTCAGATCCTCAACTGGGCAAAGGCAAAAAGAAAATAATTCTCTCAAAACCTCAATTGGTCAAATAAAAAGCTCTTTCAAAAGTAGAATTGACCAATTGGAAAAGGAGTTGCAAAAGGTTAATGAAGAAAACTCCTTCCCCCAAAAAAGAAAGGAGTCAACAGAAGCTAATGACTCTATGAGACAGCAAGAGTCAGTTAAACAAAATCAAAAAACAGAAAAAAATAGAAGAAAATGTAAAATACCTCAGCAACAAAAACATTGACTACAAGAATCGATCGAGGCCGGCAACCTGAAAATAATAGGACGTCATGAAAACATTGAAGAGAGAAAAAAAGCCTGGACTTAATATTACAGGATCTAGTGATGGAAAATTGCCCAGATATCATGGAATTGGAGGGCAAAGTAGTTATAGAAATAGTACATCAATTCCCACCAGAAAAATATCCTAAAATGAAAACACAAGGTAAAGTTGTGGCCAAATTCCAGAACTATCAGATGAAAGAGAAAATCCTGCAAGCAGCCAGAAAGAAACAATTTAAATATCAAGGACCCACAGCATGGGTCATGCAGGACCTGGCTGCATCAACATTAAGGGATTGAAGGGCCTGGAATGAGATATTTCAAAGAGCACGGGAGCTTGGAATGCAGCCAAGAATCAAATATCCTGCAAAACTGAGCCTTTTCCTCCAGGGAAAAAATGGACCTTTAACAAAATGGAAGAATTCCAAAAATTTCTGATGAAAAGACCAGAGCTAAACAGAAAATTTAGACACCAAACAGGAGGTTCAAGAGACACATGAAAAGGTAACAAAAAAGTAAAGGGGGCAGTTAAAGAAAAAAAAAATAGTGCTATCCAGTAAGTTGAAACTGGCTATATCTCAGCATGGGGGAAAAAAAGATTCTCATAAATCTTGAGAATTGTAACTCTAACAAAGAGAATATACCTGGCCAGAAAAGATGGACATTCATGATCTATCCATAAGACTGCTATCTAAAGAGATGTAACTGACTTTAAACCCACTTGGGAGAAAGACTCTAATAACTCTCAGCAATTTTGACTCTATTCAATAGAATATACTGTACTAAAAGGGACAGACACTCAGAATTTTCCATGACTTAGATAGAATGATCTAAAAAACAATACCTCCTTAAAAAAGGGGAACAGGAAAGAGGCTGGAGGAGGGAGGGGGCAGAATGGGGGTAAATCTCCTTATATCTCATTACATTAAGAGGTACAAAAAAGCTACAGCAATAGAGGGGAAGAAGGGAGCAGATGAGGAACACCTAAATCTTCTTCTCATCAGACTTGCCTAAAAGTCAACCTACACATATTTAGTTAACTTATAAAGCATCTAACCTTTCAAGTATTAAAAGGGGTAAAGGGGGACAGAGAAAGGGAAGGGGAGTGGGTGGGGAAAAGGCAAAACAACAAAAGGAAGGGAAGGGAAAAGGGGAAAAAGGGAAAAGGGAAAGAAAGGGGAGGGGATGATATAGGAGGACAAACACACTTAAGGGGGTGGTTTTCAGAAACAAAATACTGGGGTGTATGGATAAAGGGGGGAGAGGGGGGAAAATGCAAACAGAGAGAAGATAGGACAGAGAGCAATAAAGAATTAGTAATCATAACCTTGAATGTGAATGGGATGAACTCTCCCTTAAAACATAAGCAAATAGCAGAGTGGATTAAAAAAAAGAATCTTAAAATATGCTGCTTACAAGAAACTTGTTCGAAGCAGAGAGATACATATAGAGGAAAGGTAAAATTTTGGAGCAAAATATATTTTGCTTCAGCTGAAGTAAAATAAGCAGGGGTAGCAATCCTATTCTCAGACAAAGCAGAAGCACAAATAGATAGTGTTAAAAGAGATAAGGAAGGAAACTTTATCCTCCTAAAAGGTACCATAGACAATAAAGTCATTTCAGTAATGAATATATATGCACCCAGCAGGAAGGCAAACAAATTCTTAGAGGAGAAGCTGAAAGAATTATACAGGAAGACATAGACCTCAAAACTCAACTAGTGGGAAACCTCAACCTCCCACTCTCAGATCAAGATAAATCAAATAAAAAAATAAACAAGAATGAAGTTAAGGAGGTAAATCGATTGTTAGAAAATTTAGATATGGTAGATGTAGGGAGGAACTGAATGGGGATAAAAAGAAATATACCTTTTCCACTGCAGTACATGGAACTTATACAAAAATTGACCATGTACTAGGACATAAAAACCTAATGATCCACTGCAGAAAGGCAGAAATAGTGAATACATCTTTCTCAGATCACAATGCAATAAAAGTCACATGCAATACTGGGCCAAGGCGATATAGACCCAGAACAAATTGGAAACTGAATAACCTCATTTTAAAAAAAATGAGTGGACCAAAAAACAAATTATAGAAAGAATTAACTATTTTAGCCTAGATAATGATAATAATGAACAACATACCAAAACTTATGGGTTTCATTTAAAGCAACTCTCAGGCGATATATTATAGCTCTTAATGCTTATATGAATAAATTTGAGAAAGAGGAAATGAATGAACTAAACATGCAACTAAAAAAGTTAGACAAAGAACAAATCAATTAAATTAAATTAAAGAGAGATTAAAAAACCTATCGAATTAATAAATAAAACCAAAAGGTGGTATTATGAAAAAACCAATAAAATTGATAAACCTCTGGTCAATTTGGTTAAAAAAAAAGAAAGAAGAAAACTAGTATTATAAATGAAAAAGGTGAACTCACCACCAATGAGGAGGAAATTAAATTAATAATTCAAAGTTATTTTGCCCAACTCTATGCCAATAAATATGATAATCTAAATGAAACTGATGAATATTTAGAAAAATATAAGTTGCCCAGATTAAATGAAGAACAGATTAAATACCTAAACAGCCCTATCTCAGAAAAAGAAATTCAAAAAGCAATCATTGAACTCCCTAAAAAAATGTAAAGGGCCTGATGGATTCACAAGTAAATTCTACCAAACATTCAAGAAACAATTGGTTCCAATTCTGTATAAACTGTTTGGGAAAATAGGGAGAGATGGAACTCTGCCTAACTCTTTCTATTAAACCAATATGGTGTTGTTACCTAAACCAGGAAGAGTCAAAACAGAGAAAGAAAATTATAGACCCATCTCCTTTATGAATATAGATGCAAAAATCTTAAATAAAATCTTAGCAAAATGATTACAACAAGTTATCACTAGGATAATACATTATGATCAAGTAGGATTTATTCCAGGAATGCAGGATTGGTTCAATATTAGGAAAACTGTTAGTATACTCAATTATATCAACAACATATGGATCAAGAAATCATATGATCATATCAATAAATGCTGAAAAAGCTTTTGACAAAATACAGCATCCATTCCTATTAAAAACACTAGAGACTGTAGGAATAAATGGACTGTTCCTTAAAATAATTAGCAGTATCTATCTGAAACCATCAACAAGCACTATATTCAATTGAGAGAGGCTAGAGCCATTCCCAATAAGGTCAGGGGTGAAACAAGGGTGCCCATTATCACCACTACTATTCAATATTGTATTAGAAATGTTACCATGAGCATTTACAGAAGAAAAAAGTAATTGAAGGAATTAGAATTTGGAAGGAAGAGACAAAACTCTCAGTCTTTGCAGATGACATGGTGCTCTACCTATAGAATCCCAAGGAATCATCCAAAAAACTACTGGAACAATTAACAATTTTAGCAAAGTTGCAGGTTATAAAATAAACCCTCATAAATCCTCAAATTTTCTATATAAGTCTAGAAAGATACAGCAGGAAGAGCTAGAAAGAGAAATCCCATTCAAAGTAACCTCAGACAATATAAAATACTTGGGAGTCTATTTGCCAAGACAGACTCAGAATCTTTTTGAAAACAATTATAAAACACTTCTCACACAAATAAAATCAGATTTAAATAAATGGGCAAATATCAACTGCCCATGGAGAGGTACAGCTAATATAATAAAAATGACATATTCTACCAAAACTAAACTATTTGCTTAGTGCCCTTGCAATCAAAATTCCAAAAAATTACTTTAATGAGTTAGAAAAAAATTGTAAGTAAATTCATATAAAGAAATAAAATGTCAAGAATTGTGAGAAGCTTAATGAAAAAGAGTGCAAAAGAAGGTGGCTTAGCCCTACCTGATCTAAAATTATATTATAAAGAATCAGTAATCTAAACTGTTTGCTATTGGTTAAGAAATAGAGTGGTGGACCAGTGGAATAGACTAGGTCTAAAAGCAGGTGATGATTATAGTAATCTGCTGTTTGATAAACCCAAAGAGTCCAATCATTGGGATAAAAACTCCCTCTTTGCTAAAAAGTGCTTGGATAATTGGAAGTTAGTATAGAAGAAACAGAGATAAGACCAATACCTAAGAGCAATTACCAAGATAAGATCCAAATGGTTATAGAACTTAGACATAAAAAACAATACTCTAAGCAAATTAGAAGATCAAGGACTAGATTACCTGTCAGATATTAGGAAAAGGGAGCTGTTTATGACTAAGGAAAATTTGGAGAACATCACCAAAAACCAATTAGATGAATTCAATTACATTAAGTTAAAAAGCTTTTGCACATATAAAATTACTGTAACCAAGATCAAAAGAAATGTAGTAAATTGGGAAACAATATTTACAACTAATGATTCCGACAAAGGACTCATTTCTAAAATATACAGAGAACTGAGTCATATTCTTAAAACAAAAAGCCATGCCCCAATTGACGAATGGTCAAAGGATATGCAAAGGCAATTTACAGATGAGGAGATCAAAGCAATTCATAGCCATATGAAAAAATACTCTAAATCATTAATTATAAGAGAAATGCAAATTAAATCTTCTCTGAGGTACCACCTCACATCTCTCAGATTGGCCAATATGACCAGAAAGGATAATGATCATTGATGGAAGGGATGTGGGAAATCTGAGACACTATTACACTGTTAGTGGAGCTGTGAACTCATCCAACCTTTCTGGAGAGCTATTTGTAACTACACCCAAACAGCAACAAAAATATGCATACGCTTTGACCCAGCAATACCACTACTGGGTCTATATCCTGAAGAGATGAAGAAAAAGATTAAAAACATTACTTGTACAAAAAATATTGATAGCAGTCCTGTTTGTGGTGGCAAAGAATTGGAAATGAAGTAAATGTCCTTCAATTGGGGAATGGCTTAGCAAAGTGTGGTATGTGTATGTCATAGAATACTATTGTTCTATTAGAAATCAGGAGAGATGGGATTTCAGGCAAGACTGGAGGGATTTTTACGAACTGATGCTGATTGAGATGAGCAGAACCAGGAAAACACTGTATACCCTAACAGCAATATGGGAGTGATGATCAACCTTGAAGGACTTGCTCATTCCATCACTGATACAATCGGGTGCAATTTTGTGCTGTCTGCAAAGGAGAGTGCAATCTGTATCCAGTTAAGGAACTGTGTAGTTTGAACATAGTTCAAGGATTTTCCCTTTAATTTAGAAAAAAAACGTATATCTTATTGTCTCATCTTGTTACCTCTTAGAATTCTTGTCTCTTCTCTAAGGATATGATTTCTCTCTTATCACACCCAATTTGGATCAAGGTACAACATGGAAACAAAGTAAAGACTGACAGATTGCTTTCCGTGGGGGTGGGGGGATGGGGGGGTGGGGGGGAGGGAAGTAAGATTGGGGGGAAAATTGTAAACCTGAAATAATATCTTTAATAAAAATTAATTAAAAAATACAAAAAAATCCATCTCTTCTGCTAACCTCTGTTCTACACTTGTCTCATGGAATGAGTTTACTTTGGGAGATGTATGTATTCTTGACATTTTTTTCCCCAGATGAGTTTTGTTATTATTTTTTTGAAATCAATAAAGTAGCTGTTTCGTAGTTTGATTGGTATGGCACTGAATAAGTATTTTATTTGTGATAGAAATGCCATTTTATCTTAGTGGCTTGACCAAACAAGGAGCAGTTGGCATTTTTCCAAATATTTATATATGACTTCATTAGGGTGAGAAGTGCTTAATAATTGTGTTCATACAGTCTTTTGGTTTGTGTTGGGAGGTAGATTCCCAAGAATTTAATGTTGCTACACTTACTTTAAATGTAATTTCTCTTTCTATCTCTTGTTCTTGGACTTCATACTGTCCATACAAAGGAATTCTGATTGTATGTATGTTTATTTTATAACCTGCAACTTTACTGAAGTTGTAAATTTTTTCAAGGAGTTTTACAAATGATTCTCTCAGGTTCTCTAAATATACCCTCATATTATCTGCAAAGATTTAAAGCTTTTGCTTCCTCATTGCCAGTTAGGATTCCTTCAATTCCTTTCTCTTCTCTTTTTTTTTTTTTTTTTGCTACAGCTGACATTTCAAATGATATATTAAATATTTATGGTGATAATGGCCATACTTGTTTCACCTCTGATTTTTTTGGAAATGCATTGAATTTATGCACATTATACATATATATTTGTGATATATTTTGATCAATATTATAGATATTTAGATAATATTATCTATTACTTTAAGATAAACTCTACTTATTCTTAAGTTTTCTTTTATTTTTAATAGTAATGGATGCTGTATTTTAACAGAGGCTTTTTCATCAGTCATTGAGAGAAACATTTAATTTCTTTTAGTTTTGCTATTGATATGTTCAATTATGCTCTGTTTTTTTCATAGTTTTGAACCATACCTGCCTATCTGGTATAAATTCTACCTGATAATGGTGTATTACTTGAGATATAACATGCTGTAGTTTCGGCTAAAATTTTATTTAAGATTTTTGCATCAATATTCATTAGGGAGGCTGGTCTGTAATTCTCTTTGTCTCTTTTTTCTTCCTGATTTAGGTAACAGCACCATGTTGGTTTTGCAAAAGGAGTTTGGTAGAAATCAGTCTTCTCTTATTTTTTTAAATAGATTATGTAGAATAGGAATTAATTCTTCCTTAAATGTTTGGTAGAATTCATTTGTAAAACCATCTGGAAAGGAGACATTTTCTTAGGGAATTTATTGATGGTTTCTTCAATTTCATTTTCTGAGTTGGGGAAATTTTAGTCACTTATTTCTTCTTCTGTTAATCTAGACAATTTGCATTTTTGCAAATATTCATTCATTTCAGTTGGGTTATTCAATTTAATGGAATACAATTTGTCAAAGTATCTCTGAATTAGCTTTTATTTGTAGTTATTTTGTTCTTTTCAGTTTTGATTAAGGTAATTTAGAACACTGTTTCACAGACTAGTCAATAAGACCAGAAAGGACAATGATCATTGTTGGAAGGGATATGGGAAATGTGTGACAATAATACATTGATGGTAGAACTGTGAACTCATCCAACCTTTCTGGAGAGCAATTTGGAATTATGTCCACAGGACAATAAAAATAGCATACCCTTTTATTCAGTAATACTACTACTATACCCTGGAGAGATCATGAAAAGGGTTCAAAACATCACTTGTATTAAAAATATACCTAGCAGCTCTATTTGTGGTAGCAAAGAACTGGAAATTAAGTGGATGTCCATCAATTGGGGAATGGATGAATAAATTGTGGTCTATATACATTATGCAATACTATTGCTCTATTAGAAACCAGGAGTGGTGAGGGTATCTATGATGGAGAATAACATCTGTGTCCAAAGAATTAAGTGGAGTTTAAACAAAGACCAAAAAATAATCTTATTATGAATTTTGCTATCTCTTATGTTTTATTGTTTCCCTTAAGGATATGATCTCTCTCTCTCTCAACACCATCAATTTTGATCAATGTATAGCATGGAACCAATGTAAAGACTATCAGATTGCCTTCTGTGGGGAAGGGAGGGAATTGAGACTGGGGGGAAAAATTGTAAATTTCAAAAGAATAAAATAAAAAAATAGAACACTTTTTTCAAATCAAATTCTTGAATGGCGGAAATAACAAGAATTCAAGGTAAGAAAATTTTCTTACCTAAACTGCTTGGTAGATTTTCAGAAAAGGAGTGTGCCATTTGATTGGGTGTTAGCAGGAAAGGTTCAGTATTTGGACCTGTAGTTAGATAGACCAAAAAATATTCTATGAATCTTATCTATGGAATAGAGATAAATTTATGACCAAACAAGAAACTGATACCATTATTTATTTATTTATTTATTTATTTATTTTTGGGTTTTTTTCTATTTTTTATTAAAGATATTATTCGAGCTTTACAATTTTACCCCAATCTTGCTTCCCTCCCCCTACCCCCACCCCACAGATAGCACTCCGTCAGGCTTTACTTTGTTTCCATGTTGTACCTTGATCCAAATTGGGTGTGATGAGAGAGAAATGATATCCTTAAAGAGAACAGAATTCTCAGAGGTAACCAGATCAGACAATAAGATATCTGTTTTTTTTTTTAAATTAAAGGGAATAGCCCTTGTACTTTGTTCAAACTGCACAGCTCCTTATCTGGATACAGATGGCACTCTCCTTTGCAGACAGCCCAAAATTGTTCCCAATTGTTGCACTGATGGAATGAGCAAATCCCTCAAGGTTGAACATCACACCCATGTTGCTGTTAGGGTATACAGTTTTTTTCTGCTTCTGCTCATCTCACTCAGCATCAGGTCATGCAAATCCCTCCAGGTTGCCCTGAAATACAGTCCCTCCTGGTTTCTAATAGAACAATAGTGTTCCATGACATACATATACCAGAATTTGCTAAGCCATTCCCCAATTGGAGGACATTTACTAGATTTCCAATTCTTTGCCACCACAAACAGGGCTGCTATAAATATTTTTGAACAAGTAATGTTTTTACCCTTTTTCCTCATCTCTTCAGGGTATAGTCCCAGTAGTGGCATTGCTGGGTATGCATATTTTTGTTGCCCTTTGGGCATAGTTCCAAATAGCTCTCCAGAATGGTTGGATAAGTTTACAGCTCCACCAACAGTGTAATAGTGTCCCAGATTTCCCATATCCCTTCCAACAATGATCCTTATCCTTCCTGGTCATACTGGCCAATCTGAGAGGTGTGAGGTGGTATGTCAGAGAAGCGTTAATTTGCATTTCTCTAATAATTAATGATTTGGAGCATTTTTACATATGGCTATGTATTGCTTTGATCTCCTCATCTGTAAATTGCCTTTGACCATTTGTCAATTGGGGAATGGCTTTTTGTTTTAAAAATATGACTCAGTTCTCTGTATATTTTAGAAATGAGTCCAATATCAGAATCATTAATTATAAAGATTGTTTATCAATTTACTATGTTTCTTTTGATCTTGATTATATTGGTTTTATCTGTGAAAACTTTTTTAATTTAATGCAATCGAAATCATCTAATTGGTATTTAGTGATGTTTTCCAAACTCTTCCTTTGTCATAAACTGTTCCCCTTTCCATACATCTGACAGGTAGACTAGTCCTTGTACTTCTAATTTGCTTATAGTATTGTTTTTTATGTCTATGTCCTGTAACCATTTGGATCTTATCTTGGTAAAGGGTGTGAGGTGTTAGTCTAATCTAAGCTTCTTCCATACTAACTTCTGACCACTGTTTATCCCAGTGGTCAGACTCTTTGGGTTTATCAAACAGGAGATTACTATAATTCTCTCCTGCTTTTACACCTAGTCTATTCCACTGGTCCACCACTCTATTTCTTAGCCAATACCAGACAATTTTGATGACTGATGCTTTAAAATATAATTTTAGATCGGGTAGTGCTAAGCCAAGTAAGTTTGCATTTTTTTCCCTTAAGCTACTGGCAATTCTTGACTTTTTATTTCTCCATATGAATTTACTTGCAATTCATTCTAACTCATTAAAGTAATTTTTTGGAACTTTCATTGGTAGGGCACTAAACAGATAGTTTAGTTTTGGTAGAATTGTCATTTTTATTATATTAGTTCTCCCTATCCATGAGCAGTTGATATTTGCCCAGTTATTTAAATCTGATTTAATTTGTATGAGAAGTGTGTTATAATTGTTTTCAAGAAGATTCTGAGTCTGTCTTGGCAAATACACTCCCAAATATTTTACACTTTGAATGGGATTTCTTTTTCTAGATCTTCCTGCTGTTTCTTGCTAGACATATATAGAAAAGTTGAGTGTTTATGGGGATTTATTTTATAACTTGCAACTTTGCTAAAATTGGTAATTGTTTCTAGCAGTTTTTTAGATGACTTCTTGGGATTCTCTAGGTAGACCATCATGTCATCTGTGAAGAGTGAGAGTTTTGTGTCTTCCTTCCCTATTCTAATTCCTTCAATTTCTTTTTCTTCTCTAATTGCTGATGCTAAGATTTCTAATACAATATTCAATAGTAGTGGTGATAATGGGCACCCTTGTTTGACCCCTGATCTTATTGGGAATGCCTCTAGCCTCTCCCCATTGAATATAATGCTTGTTGATGGTTTCAGATACATACTGCTAATTATTTTAAGGAACAGTGCATTTATTCCTACACTCTCTAGAGTTTTTAAAAGGAATGGATGCTGCATTTTGTCAAAAGCTTTTTCAGCATCTATTGATATGATCATATGAATTCTGATAGGTTTGTTAATGATTTAATTGAGTATACTAACAGTTTTCCTAATATTGAACCAACCCTGCATTCCTGGAATAAATCCTACTTGATCATAATGTATTATCCTAGTGATGACTTGTAGTCATTTTGCTAAGATTTTATTTAAGATTTTTGCATCTATATTCATCAGGGAAATAGTCTATAATTTTCTTTCTCTGTTTTAACTCTTCCAGGTTTAGGTAACAGTACCATATTGGTTTCATAGAAAGAGTTAGGCAGAGTTCCATCTTTCCCTATTTTTCCAAAGAGTTTATATAAGATTGGAATGAATTGTTCCTTAAATGTTTGGTAGAATTCATTTGTGAATCCATCAGGCCCTGGAGACTTTTTTTACGGAGTTCAATAATGGCTTGTTGAATTTCTTTGTCTGAGATAGGGTTTTTAGGTATTTAATCTCTTCTTCACTTAACCTGGGCAACTTGTATTTTTGTAAATATTCATCCATTTCACTTAGATTATCCAATATATTGGCATAGAGTTGGGCAAAATAATTTTGAATTATTACTTTTTTTTCCTCCTCATTAGTGGTGAATTCACCTTTTTCCTTTATAACATTAGCAATTTGGTTTTCTTCTTTCTTTTTTTAATCAAATTGACCAGTGGTTTATCAATTTTATTGGTTTTTTCATAATACCAACTTTTGGTTTTATTTACTAACTAAATATTTTTTATGCTTTTGATTTTCTTAATTTCTCCTTTAATTTTTAAAATTTCTAATTTTGTATTTGATTGGGGATTTTTGATTTGTTCTTTCTCTAATATTGTAGTTACATGTTTAGTTCATTCATTTCCTCTTTTCTCCAGGTTATTCATATAATTATTTAGAACTATAATATATCCACTGAGAGTTGCTTTGAATGAATCCAATAGGTTTTGGTATGTTGTTTCATTATTATAATTATCTAGGATAAAATGGTCAATTCTTTCTATAATTTGTTTTTTGGTTCACTCATTTTTAAAAATGAGGTTATGCAGTTTCCAGATTGTTCTGGGCCTATATATCCTTGACCCAGTATTGCATATGACTTTTATTGCATTGTGATCTGAGAAAGATGTATTCATTATTTCTGCCTTTCTGCAGTTGATCATTACATTTTTCTGTCCTAGTACATGGTCAATTTTTGTATAAGTTCCATGTACTGCAGAGAAAAAGTATATTCCTTTCTGTCCCCATTCAGTTTCCTCCATAAGTCTACCATATCTAATTTTTCTAACAATCTATTTACCTCCTTAATTTCTTTCTTTTTTTTTTTTGATTTGATTTATCTAGATCTGATAGCGGGAAGTTGAGTTCTCCTACTAGGAGAGTTTTGCTGTCTATGTCTTCCTGTAATTCTATCATCTTCTCCTCTAAGAATTTGGGTGCTGTCCCACTGGGTGCATATACATTCAATATTGAAAGGACTTTATTGTCTATGGTACCTTCAGGAGGATAAACGTTCCTCCCTTATCTCTTTTAAAGCTGTCTATTTTTGCTGCTGCTTTGTCTGAGATAAGGATTACTACCCCTGCTTTGTTTTAATTCAGCTGAAGCAAAATATATTTTACTCCAACCTTTTACCTTTACTTTATATGTATGTCTCTGCTTCAAATGAGTTTCTTGATAGCAGCATATTGCAGGATTCTGGTTTTCAATCCAGTCTGCTATTTGCATTCAATGTTATGATTACTAATTCTTTATTGCCCTCTGTGCTATCTTCCCTCTGTTTGTATTTTCCCCCTTCCCCCCCTTATCCATATTCCCCAGTATTTTGGTTTTGAATACCACCCTCTTCATTGTGTTTGCCCTCCTATATCACCCCTCCCCTTTCTTTCCCCTATCCCTTTTCCCCTTTTCCCTTCCCTTACTTTTGTTATTTCCCCTTATTTCCCCCACTCCCCTTCACTTTCTCCACCCCCCTCCCCTTTTCCCTTTTTTAATACTTGAAAGGTTAGATGTTTTATAAGTTAACTGAGTATGGGTAGGTTGACTTTAAGCCAAGTCTGATGAGAAGAAGATTTAGGTGTTTCTCTCCTGCTCCCTTCTTCCCCTCTATTACAATAGGCTTTATGTACCTCTTAGTGTAATGAGATTTGTCCCATTGAATCCCCTCCCTCCTCCGATCTATTTCCTGTCCCCGTTTTTAGGGAGGTAGTGTATTTTTTAGATCATTCTATCTAGGTCATAGAAAATTCTGAGTGTCTGTCCCTTCTAGTTCAGTATATTCTATTGAATAGTGTCAAAATTCCTGAGAATTAATAGAGTCTTTCTCCCAAGTGGGGTTAAAGCCAGTTACATCCCATTAGAGAGCAATCTCATGGATAGGTCATGGATGTCCATCATCTCTGGCTAGGTATATTCTCTCTGTTAGAATTACATTTCTCAGGATTTATGAGAGACTCTCCCCCCCGCCATGCTGGAATATAGCCAGTTTCAACTTAGTGGATTGCATTTTTTTCCTGTTACTCCCCACCTTTTTTTTACCTTTTCATGTTTCTCTTGAACATCCGTTTTGATGTCCAAATTTTCTGTTTAGCTCCGGTCTTTTCATCAGAAATTTTTGGAATTCTTCCATTTTGTTAAATGTCCATCTTTTTCCCTGGAAGAGAAAGTTCAGCTTTGCAGGAAAGTAGATTTTTGGCTGCATTCCAACCTCCTATGCTTTTCAAAATATCTTGTTCCAGGCCCTTTGATCACTTAAAGTTGATGCAGCCAGGTCTTTTGTGATCCTTACTGTGGCTCCTTGATATTTAAATTGTTTCTTTCTGGTTGCTTGCAGGATTTTCTCTTGTATCTGATAGTTCTGCAGTTTGGCCACAACATTCCGTGGTGTTTTCATTTTAGGATCTTTTTCTGGTGGGGATCTATGTAGTCTTTCAATGACTACTTTGCCCTCCGATTCCATGATATCAGGGCAGTTTTCCATGGCTAGATCCTGTAATATTAAGTCCAGGCTTTTTTTTTTCTTCAATGTTTTCAGGAAGTCCTATAATTTTCATATTTCCCCTCCTGGTTCTATTCTTGAGGTCAGTGGTTTTGTTTATGAGGTATTTTATATTTGCTTCTATTTTTTCTATTTTTTGATTTTGTTTGACTGAATTGCTGGCTCATGGAGTCATTAGTTTCTGTAGACTCCATTATTTGGGGGGGGGGCAGGAGTTTTCTTCCTTAACCTTTTGCCACTCCATTTCCAATTGGTCAATTCTACTTTTGAAAGAGCTTTCCATTTGACCAATTGAGGTTTAGAGAGAATTAATTTCTTTTTGCATTTGCTCTTTTGAGGATCTGAGAGAATTGTTCTCATTTTGTAATTGTCAAATGGATCATCTGAGAGATTTATTCTCCTTTTGTGTTTGTCCAATTGTACTTTCTAAGGTATTAATTATCTCTCCCAAATTTTTAGCTCCTTCCTTATTTCTTTAAGGAAGACTTTCTGTTCTGGAGACCAGATTGTATTCTCCTCAGAGACTCCAGGTCTCTATGAGTTGGGGTCTTTCCCTTTCAGGGGTTTTTCTATGGATCCACCTTTCCGCTGACCCTTCTTCATTATGCTAAGACCTTGAGTTGGGGTTGGGGGGCTGGTTCACCTGGACTTGGGATCGCTAAAGGTTTTACTGAGTGCAGTTTCTCTGGCTGGTCAGTAATAGGTGCTGGTTGCTTTCTCTGGTGTGTCTGTGACCTTGCTTGAGAGGTCTTCTCCCTTTGCTTGAGGGAAGGAATTGGAGCTATTTAATTGTTTTGCCTTCAATCAATGGTGGTCTTTACCCTGGCCTGAGGTCATTCCTCAGTTGGGTTGGTTCTTTTGCTCACACACCTGGGCCTGAGACAGAAGTAGTTTGTAATTCTTTGTTTTGGACTAGGCCTCAGGGCAATGGAGGTGTGGACTCAGAGTATCTCAGACCCCAGGAGCCTAGGGATGGCTTCCTCAGCTCTCCTGCACCAGACCTCTCCCCACAGCCCCTTCCCCAAGCTCCAGGGGGACAGCACCAACACCAGGGCCTCTGCTTCCCCGTGGAGCCAAAACCCCTTCATACAGCCCTACTGATGATCCAGCAGGTCCAGCTCTCAGGCCCTCAGACTCCAGGTTCCAATTCAGCTGTTAATCTGGCTGATCCTGGGCTGATCTTCCCTCGGAGCCCAGACTCACCAGCCGGTATTCAGCCAAGACTGCTGCGGGAGACAAATCCTGAGGTAGATTTTCCTCTCCTGGCTTTTCTTTCTGGATTTCCTGGTTTGAATTTCTTTTAAGAGGTTTGTTTCATGTGATAGATGGGGAAGAGATCAGGAGACTTTAGAACTGTGCCTGTCTTCTCTCCTCCATCTTGCGAGACCTCCTGCTCACATTATTAACTACAAAATGAATGATTTTGACTATATTAAAGTGTTTTTGCACAAATAAAATCAATGCTGCCTAACGAAGAAGGAAAGAAGAAAGCTGGAAAACAATCATCCCAACCAGGAGTTCTGATAAAGGTCTCATTTATAAATTATATAGAGAATTGCATCATATTTACAAGATCACATGCCATTCCCCAATTGATAACTGGTCAAAGGATATGAATAGACAATTTTTAATTGAAGAAATTAAATATATATATATATAAATATATATATATATATATATATATAAAATGAAAAAATGCTCCAAATCACTATTGATTAGATAAATGAAAATTAAAACAACAATGAGGTTTCATCTCACACCTATTAAATTAGCCAAGAAGAGTAAAAGATCCAATCTCTGTGGGGAGCACTATGGAACTAGAACCAAGGAGCAATAAAACTGTTCATTCCCTTTGACCCAGCAATTCCAATTCTAAGTCTATAACCAGAATAAATTGTAAAAATTTTGTTCCAAAATATTTATAGCACCTTTTTTAATAGTGGCAAAGAATTCGAAATTGAAAGGATGCCCATCCATTGGGAAATGACTAAACCAGTTATGGTACGTGAAAACTAAGGATTATTTTTGTTCTATAAGAAACCATAAATGATTGGATTCTAGAGAAGCACATTGACTTTTGGTATTTGAAGCCGATTGAAGGGAATAGAGCTAAGAGAACTATGTAAGCATCAACAATATCAACAATAAGATCGCAGAGAGAAGACAGACACTGTTTAAGTGCTCCTGGCTCCCCCTCAAAACCACTATGAAAGAAATATCTTGACAGAAACTTATTCTACAAAACCCAGAAAGAGGAGCTAGGAGAATACCTACCAACAAGGTCTGTCTCAGGGGACTTTGGGTGAAACAGAAATGGAGAGCAGAGGGTAATGCAGGGGCAGTAGTGTGGAGAAGCCAGAGAACTGACCTTAGGCACAGGGGCTATTGTAAGTAGCAGGCACAAAGACTAAATTTAGCAGCACAGTTTTGACTAGGGAGAGCGGAGCTCTGGTGAACTAAAATTGGAAGGGTTGGAAGACATAAAAAGCAAAATTCTACCAATGGAACACCTCAACTTCTCACTCTTATATTTGGATAAATCTAATCATAAAATAAACATGATGAAAGTTAAGGATGTAAACAGATTGTTCAAAAACCTAGATATGATAGACTTAAGGAGGAAATTGAATGGAGATGGAAAGGAATATACTTTTTTTTTTGCAGTACATGGTACTTACACAAAAACAGACCATGTACTAGGGCATAAAAACTTAATTATCACTTACAGAAAGGCAAAAATAGTGAATACATCTTTCTCAGATCCTAATGCAATAAAAATCATATGTAATTTTGGATCAGAGAGATATAGATCAAGAACTAATTGGAAACTAAATAACTGCATTTTAAAGAATGAGTGGTTCAAGCAACAACTTATAGGAAGAATTAATTATTTCAACCTAGATGATGACAATTATGAAACAACATACCAAAACATATGGGATACATTCAAGGTGGTGGCTTTCACAAGATATATTATATGCTTTAATTCATATAAGATTTAATTATAGAAAGAGGAAATCAATGACCTAACCATGCAACTAAAATATTAGAGAAAGAAAAAATTTAAAAAACCCAATTAAATACCAAATAAGAAATTCTAAAAATTAAAGGAGAAATTAATAAAATTGAAAACAAGAAAACTATTGTACTAAAAAATAAAACCAAGAGCTGGTTTTATGATAAAAACAATAAAATTTATTACCCTCTACTCAATTTGATTTAACAAAAAATAAAGAAGAAAACCAAATTGCTACTATCACAAATGAAAAAGGTAAACTCACCACCAATGAGGAGGAAATTAAAGTAATAAATTGGGAATTATTTTGATCATCTCTATGCCAATTAATTTCACAAGCTAAGTAAATTTGGATGAATATTTACAAAAATATAAGTTGCCCAGATTAAATGAAGCAGAAATTAGATACCTAAATAACCCTATGAAAGAAAAAGAACTATCAGATAACAAAGAAAATCCTGCAAGCATCCAGAAAGAAACAATTTAAACGCCAAGGAGCCACAGTAAGGATTATTCAGGATCTGGCTGCTTCTACAATAAAGGAATGAACAGGCTGGAATGTGATATTCTGAAAAGCAAGGGAGGTTGGAATAACCAAGAATTCATTAACCAGCAAAACTGACCATTTCCTTCTAGGGGAAAAGATGAACAATTAATGAAATAGGAGACTCCCAAGTTATCCTGATGAAAAGACTGCAGCTTAATAGAAAATTTGTACTTCATACAAGAGACACATGAAAAAGGTTAAAAAAAAGTAAAGACAAAAAAAACTGCTATCCAATAAGAGAAAACTATCTAAATCCTACCAGTGAGAAAGATTCATAACTCTCAATAATTGTTACTCTATTAGAGAGAATATACTTAACCAGAAATGATGGACATTCATGACTTTTCTGTGATTCAGAAAGAATAATTAAAAACAATATTAGTTTAAAAAGGGGGATAGAAAAGAGATGAGAGTATGGAGAAGACTGAATGGGCTAAATCTCATTACATTTAGAGGCACAAATGACCTATGGCAAAGGAGGGGAAAAAGGAGAAGGTGAAAACCACTTGAATCTAAGTCTCATCAGATGTGGCTTCAATTTAACATACATACACTTAGTTAAGTTAAGAAACTTATCTTACCTTTCAAATATTAAAAAGGGAGAAAGAGGAGGGAGAGGCAAAGGGGAACTAACAAAAGGAAGGGAAGAAAAACAGGGAAAAGAGAAAGTGGGAAATTAAGGGAAGGGGGTTGATATAGGGGTGCAAACACACTCCAGGAGGTGGTATTCAGAAACAAAATCCTGAGGAATATGGATAAAATAAAAAAGGGGATGAAGAGAAGACAGCATGGACATCTATAAAGAGTTTGTAATTATAACTTTAACTGTGAATGGGATGAACTCTCCCTTAAAATGTAAGTGAATAGCAGAGTGTATTTAAAACCAGAATTCAACAATATGCTGCTTACAAGAAACACATGTGAAGTAGAGAGATACATATAGAGTAAATTTAAGAGGTGGGAGCAAAATATATTTTGCTTCAGCTAAATTTAAAAAATAGGAAGGGTAGAAATCTTTATCTCAGACAAAGCAACTGCAAAAATAAATTTCATTAAAAGAAATAAGGAAGGAAACTATATCCTCCTAAATGTTAATATAGACAATTAAGCAATTTCAATATTAAACATGTGTTCACCAAATTAATAGGAGTTACAGGAAAACATAGACAGCAAAACTCTACTAGTTGGAGACCTCAACCTCCCACTCTCAGATTTAGATAAATCTAACCATAAAATAAATAAGAAGGAAGTTAATACTTCTGGCCATGGTGACAGAGAGAAGACAGGCATAGTTCTAAAGTATCCTTATCTTTCCCTATCTATCACATGAAAAAAACCTCTTAACAGAAGTCTGACCCACAAAACCAAGAAAGAACATCCAGGAGAAAGAACATGTACCTCATGATTTGTCTTCTGCAGCTTTGGGTGACTTAGGTGGGTGAATCCAAGTGCACAGAGCTGAACAGCCCCAGATCATCCAGATTAGAGGCAGATTCAGAGCCAAGGAGTCTGAGGGTCTGAGAGATGGACCTGCTGGAACAGCAGTGGGGCTAGACCCTTGGTGCTTGAGTCAACAAGGAAGCAGAGTCACTGTTTTTGGCGCTCACCCTCTGGAGTTTGCTGACAAGGCTGGGGGGAGAGTTCCAGAGCAGGAGAGCTGTGGATACCATACCTGGGCTTCCTGGGTCTGAGGAACTCTGAGTCCACCCCTCCTTTGCAGTTTGGGCCCATTCCCAGAACAAACAATTGCAGACTACATCTGCCTCAGGCACAGGTGTGTGAGCAAAAGAACAAGCTGAGCTGACAATAGGGAGAGGAATGACCTCACTCCAGGGGAAAAGCCCACCACTGATTGGAGGCAAAAGGATTCAACAGCTTCAACTCCTCACTTCAAGCTAAGGGAGAAGGCCTCAGTCAAGCTCACAGACATGCAAGAGAAAGCAACCAGCACCTCCTACTGTCCAGCCAGAAAAATTGCACTCAGTGAGTAAAGCCTCTAGGGATCCCAACACCAAACCGTTGTGAACCAGCACCTCCCCAACTAAAGGTATTAGCAAAAGGAAGAAGGGTCAGTGGAAAGGTGGATCCAGAGAAAATTTGTTGGAAGGGAAAGACCCTAACTCAGAGAGACCTAGAACCTTTGCAGAGAATAGGATCTGGTCTCCAGTACAGAAAGACTCCCTTGAAGAAATAAAGAAGGAGTTTAAAAATCAATTGCAAAATTTGGCAAAAGAAACCCAAGAGAAGATTAATACCTTGCAACAAGAAAACAAATCCTTGGAAAATCCAATTGGACAAGTAGAAAATTAGTATAAATCACTCAGATCCTCAGTTGGGTAAATGTAAAATGAAAATAACACTCAAAACCTCAATTGGTCAAATGGAAAGCTCTTTTAAAAGTAAAATTGACCAATTGGAAAAGGAATTTCAAAAGGTTAATGAAGAAAACTCCTCCCTAAAAAAAGGAATGTAGTCTGAAGAAACTAATGACTTCATGAGACAGCACGAGTTTGTCAAACAAAATTAAAAAACAGAAAAAATATAAGAAAATGTAAAATACCTCATCAGCAAAACCACTGACCCCGAGAATAAGTCAAGAAGTGTCAACCTTAAAATTGTTGGACTTCCTGAAAATATTGAAGAGAAAAAAAAAAAAGCTTGGACTTAATATTACAGGATCTAGTGATGAAAAATTGCCCTGATATCATGGAACTAGAGGACAAGTAGTTATTGTAAGAATACTTCAATCCCCTCCAGAAAAAGGACCTAAAATGAAAACCCCAAGGATTGTTGTGGCCAAATTCCAGAACTCTCGGATAAAAGAGAAAATCCTGCAAGCAGCCAGAAGGAAACAATTTAAATATCAAGGAGCTACAGTAAGGATTACATAGGACCTGTCTGCGTCAACATTAAGGGATCAAAGGGCCTGGAAAGAGATATTTTGGAGAGCAAGGGAGCTTGGAATGCAACCAAGAATCCACTATCCCAAAAAGCTGAGCTTTCTCTTCCAGGGAAAAAAAGATGGATATTTAAAGAAATGGAAGAATTGCAAAAACTCCTGATGAAAAGTCCAGAGCTAAATAGAAAATTTGCACATCAAACAGGAGGTTCAAGTGACACATGAAAATGTAAAAAACAAAAAGGGGGGGTGGCAAAAAAAAACAAACTGCTATTCAACAAGTTGAAATTGGCTATATCCCAGGATGGGGAAAAAGATTCTCATAAATCTTGAGAATTGTAACTCTAACAGAGAGAATATACCTAACCAGAAGTGATGGACATTCATGAGCTATGCATTAGACTGCTATCCAATGGCATGTAACTGGCTTTAACCACACTTGGGAGAAAGACCCTAATAACTCTCAAGAATTTTAACTCTATTAGATAGGATGTACTTAGCTAGAAGTGACAGATAAACAGAATTTTATATGACTCAGATAGAATGATTTTTAAAAACACTACTTCCTTAAAAAGAGGGACAGGAAGGAGATGTGAGGAGGAAGGGGATTGAATGGGGTAAATCGCATTACATTAAGAGGTACAAAATACCTATGGTAATAGAGGGGAAGAAGGGAGGAGATGGGAAACACCTGAATCTTCTTGTCATCAGACTTGAATTAAAGTCAACTTACACATACTTAGTTAACTTAAAAAACATCTAACCTTTCAAGTATTAAAAGGGAAAAGGGAAGTGGGGACAGAGAAAGGGAGGGGGAGGGGGGAAGGGGAACTAACAAAAGGAAGGGAATGGAAAAGGTAAAAAAGGGAAAGTGGAAAGAGGAGGTAGTGATATAGGAGGGCAAACACACTGAAGGGGTGATATTCAGAAACAAAATACTTGGGAATATGGATGAAGCGGGGAAAAATACAAATAGAAGGAAGATAGCATGGAGGGCAAAGAATGGCTGAACTAATTGTGGTATATGTACATTTCAGAACACTCTTATTCTATTAAAAACCAGGAGGGATGGTATATTCAGGGAAGCCTTGAAGGATTTCCATGAACTAATGCTGAGCAAGATGAGCAGAAAAAGAACACTGTACACCCTAACAGCAACTTAGGAGTGGTGATCAAACTTTTTTTTAGGTTTTTGTAAGGCACACAGGTTTAAGTGGTTTGCCCAAGGCCACACAGCTAGGTAATTATTAAGTTTCTGAGACCAGATTTGAACCCAGCTACTCCTGACTCCAGGGTCGGTGCTTTATCCACTATGCCACCTATCCTCCCTGGTGATCAAACTTAATAGATTTGTCTTATTACATCAGTGCAACAATTAGGCACAATTTTGGGGGTATCTGTGATGGAGAATATCAACTATATCCAGAGAATGAATTGTGGAGTTTGAACAAAGACCAAAGACTGTTACCTTTAATTAAAAAAAAACTGTTATCTTATTGTGTAATATTGCTATCTCTTATATTTTATTTTTTTTCTTTAAGGATATGATTTCTCACTCATCACATCCAACTTAGATCAATGTATACCACTGAAACAAAATAAAGACTTGCAGACTGTGTTCTGTGGGGGGGGGGGGGTGGAGGGAGGGAAGTGAGATTAGGGGAAAATGGTACAATTCAATATAAATAAATTAAATTAAAAATAAAACAAATTTAACAACCATGCTTTTCTGCAGGGCTTTTTGACTCAAACATAGTGATGTTACTTTGTATCTCTTCAATGGAGAGATAAGACCCAACCATACTCATATCCTCTAAGTCCAATCTCTTCAATTATATTTGGCCCTTTAATTATCTTAAGAAAAGAAAAGTTCTAAAGAATTGGATGTGTTTTACAGTCCCATTTAGGGCTGTTTATGCTTTGAGGTTCTTGACCAAAATTTATGTTACTTTATTTTGTTTTGCCCATCTCCTTTCTATTTCCTTTTTAGTCAACTTTTAAATCTTTTATTTGATGAATGAATTCTCTGTTCAATTCTGGAGTTTGTGTCAGGAAATTTTTTAAGTCCTGTATTTCATTAAATTCTCTCTTTTCCCTTGACTATATATCCTGAATTTTACAGCAAATAAATTCTGGGTTGGAATCCCAGGTCCTTTGCTCCTCAAAACATGTTATTCCAGGTCTTCCAATCCTTCAGCATTGAGGCTGACTGTGTGAGTCTGACTGTGTTTTCCTTTGTATTGAATTGTTTGCTTTTGCTACTTGCAATATTCTCTCCTTTATTTGAGAGTTCTGACATTTAGCTATTATAGCCCTTGGAGATTTTATGCTGGAGTCATTTTCTGGAGATGTTCTGTGATTTTTTTCAAGTGGTAGTATTATTACTTTGTCAAAGTAGATTTGGTCTGTTTTCCCTTATAATTTCCTGCATGATATTTTCCAGGTTCTTCTTGTTCATCCAGGCTTTATGGTAGTCTGATGATTTGCAGATTGTCTTTCCTGCATCAATTTTTTCTGGTCATTCTTTCTTCCTAAAAAGTACTTTACATTTTCTTCAATTTTTTTCAGTCTTTATTTTGTTTGATGTAATCTTGTTGTCTGTTAATTCAATGGTTTCTATTTATTTAATTTTAATTTTTTGGTTTGTTTTGTTTTGTTTTTTGCAAGGCAAATTGGGTTAAGTGGCTTGCCCAAGGCCACACAGGTAGGTAATTATCTTATGTCTGAGGCCGGATTTGAACTCAGGTACTCCTGACTTCAGGGCCGGTGCTCTATCCACTGAGTCACTTAGCCGCCCCTTAATTCTAATTTTATGGTTTAATTTCCTTCAATTAGCTTCTGTGCTTACATTTCCAGTTGGTTCTTTTCACTTCTTTAAAGATTAGATATTTCTGATCAATTGTTCATAATTTTCATTCATGACTTTCATTTATTTTTTTCCATAATTCTTCTTCCTCTCTTCATTTGCTTTTAAATTCTTTTTTAAGCTCTTTGATGAGCTTTTTTATTTGAGTCCAATTATAGACTGTTTTGATACCTCCCCTTTGAATGATTTTTAATCCTTTCTTCTTCACACATGGCATTGGTATCACCTTTGTCTGTAAAGTAGTTTTCTATAGTATTAATTCATTCAACTTTTTTGCTCACCTTTCTTGTTTTAACTTTGTTCCTGCAGTATAAGGAGTATAGGACAAGCATTTTTTGTTTGTTTTTTGGTTGGTTGGTTTCTTGCTGACCTGGAGTCTGATCACTGGCTTGCCACTGGTCAAGATGTCTCCTAAACATTCTAGGTCTTGCCTTTGCTGAATTTTTTGTTGTTCTCCTTTATGTGGAGGTTCTGCCTTAACAGTGGTTTGTTCCCTACCTAGTCCTATATTTTACCCTGTTATTATCAGGGTTCATATATTGTTTGAGTTTGGGGTCCTCTTTGCTGGCTTCATATGTAGTATCTAGGATCTCTGATAATATTAAAGTTGTGTGGACCTAGATTGTGATGTAACTAAACACCTCCTGCTAGCTTTCCCTCTCTCTGGCCTCCTGAACTTTACTTCCCCTTTCCTCCCAAAGAGAAAGACCTTTACTGAAGTTCCTCCACAATTTTTACAGTTGGAAAGTTCTTTGAATCTTCTTTTTCCTTTGGGGGATCTGTAGTATGAATGTCAGAATACAGGCTCCATTTATCTTTGGTGGGAAAAAGATCTGGGAGCAAGTTAGCTTCACACTACCACCTTGGTTCTGCACCAGAAGTTCTCAAAATTTAGAAAAAAAATGAGAAAATGAACAAAATGTAGTTATTTATTTTAAATACTAGAAATTTCATAAGGCAGAAAAAGAGAGACATGCATATAATTGGGGTCAATTTATTATTCCATAAGTTTAAAACCAGTTGATTATTGTAACAAAATGTCACAAACTATGGGTGCTAGAATAATTTTCCTTTCATTTGGGCAGTTTGAATACTCTGTTATATACTTAATTTTTTTACTCTTGTTAATTTGGCTTCCTTTAAACAAGATTGCTTGAATTATCATTTAAACTTTATATTTAAAATATTTATTGTATAGATCTTACTTCTGATATATTTGTGTATATGTATAAATATATATATATATGTATATATATATATATGTTATCAATTAATTCCCATGCAATACCGATAACAGTGATTGAAAACTCCATCAATATTTATAAATGGTCTTGTAATTGGTGCAATAGTTTGGTTAATGTCATTTTTCTTTGTTTTTTGATTAAATCATAATTATATAGAAATAAGAAATTTTCCTGGATTTTTGCAGAATAATATAAGTAGAACCTAATATATATTTATGATTGATTATACATATACACACATACACATGGGCAAAAACATTACAATTTATAAGATAACATGAAGTTAGTATCTGTCACTAAAAAGAACCCAGTTACTTTATTGAGATGTCATTGTTAAAGCAACATTTATTAAGCAATAGATATAGATGAAAACATGCTAAACTTCTAGAAAACAAATAGAATCACAAGGAGTCCGTGTCCTTGATGAAATCAGAGATAACAACTCAACCAACAGTGCATTCATATCTCAATTTTCAAGCAATCTCTGCAAGAGTGTTCATTTTCACTTTTATTATTTTAGGTAATCTGATAGGTATGATGTTGTTTACATATGTATGAGATGATCATAGTTGTTTAAATATGCATTTCTGTAAACAGAAATAATGGAAATACTTTCCATATGATTATATGAAGCTTTAATTTCTTCATTCGAAAACTACCTGTTTATATTATTTGAACATTTATGAACTAAAGAGTAAAATGCAACCAAATAAATTTGATTCAAATTTCGTATTTTAGAAATGAGATGTTTATCAGAACTCCTAGCTGTGAAAAATATTCCCCAGTTTTCCTTCAAATCATGGCAGTAATGGTTTTATTAGTGCAAAATATTTTGTAATTATACAAATATTTGTTTTCAATTATATAGAATAAAAATTTCCACCTATCATTTTCTGGTAAGGTTTTGGATTTTAGACATTTTACCTCACCCTCCTTTCCTTCTCCCTTTCCTTTCTTTTTTAAAAAAAATTAATCTTTCCCTCATCATATGTGGTTCAAAGAATGATTAATGTACATTTACTCAATTAAATGAAGAAACATTAATCATTCAAATATTAAAAGGGGAAAAGGGAGGAAGGGAAGGAAGAAGGGGCAAAAAAAGGGGAAAGATAGGGGAGGTGATAGATATAAGGGGGCAAAGACACTGATGGAGGTGGTGTTCAGAAATAAAATACTGGGGAATATGGATAAAGTTCAAAAAAGGGGGAAAATACAAACAAAGGGAATATAACATGCAGGGCAATAAAGAACTAGTAATCATAACTTTGAATGTGAATGAGATGAACTGTTCCATAAAATGAAAGTGAATAGCAGAGTGGATTAAAAACCAGAATCCTACAATATGCTGCGTATAAGAAACACATTTGATGCACAGAGATATATAGAGAGTGAAAGGTTGGAGCAAAATATATCTTGCTTCAGTCAAAGTGGAAAAGGCCAGAGTAGAAATCCTTATCTTAGACTAAGCAGCTGCCAAAAAAAGTCTTTTTAAAAGAGATAAGGAAGGAAGCTATATCCTCTTAAAAGGCACCAGAGACAATGAAGCAATTTCAATACTAAATATCTATGCACCAAATGGTATACAATCTATATTCCTACAGGAGAAACTGAATGACTTATGGGAAGACATAAAAAGCAAAATTCTACTGGTAGAATATCACAACCTCCCTCTCTCAAAATTAGGTAAATCAAACAATAAAAAAAAAGCAAGAAGGAATTTAAGGAACTTAAATAGAATGTTAGAAAACCTAGATATGATAAAGCTTTGGAGAAAATTGACTGAGAATAGAAAGGTATATATGGTCTTTTTCTGCAATACCTGATGCTTACACAAAAATTGACATGTACTAGAGCATAACAACCTTATGATCAAATGCAGAAAGGCAGAAATAGTGAATACTTCCTTCTCAGACCATAATGCAATATCATGTGCAATAATTGGTCATGGAGATACTGACTTAAAACTAACTGGAAATTAATTAGCCTCATTTTAAAAAAATGAGTGGCTCAATCAAAAATTATAGAGAGAATTAATGATTTATCTTTGGTAATTATAATAACGAATAACAATAATGATAATGACAAAATACCAAAATATATGGCACAAAGCCAAGACAGTTATTAGGGGATATATTGTATTCCTAACTGCTTACATGAATAAAATAGAGAAAGAGGAAATCAATGAACTAAACATGAGACTAAAAGTATTAGAGTAAGAAGAAATAAAACACCCCAAATTAAATACCAAATGGAAAATTCTAGAAATTAAAAGAAAAATTAATAAAGTTGAAATCAAGAAAAATATTGAACTAACAAATAAAGCCAAGAGTTGATTTTATAAGAAAATCAATGTATTGATAAACTTTGGTCAATTTGATTTAAAAAATATAAGAAAGCCAAATTACTAGTTATCTTAAATGAAAAAGGTGAACTCACCACCAATGAGGAGGAAATCAAATTAAAAAATCAGAATTATTTTACCCCACTGTGTGCCTCTAAATTTGATAATCTAATTGAAACAGATGAATATTTACAAAGATATAAGTTGCCCAGTTTAAATGAAGAGATAAACTAAATACTTAAATAACCCTATCTCAGAAAAAGAATTTCAACCAACTGTCATTGAGCTCCCTAAGAAAAAAAATCTACAAGGTCAGATGGATTCACAAATGAATATCAATTATTTAAGGAAGAATTATATATGAACTCTTTGGAAAAATAAGTGAAGATGGAACTCTGCTTAACTCTTTCTATTACACCAATATGGTGCTGATACGTATACCAGGAAGAGTCAAAACAGAGAAATAAAATTATAGGCCATTTCCCCTAATGAATACAGATGCAAATATCTTAAATAAAATTTTAATAAAGTGATTACAGCAAGTTATCACTAAGATAATACATGGTGACCTAAAAGGATGTGTTCCAGGAATGCAGGGCTAGTTCAATGTTAGGAAAACTGTTAGTATAATTGATAATATCAATAACAAATCTAATAAAAATCATATGATTATCTCAAAGTTAAAAAGGCGTATGACAAAATACAGCATCCTTTCTTCCTAAAAACACTATAGAACATAAGAATAAATGAATTGTTCCTTAGAATTATTAGCAGTATCTATCTGAAACCTTCAACAAGCATTATATGCAATAGCAAAAAGCTAGAGGCATTCCCTATAAGATCAGGGGTGAAACAAGAATGGGATTACTCAACAAAACTGTTCAATATTGCATTAGAAATGTTAGCTTCAGCAACAAGAGAAGAAAATGAAATTGAAAGAATGAGAATTGGGAAGGAGGAAACAAAATTTTCACTCTTTGCAGTTGACCTGATAGTAAACCTAGATAAAAAAATCATTTAAAATTGCTAGAAACAATTAGAAACTTTTGTAAAGTTGCAGGATACAGAAGAACCTTAAATTCTCAAGTTTTCTATAAATTAATAGCAAGATAAAGCAGCAAGAGCTAGAAAGAGAATTTCCATTTACAGTAACTTCAGACAATATAAAATACTTGGGAGTCTAGGCAGAATTCCATCTTCACCTATTTTTCCAAAGAGCTCAATGACAGTTGGTTGAAATTCTTTTTCTGATATAGGGCTATTTAAGTATTTAGTTATCTCTTCATTTAAAATGTGCAACTTATATTTTGGTAAATATTCATCTATTTCAATTAGATTGGAACTCAGAAACTTTTTAAAAACAATTACAAAACACTTCTCATGCAAATAAAATCACCCTTACAATAACTGGGCAAATCATCAACTGCTCGTGGATAGGCCAAGCTAATATAAAAATGTTAATTTTAGCTAAATTAATCTACTTATTGAGTGCATTACTGGTCAAACTTCAAAAAAATTTCTTTAATGAGGTAGGAAAATTTGTATCTAAATCCATAAGGAGAAATGAAAAAGGCAATGACATCCCAGGAATTTAAAGAAAAAAAGTGCAAAAGCAAATGAGTTAGTCTTACCAGATCTAAAATTATATTATAAAGCATCAGTCATCAAAACTGTCTGGTATTAACTAAGAAATAGAGTGGTGGATCAATGGAATATACTACGTGTAAAATAGATAGCAAGAAACAATTATAGTAATCTACTGTTTGATAAAACCAGAGTTCAGATTCTGTAGTAAGAATTCTTTCTTCAATAAAAACTGTTAGGAAATTTGGAAGTTAACACGGCAGAAATCTGGATTAGATCAACATCTTATTCCCCATACCAAGAAAAAATCAAAATGGGCATGGATTTATACATAAAAGCCAATATTATAAGCAAAACAGGAGATTAAGGAATAGTTTACTTGTCAGATCTATGGAAATGGAAACAGTTAATGACCAAGGAAAAGATGGAGAAAATTAGTAATAACAAATTAGATAATTTTGATTACATTAAGTTAAAACATTTTTGCACAAACAAAACTACTGTATCCAAGATCAAAAGAAATGTAGTAAATTAGGAAAGAATTTGTACAACTAGTATTTCTGACAAAGGACTTATTTCAGTTCTGAATTTCTAAAATATATAGAGAACTGAGTCAAATTTATTTAAAAAAATCATTCCCCAATTGACAAATAGTCAAAGGTAATTTATAGATAAGGAAATCAAGGCTTTCCATAGTAAGACCAAAAATTGCTCTAAATTATTACTGATTACATAAATACAAATTGAAGCACTTCTGTGGTATCATCTCAAACCTATCAGATTGGTGAATATGACCAGAAAGGAAAATGTTGAATGTCTGAAGGAATATGGGAAACCTGGGGACACTAATATATTATTGGTGGAGCTGTGAAATCATCCAACCTTTCTGGAGCACATTCTGCAATTATGCCTAAAAAGCAATAAAAATGTGCATACCCTTTAACTTGGGGAAGGATGAGAGAAGTTGGAAGATTTAAGAAGGTGATAATAACTATTATACAGAAATTTTGTTTTCAATTTTATTTGATGACTTTCAATTCAAAATGATTTTTATATGTGTAACTCTCCTGTTGTTGCCCTATTTTGCAAATTGTTCCTTGAATTAAAACAAAAGTAACAACTGCAACATCATTTATATCTCAGACCTTTGTAAAGCATTTTACAAATATTATTCTCTTTTTTTCATGAAAATTGTCCTGGATCTAAAGTTACCTTTATAAAGATATGGAGAATTAAATATCAATTTTGCAGTTTAATAAATTTATAAAAACTCATATGAGCAGATGAAATGTAAAATGTGCCTTATATAATGTAATAGCAATATTGCAGAATGATTAGCTAAGAATGACCTATCTTTTTTCAGCAATGTTATGACCTTGAGAGAACTCTGAAGGTCTTGTGATAAAGAGTGATATCCGTGAAGAAGAAAGAACTGAAATCAGATGAAGCATGCTCTTTTTTTCTTTTCATTTCATTTTCTTGAGGTTTTTCTTTTTGCGTTTGTGTGTTTTAAAACATGATTATTGAAGTAATCTTTTTTTTTGACTGCACATTTTAACCTACACCAAGTAACTTTTTTTTTTCTCAATGATTAAATTATAGTGGGATTAAAGTGGGAGGAAGGGAGAGAGTTTAGAACTGAAGGCTTTGGAAATAAATGTTGAAAGTTGTTTTTGCATATATCTGGAGGAAAATGTTTTCAAAGAATAAAAAGAATAATTTTTCTATTTTGTAAAAATTTATTTCATCTTAACTATTTTTAATTTTCTTATTCTTTTCATCTTCTTCCTGTTTTATCTCATTATTGATAACAGAAAATCCCTGCCCTCCCTGTTGAGCACTGGTTGGACTTTCACTTGAACCAGCTAATTCACTGGTGGTGGAGAGGTAGCTGGAACCTTCCATTTTTCTTATTGTCAGTCCCTGTTTCTTCCTCTTCCATCACAATACCGTAATTTCCCACTTTTTGAGATTCATTAAAACTCACTTTATCACCTAACCAACATTCTGATAGCTGTTATACAGAAGAAATTCTACTTTCTTTAAAGAGTTAAATACTCACAGTTTCACTTTCCCCTCTCCAACTCCTGTCCTCATAAAAAAGAGCTTCAAAAAACACTCCATACTTTCATTTCCAAGTTTTTTGATTTCTACCTTTTTCAAACCTCTTCCTCTACCTCACCTCACCTATAAACAGAGATGTTTATTGTCTTGGTCTTACCATCATTCACGAATGTTTCACTTCTGTGTTCATAAACTATGGAAGTCATTCATTTAATTACCCTCATTTATATGATTTGTCTTGAATTTTTATTTCTTCCTTACAAACAAAATCTTCCTCTTTGTCATCACTGTGAGCACCAAACATTCAACTCCCAAATATTTTTCTTAGTTCATCAATCTACAAAAGTCAAACTGGCCTGCTTTCCTTATCCTTATTCCTAGACACTTTCCCTCTTCATCTTATCATTGACCCTACTAAACTTCAAAATTATGCAGTTTTTAAATCTTTTGCCTCCAATTGTTTTTTGTGCTGCTGAAAGAGTGACAAAATCACGAATCCACACTGATTGTCCATTTGGAATACATTTCAGAAAACTGAACTAGGTCTTTATAGAAGTCTTTATAAGTAGGTGTCATTGATTCTCTATCCCTCCTCTCACAGTGACTTTTCCAAATACATTCTCAAACTTCTCCAACACATACCAATGGATAACTTAGACTCCTCTTTAACTGAAAAAGATTGAGGCAAACACTAATAATTCTCTCTGTTATTTTTTCTCGCACATTTTAGAGAACTCTCTCAATTTCCTTTACAGGATCTTCATTTTCATCATTACCTTAAGTGATATCCAAGTATTTGTGCAGTGTCCCCTTCTCTCTCTCCTATTTCACATAGTTATCTCAACTCCCATGAACTTAATCATCTATTTAGATTATTCTTAATTATATTTATCTTTTCTGATCTCCCTCCTAAACTCTCTAATTAAATATCACATAGATATCTTAAATGCAATCAAAGCTCATCTTTTCCTCCAAAGCCCTCCCCTCTTTTCAACTTGCTTATTCCTCTTTTTTTTCATGGCAATGGTGGTTAAGTGACTAGTCCAAGATCACACAACTAGGTAATTAAGTGACTGAGGCTGGATTTGAACTCTGGTCCTTCTGACTCCAGGACCCATACATTATCCACTGCCACCTAGCTTCCCCCTTCCCCATCACATTTTAGGGAACTCCTCAGTCATCCAGAATTTATCTTAAGTTCCTTATTCTTTCACAAAATACCCATATTCAATGTTTTATCAAATCTAATAATTTTACTTTCAGAAAACCCTTCAAATTCATGTATACATTTATTTTAATACTTTGCTCTATTGAATCTCATATTAGACTACTAAAATAAACATTCATTGAGTCTCCTTGACTCAATACTATATTCCAAGTTATCCTGCCAAAATGATTTTCCTAAAGTGGTATTATTGAATGTTACATATCATTACTTATTTGATAAATTTCAATGTTTTATATTACCTTCAAGTTCAGATATAAAATCTCCTGCTTGTAATTTAAAGTCTGCATAATTGCCCTCATATGTTTCCAGTTTTCTTAAGTTTACTTCCCTCTGAATTCTCTATATTTTTGTGACAAGTAGTTCTCATTATTCATCATAAAATATGCTCAGTTTCTCAAGAAAATTCATTTCTATCCTATCTTCCTTGTCTGGAATGGTCACCCTCCAATGCTCTGTCTCCTTCATTGCTTGGAACTTTTCATTCTCACATCAAAGTCCATCTTCTGCAACAATTCTTTCCTAGTAGCCCTCAATATTAATTTCTTTTTCATTATATTATCACTCACCTACCATGCATTTACATATTCTATGTCCACTGTTTCTATACTAATGGTTCCATTAAAATGTAACTTTTGTGAGAGTAGAAACTATCTTTGTCTTTCTTTGTACTTACCACAGTGCCTTGGTTTACAATATTTTAATTAATATTTTTGACTCTGGGACCAATTGATAAAACTTCAGTCATTTTTTCCCAATATTAATCATGAAAGAATGTGTTCAAATCTTTATATAACTTAAGCAATACTGATTACTTATAAATACTACAATCCATTTTTTTAAAAAAGCTCTTAATAAACATACTTAACTCACAAAAAATGAAAATCCCATGATTAAATATATATAATTCCGCTAAAATTCTGAAAATTAATAGAATATTATAAACATAAATTTAAAATGTCTTCTAAGGGAAGGAAGAGTAATTTATATCAATGCAGAATATATCGTATTCATGACAGGGTCTTATAATATAATAAATATGACATTATTATGTATATAAGTTTTTTCTAAGGTTTTTGTAAGGCAAATGGGATTTAGTGGTTTGCCCAAGTCAACACATCTAGGTAATTATTAAGTGTCTGAGACCAGATTTGGACCCAGGTACTCCTGACTCCAGGGTCAGTGCATTATCCACTGTGCCATCTAGCTGCCCCCGAATATAAGTTTTTGATTTTAGAATTATAGCAATTAAACTAACAGGATTATACTATAAAGAACAAGAAAAAATAATGACACCATTTACTTTTGAAAATAAAAAATAGAGAATATGAAATTCAAAAAATAAAGATAAATGAAAGAGGGAATTATACTTCCACATTTCAAAATACTTGAATTGATTAATTCTATTAAGAATTTATTAAAACATTAGAAAGAAGATGAATCTACTAGATAGGCCATGAAATAATTAGAATTGGTTGAAGACAAGAAGTAAACAGAGAATAAACCTCAAAACTTAGTAACAGGCAAGAATGTCTGGTGAAAAATTGAAAAATAGTATGATGCAATTAGCTTTAGAGTAACAAATTATACAAAAAATATTTTGTGGGACAGCTAGGTGATAGAATAATAGGCTTTAAGTCAGGGAAACTTGTGTTCATATCTGGCTCAGGTACTTCATACTTACTGGCTGTATGACTGAACAAGTCAAACAATCCCAATGCTCCACAAAAAATGAAATTATAATTTGAATATTGAGAGTCATAACATTAAAAATTTAATAGATAACCTGATAGAGTGTCTTTAATAGTCATGGATAGGAGATTTAAGCTCAACTAATAATGGGATTGCAAAAGATGTCCTATTTTATTTTCTTTGTATATAACTAAAAACACCTGTACACATACACAGAAATAATGCATATGTATGGATATGTAAATACACATAGTGATGCTTGAAGAAAGTCTGATTATCTAATCTTGACTATTTATAGCCAACTAATAGAAATATATATGTTAAAAAGATGCAAAATATGTGAAACATACCAAGAGAAACATTGTCAAAAGTTATTAACAAAGCAAATTCAAGTCACATATCAACCATGTGAAAAAAATGTCACTTAATATTTAATAATGAGAAAATGTCAACCAAAGCTATGCAGATTCCAACTCATAAACATCTGCAAAATTGAACATAATTATAAAAGATCGAAATAGTCAACACTGGAGTGATTATGGAATGATAAACATATAAATGCAGAATTGGTTAAGTGCTAAATTGGTCCATCCATTCTGCTAAACAGTTTATTTATAATGTGACTAAATTATCCATATACTTTGAGCCAAAAATTGTACTACAAGACAAATTCTTGAAAAGAATCAATCACTCTATCAACAATTATTTACTCAGTAAGCACTTACTAAAAAATAAAAATTTTATACAGAATAAACCATTGAAATTCTCTGAATAATAGCACATACAATGAATAAAGTAGATACACTTCAATTTGGGAAGCACTCAAAAATTACTATGGTGTAGGAATGTAATGAATTACTTTAAATATAGTTGGCATACAAAAACATATAAAGAAAAGAAAAAGAAAAGAAATATTAAGCAGAGACAAATTAAACACAAAATAAATCACGCAAAACTAGGAAAACATTATTAAAGACCTAGGAAAATGGCACACCATTGGCAAAGCAATGAAAATCCAATATTACGAATATTTCAAAATAAATTGGCTCCTCACTCAAATGGGAAAAATGTAAAAATACATATGTTATAGTTTAGGGAACTAAGAACATTAATTGACTTCCTCTGATATATTAATTTAATATTGAAACAGATTCCGTGAAGGGTTAAATAAAAGGTAAATATATGATAGTCTTACAGATTCTTTGAGGAAGATTAAAACAATATACATAAAATAATTTTAGATTGATCAAATGTGGGAGACTGAGATGTGGTCATTGTTTGGAAGAATTGTTTGAATTTACTTAGGTGGAGTGAAATACCTACTACATGTGGGACAGCCAGGTGACAAAGTAAAGCGAGCAATGTGTTTGGAGTCAGTAAACCCTATGGTCAAACCTGGTCTTACATGTAGCATCTGGTCAAGTCATTGCAAATTATAACTAATTTGGGTTTTTTACTTCTGTCTGCCTCATCTGTAAAATGGGGATGAAAACAGTTTCTGTTTCCTGGGATTTAAGTGAAGATCAAAGGTAGTAATAATAATAATAATTGTAAAGTGCTTTATACTGTGCCTGGCTCAAAAGAAAGATGATAAATACCATCATCAACACATCTTCATCACGAGTGGAACACTGTGAAATCTAGTTAAACTAGTCTCAACAACAGTCTTCATTTTCTTTAGTTTTTCTCAAGTTATCATTCTAGTGTACCTATTAAGGTAATGGTTTATTCACTCCTCAGTTCTACTTTGTTTCTAACTCATAATTTTTTCCTTTCAAACTTTCAAACTATTATGTGTTTTGCTCAGGGAGACATATAGGCACAAACACACATGCACACACACACACACACAAACACATAAACAAACACACAGAGCTCATTGCATTTTTCTCATAATCTCAACTGAGTAGAAAATGTTATGATAAAAGGATAAACCTGTTCCTTCTGTTATGGTCATGGCTTACCAGCTTTAGAGTCAGGATGCAAGCTGAAATACCAAGAAAATGCTGAGGTTATATCCCTGCTTAATAACAATAGAAGAGGATAACTTCTCCTATTGGAAAAATAACTTGACATTTAAAAATAGTGAGTGGCTTTTAAGTGAGAACTAAAGTTTTCCTTTGAGCTTATTAGACTTATTTTTAAAGTTTGTAATAAATATTTTTCAAGCAGATAGTTTGAAATGTAAAATTTTGCATTCCTGGACTTAATTGATGGTACATAATAATTGTCTAAATTTTATGTCTTAATAAATTCCTACCTACAAGATGGCAAAACTACACTTCCAAAATACCTTGTAACATCAATAATATGAAATATAATATTTAGAAATAAAGCACCCTCACTATTGCTACTTTGATTATGAGATGCATGACTTAAAAGACACCATATTTTACTAATTTATTTGTCAGCTTTATAAATTCCATTTTTTAGGAGGGAGAAATTTTTCTGATATTAAAGTTATTTAAAATGAAAATAACCATTTTTTAAAAGAATGAACTTTTTTGAGTTAAATTATTTAATCTGCCTAAAATTTATTATCTTTATGATTTTAGTCACCTTAAAATGCTATAACACAAAGAAGAATTTATCTTTAGGTTGGGGAATGGAAAATATAGAGGGAAGAAATTATTCATGGTCTGATATTGCAGAATTAGAAATCCTGGGAAATGTTTTGAACTATTAAAGTCATAAAAATTTTTAAATATATTATATATATTATCTATTGTTTTCTGTCATAACTAACTCTATTTCTTTCTCTTTCTTACCCATATAACAAGTATAACAAGAAATAGTATTTTTACAAGGGAAAATAATCAGTACAATTGGTTGATATACTAAATATATAAAAATATGTGAAATGTGTTACATATGTAGACTTCCTATTTCCTTGAAAGAAGTAGCTTACAGGAAATCTCCCATTATCTTTTTATTTGATTCAGAATCATAGATATTCTGAGCAAATATCAGATCAAATATAAGTTCCCTAGATAGGAATAAAAAAATTAGGTGTAGTAAAATATGTTTCTGGAATGCATGCAATTCATCCTTTAAAACAACAATGAAATTTAAAAATTAAATATGTGAAGATCAGGATTCAGAAAAACTGGTAACTAAAAGACTAATTTTTGAAAATAAATTTTCCTAAAACTTGTTATTATCAAAAGAAAATAAGGTTAATGTTTACTTATTTATTGTTCACTAGGCCTACAGTCAATTATGCATGAATGGAAACTCAGAAAACCTAGCTCACAGGATTTTGGAGTGGAGTATATTTATATATTGGGACAGCAGAATTCAAAGTAATCAGAAGGTTTTTTTATTCCTGTATTCCTTCATGAAAAGAGTTCCCTGATGTCTTGTAAGTCAAATCATCAAGAGTGGAGATATCATTATGAAATTTTTAATTAAATTCAGAAAAGAACTATTCTTACAAACCTTGGGTTTTATCAGTTATGCTAGAAGACTTTCACAAAGCATGTGGGAGGGTATATCTTTTCTTATTGAGATCTAGGGAAATTGGAAGGGCACCTTTCTTAAAGAGAAGACTCCAGTCTTTACAAACACTAATTTGATCTGCAGATCTGACCACCAGAAGGGTGTTTTTACTAGCAATGTGAAATGACTATTTGTGTTCTTAGAGGCTAAACACACACACCCGCGCACGCGTGCGTGTGTGTGTGTTTGTGTGTGTGTGTTAAAAGGCAAAATTCAAATGTTTACACTGTGAACTACAAAAGAAGAAAGAAGCAATTGTTTCAGATGTTAGTTTACCAACAAATATAATTGGAACTACGAGTCTTGATCTTAGGAAATTCCAAGGAAATGAATCTTTCTTGTTTTTCACATGAAGAAATTCTTTGGCTAAACTAAAAAAACATATAAAATAACTAAATTTGATATCTATGTGTACTGAACTAAATTGTTCATAAGATTTATTTACTTTTTTCTATGGGAAAAAAAAGCTTGGCAACCATTCTCATTTCATAAAGACAACATGGAAGACGTATGAAATCATGCAAAGTGAAAAAGGTGAATGAAGCAGGAAAATATTAGACATGGTGACATCAATATTATAAAGTGATCAATAGCAAAAGACTCAGTTACTCTAATCAAAATTGATACAAAATAATTACAAAGAACCCATGATAAAAGATTCTATTCATCTCTAGAGAGATAACTGATGAACTCTGACTTCAGGTCAAAGTATATGCTTTTTTTCTTTTTTTTTTCAATTAATATTTTTTCCCAATTACATGTAAAGCTTTCAAAATTCTTTCATTTACAAGTCTATGGATTTTTTTAACATTCTTCTTTCCCTCTTACCTCCTCATGCCAGAAAACAGGTGAAAGCTGTATAAGTATAAGGTGCTTTACATATTTCCATATTAGGAATATTATGAAAGAGGATTTAGAACTAAGGGGAAAATATGAGAAAGATTTCTTTTTTTTTTCTTGATTTTTATCTATTTTCTTTTCTAAATATATTTTATATGGATTCATATATATAATCAATATCAAATTGCTTGCTTTTTCCAGGAAAGGGAATAAACAGAAAGGAGAGAATTAAAAATCCAAATTAAAAAAAAATAGTTCAAATTTTTGCATGTAATTGGTAAACATTTAATGAAATGAGCAGAATTTTAAAGGTGGATTTCATTAATTCTTATCAATTCATATAATTCAATCATCAGCACCTTTTTATTAAGTGCCCATTATGTGTTCACACTGGCTTCAGAATGCAACAATAAAAAAATGAAATAATTCTTTTTCTTGAGAATTTAACATCATACTATGAGAGAAAAATAGATGAATAAATATGTTATATGTATGTAGTGCTTGTATGTATATATATATATATATATATATATATATATGCATAAAAAGTGAATAAATACAAATATATATGAACCAGTCCAAGAAATTTGGAAGAGGGAGTAACTTACCAATTTTCAACTATTCCAAATAAAGAACTCATTTTTCTTTCTTAAATCAGAACTACCCAGATGCTCCAGCTCCTTTTTTCGTCCCTGGACTCAGAGTCACCTCTGCTTGAACATGCTTTCACTTAGACCACACAGGCTTCACTTACAATACAAGACCAAGAAAAAGAAAGAAAATTTTCATTTAAAGTTACTGTATGCAAGATAAAACCAGAGTCTACTTTCTGAGATAAAAACAGAAACTAATATGAACAAAATTGCAAATTATTTTCACTCAAATAAAGTCAAATCTAAACAACTGGAAAATAAAAATTGCTCATACTTAGATCAAGTTAATATATGAAAAATGACAATTATATGCAAATTATATTATTTATTAAATGTTATATTAATCATGCTATGAAAAAATTCTTTTACAGAGATAGGAGAAAAAGTAGGACAATTCCTCTGGAGGAACAAAAGGTCAAGAATATCAAAGGAAGGTAGACTTCTGTCTGTGGAGTCAAGATGGTGGTGTGAAGCTAACATAATCCCAGAGCTATTCTCCCTACACAAAACTAAATGAAATCCCCACACATAAATTCAAACTACAGATATCACCAAGAAAAAGACAAGATAAAAAAGTTTTCAATTGTAGGCATCATGGAATATCTTCAGTGACAACTGGGATTATTAGGGGCAAAGGGGTAAGTAAAACCCAGTAAGGAAGGAGAATTGCACATCAATGGGAAGATTTAAGATACAGTGAAGTCCAGGACTTGACAGCTTGAGCACAGCATAGTTCCCAGAAGTTAGATAGCAAGTCAGCAGGGAGAGAACCAACCCCAAACAGTCTGAACTCTGGAAACACTGAGGCAAAAGATAGGACTGAATTGTGAAGGCACCATTGCAAAGACAGATCCTGAACATCAATGAGGAAATAAACCTCTGCAACAGCAATGCCTGGACTGCATAGGCAACATTTTGGCCAACTACAAGTCAGGGAGCAGATCCCAGCTCGAGCATAAAAATCTTGGGTCTATAATCTCCATATCCAAGGATTAGATCTCAGTCATTTCAAGATGAACAAAAACGCTAAAAGAAAACAAACAAATGAAAGTTATTAGGCAGATAAAAATGTTAACAATGCCACCTCAGAAGAAGAGCAGGAAAAAAATTACCTGCAGTGGAAGTCTCAAATGTATCTATGAATTGGACTCAAATCCAAAAGCTCGTAGAAAAGCTTAAAAAGAATCTAAAAACCAAAGAAGAGAGGAAGAAGAAAAATGGAAAAAAGAAATGAGAGTCATGCTGGAAAATTATGAAAAATTGACCAAAGATATAAATACCATTAAAAATAAAAATAACCAAAAAGAAAAAGAATGTGACTCTTCAAAAAATTAAATCAACCTACAGGATAAGCAAATATAAAGGTTGATTGAAGAAAGAAAACACTAAAAGTAAAAACTGAACAAAGAGAAACCAATGAATCTACAAGACTACAAAATTACATCAAACAAAAGAAAAAAGTTGAAAAAAATTGAAGAAAATGTGACATTACTTTTAAGCAAAACAAATGATCTGGAAAATAGATCCAGAAAGATAATTTAGGAATCACCGGACAACCAGAACGCCGAGATCATAAATGAACCTTGAAAGCAATGAGAGTATTATCAGGGAAATTATGAGGGAAAACTGTGGAAATCTGCCATAGCAAGAAGACAAAATAGCAATTGAAAAATTTCTCCTCCAGAAAGAGATCCTAGGAAAAAAACCCCAAGTGTAATTATAGCCAAATTCTAGAATTCGTAAATAAAAAAGAAAATGTTGTAATCAGCAACAAGTAATTTAAATACAAAGGAAAAACAACCAGAATTACATGAAACTTATTAGGTTTCAACATGGAATACCATTAATTGGAGGCCAAAGGACCTTGGAGTACAGCCAAGAATTTACTACCCTGCAAAATTCAACAAATACACTAAGGGAAAAAGATAAATGCTCAAAAAATATAGTGGACTTCAAAAATATCCTCATAAAGAGATCAGAACTGAACAAAGAATTCAATCACCAACTACATGACTCAAGAGATGTGTAAAGGGGCAGGGTCAAGATAGCAGTATGAAGGCAGAATTTCTGGAGAACTCTGACCCCCCCAAACACCCCCCAAAACAAAGGATGTTTCTAGTCAAAATTTAGAGGGGGCAGAACCCATAGAAAGACTGAGTGATACATTTTCCTAGTCCAAGATAACTTATAACTTCTGCAGGAAAAGTATTTCACCAGGACCAGGTGTTGGAAAAAACCTGCAGCCTAGCCCAGCCCAGTCCAGACCAGAGATCACCAGCAACAGATTGAAGGCATGGTGAGAGAATTCTGATGCACTGGGTTAGTGTGGAGTGAGGAGCATGGCCACAGAATCTGCACCAAGAATGGGGAGAAAGCAGCCTGAACCCCCCAGAGATAGCAATGGAAGTCTGGAGAGATTTCTCTGCTCTCCCTGGGATAGGACTCTGCTGTTTGCCTACACTCACATATTGCAGTTTGTGCTTCCATACTAAATAACCAAGATGGATCCTTCCTGATAGACCCAGGGCAGAGGGCAATGCTGTGGTCATCTACATATCAACCCCCCCCCAAAAAAAAAAACAACTCAAAAGCCTTGGAAGTGCTGTAAATTAGTTTGGGGTTGAGGAAGTGAAAAAACTACAAAAAAAAAGAAAAATCTGACCATATAGAATTGCTTCAGTCCCATAGAAGATAACAATATATACTCAGATGATGACAAAATTGAAGTTTTCATATTTGAAAGGACTAAAAAGAAATGGAAAATGGGCTCAGACTATGTATGAGCTCCAAAAATACTTTGAAAAGCAATTAAAGGAGGTACAGGAAAAATTGGGAGGAGAAATGAGATATACAAAAAACTCTGAAGAAAATATGTTATAAAGCAGTTTACACCTAATGAAAAAGGCAAAACAAAAGGCAAATGAGCAGAATAATACCTTAAAAAGCACTCTGAAGAAAATAACTCTTTCAAATGCAAAATGGAACTAAAGGAAGGCTGAAGATTTTGGAAGAAATCAGGAAGAAATAAAGCTCTTCCAAAAAAGAAGCAAAAAATTAGAAGAAAATGTGAAATATCTCATTGGAAAAAACAATCAACCTTGAAAACAGATCCAGGAGAAATAATGTATAAATTATTGGGCTATCTGTACACCATGACCAGGAGAATAGCCTAGAATTCATTTTTCAAGAAATAATACAGCAAAATTGCCCTGAGATCATAGATTCTGAGGGTGAAATAAAAATGGGGAGAATTCACCTATAACCCCCTGAAAGGGATCCCAAAAGAAAAACTACCAGGAATATTATAGCCAAATTCCCAAACTGCAAAATCAAAGAGAAAATTCTAAAAGCTGCCAAAAAGAAACAATTCAACTACTGAGGCTCCATAGTCAGGATTACACAGGAACTGGCAGCAACTATATTAAAGGCTCAAAGGGATTGGAATATGTTACTCTGGAAGGTAAATGATCTTGGTTTAAAACTGAGAGTCAATAACCCAGCAAACCTGAACATTCTCTTTCAGGGAAAAAGATGGATTTTCAATGAAACATTGGACATTCAAACTTTATCGAGATGACCAGAGCTGAACAAAAGGCTTGATCTCCAAGTACAGGACTCTGGTGAATCATAGATAGAGTGGAAGAGAGGGACTAACTATGAGGAACTTGATGATGTTGAACTGTTTGTATTCCCACATGGGAAGAAGGTATAGATAACTCATATGAAATTTCTCAGTTATGAGAGCTGTTAGGAGCATATATAGACAGGATATAGGAAGGAGCAGAATATAATGGTATGATGTGGTAAAGGGATGAAGTCAATGTACAATGAGGGAAAGTATTGGAAGGAAGTGAAATGAGATGAAGAAGAAGCTGAAATATTTCACATAAGAGTCAAAAAAGCGCTTTTTAAATGGAGGGGAGGGGGGAAGGCAAGGGGGGGAATGAGTGAACCTTCATTCTCATCAGAAATGGTTCAGAGAGTAAATGACATGCACACTTAATAGGGTGAAGAAATTTATCTTGCCCTGGAGAAAGATGGGAGGAAAGGGACGAGATGAGGGGGAATGGGGGGAGGGAAGGGGGGGGGTAGGCGATAGAGAGGGAAGCTCAAGGGAGAGGGTACTCCAATTCAAAACACTTTTGGACACGGCCAGGATGAAAGGAGAGACAGAATAGAATAAATGTGAGTGGGGAGACATAGAGTGGAGGTACATCTAGTAATAGAAAGTGAGGGGAAAAATATTGAAGCAACTTTTCTGGTGGGCTTATGATAAAGGAAGCAACTCAACCCAGAGGCAGAGACATTGAAATCTGAACATAGACTAAAGTACAATCTTTTCTCTCTCTCTCTCTCTCTATTCTTGAGGTCTCTCATCTTCTTGGGGGGGAGGGGGTTTATGTTTATTCTTATGTTTACTCTTATAACATTCAATTTACATCAATGTATGGCATGGAAACAATGTAGAGACAGTCTTCTGTGGGGGGGGGAGGGGGGAAATTGCAGAATTCGGAGCCTTGCAAAAAGGATAGATACATATTACTGTTGCATATAATTGGAAAACAATTAAAATGTTACAATGTTTAAAAATTAAATGATGAAAAAAAGAAATGCATAAAAAAGAGGCAGCAATATCAAGTAAAACAAAACAAAGCAAAGGTTAATCAAGATCATATTGTATATAACTTTATATGGGAAAATATAACACTAATAACTCTGGGGAATTTTATTTCTATAAGGAGACATAAAGAGATGAATATTGGGGTGGCTGGGTGCCAAAGTGCATAGAACACTGGACCTGCAGTCAGGAGTACCTGAGTTCAAATACAACCTCAGACATTTAATAATTACTTACCTGTGTGGCCTTGGGCAAGGCACTTATACTCATTTATTTTGCAAAAAAAAAACCCTAAAAAATAAGAGTTGAATGTAACTAAAAAATTGGAATTGAAGGATATTAGTAAAATTCATCCTTTTCATTCTATTGAAGAGGACCAAGATCATATAAAGCACTTTGAGAATCTAGAGTAGTTATATGAGAAATGATTTCAGTGAGAGAGGGTGAGAACATGGCTAGAAGGGTTGGATTTAATCTATAATTCAGCTAAGAAAGGTTTAAGCACATTGCTTGGGGAAATAAAGGGGGAAGTATGGGAGAGAGTATGCATGGGGTACAAAATGGTTGATGTGGCTTAGAATTACACTTTGGTTCATGAGGATTTTCTATCCTTGGAGGATACTTGAACAGGGGGTAAAGGTATAAAATTATTAGAAATTGATGTAATTCAAGCCTCGCAATAAGTGTATCTCTAATGAAACAGAAAAGGGGTGGTATTTTGTGATTTGAAGCAATGCTGTTCATCAATCAATAAATCAATATGAGATCTAATTTAATTGATAGAACTTTGAGTTTACTAAAAACCAAACAATCACAAAAGCAAGTATTGATTGATGGAACCTGATTATTAGTACTTTATTGATAAATAACACCATATAAAGAGGTATTAAGATCTATCATATTAGAAGGGAAAAGGGGAAGGTATGAACATTGAGTAAATTCTGTTCAATAGCTTTGGACCAGAGAGGGAATAAGATGCATTCCTCCTTTGCTTTAAAAATCTATCCTATTCTACAGGAAAGTGGTGAGAGGGAAAGAAAAGAGAAGAAGGCACTGATAAAAGGGAAAGCAAAGGTATAAGTGAAAGTAAAATGAAAGTTAAATTTTAAGAGAAAACCTAAAGGGGAAAGGGAGTAAAACTTTGGTAGGAGAAATAAGAAGAAAGGAAACAGAAAAAAATATAAATGGTTAAAGATAGCATGGAGGGAAATGCAGAATTAGTAAACAGCTATAAATATGAATAAGATGAACTCCCTAATAATTCTTAGAGGAAAAACTGAGTAAATTGCAAGGAAACATAAATAGCAAAACTTCAATAACCTCTCTCTCAGAACTAGATAAATCTAGCCTTAAAATAAACAAGAAGGAAGTTAAAAGATGAATAAAAGCTTAAGATCCAAAAAAAATGCTGAAAGAAACCACACATTAAAAACCAGTTTAGATCAAATGGATAAAACAGTTCAAAAAGTTATTGAGAAGAATGCTTTAAAAAGTTTAATTGGTTAGATGTAAAAGAAAATAAGAAGGTTCTCTGAGGAAAACAAATCATTGAAATGTAGAATGGAGTTAAAGGAAGCTATTAACTTTGTGCAAAATCAAGACAATAATTCAAAACAAAAAGAATGGAAAACTAAAAGAAAATGTGACATATCTCATTGAAAAAAAACAACTGATCTGGAAAACAGATACAGGACAGCTAATTTAAAAATTATTGGGGTACCTGAAAGTCATGATCAGGAAAAGAGCCAAAGAGCCTTGATTTCATTTTTTAAAGGATTTATACAGAAAAATTGTCCTGATATCTAGAATCAGAGGGTAAAATAGAAATCAAGAGAATCCACTGATCTCCTCCTGAAAGCAATCCAAAATAAACAACCCCAAGAATATTATGGCCAATTTCCATAACTCCCAAATCAAAGAGAAAATATTACAAGCAGCCAGAAGGAAACATTTCAAATATCATGGCACTATGGCCAGTATCACACTGGATTTAACAGCATCCCCATTAAGGGCTTGCAGGATTTGGAATAAAATATGTGGGAAGGCAAAAGAGCATGAAATGCAACTGAGAATCAACTTCACAGGAAACTGAACATCCTCTTCCAGGGAAAAATATGAACTTTCAATGTAACAGGGGAATTTCAAATGTTCCTATTGAAATGACCAGAGTTGAACAGAAAGTTTGATGTTAAAGTATAAGTCTCAGGCAAAGCATAGGCAGGGTGGACAGGAAGGATAAATTATGATGGACTTAATGATGATTAATTGCATGCATTCCTAAATGGAAAGAAGATTATAATAATACTCATATAACACTTCTCATTTAATAGAGCAGCCAGAAGGAGATTATAGAGTCAAGGCACAGGAAGGAGCTGAATTTGAAAGCATAATATATTGTAAAAATGGAGTCAATAGGTGAAAAAGAAATTTACTGGAAAAAAGGAAGGGAGATGTATAATAGACTAAGATATTTCATGTAAAAGTCAAGAAATAGCTCTTGCTAGGATATGCAAGGGGGGAGGTGAGGGGAAATGAATGAGTCTTCATTCTCATCAGAAATGGCTCAGAGAGGAAACAGCATACAAACTCAGTAAGATACAGGAATCTAGAAGAATAAAGAGAGAAGGGGGCAGGGTGAGGGAGATGTGGGTGATAGAGGAGAGGATCATAGAAAAGGAGAATCAGCTATAAGACTTTTTCTCTTTTACTTTTTGCAAGGTGGTGGGATTGGGTGGCCTGCCCAGGTCCATGGGGCTGGCTGGTTACTGGGTCTCTGTGGTAGGATATAGACTTGGGGTCTCTTGGTCCTACGGCTGATCCTCTGTTGACTGCACCACTGGGATGTCCCCCAGTATATTTTTGAAGAGGGACAGTGTGAAAAGAAAGAGAAAATATATTCTATTTTAGTGGGGAATAATGGATGAAGAGAATTACAATCAGCAACAGCAACTGTGGAATAATATGGAACTAATTTCAATGACAGCCTTATGACAAGGAATGTGATCCACCTAAGACAGAGCTGATGGTATCAGAACACAGACTGAAACACATTTTTTCTCTTTCCTTCATTTTAATTCTAATGAGGTTTTATATTTTTGTCAGGTAAGGAGGTATTATGTTTATTCTTAAAAAGAAAATTTTAGTAATGTATAAATGAAAAATTTTAAAAAGAATAATTTTGAAATTAAAGATCTAAATATATTATTAAGCAACACTCATCAAAGTTATTAGTTACTAATTACAAAATAGATTTGTGGATTGGTGGATTAAATCAGGTACAAATGAAATAGTAGTAAATGGCTATTATTTTAAAAACAGATAGATTCTATTTTTCTGGTATAAAAAGTCACTATTTACCCAAAAGCTGCTTGGAAAACTGAAAAATAGTATGACACAAACTAGGCATATACCCACATCTCACATCCTTTACTATAAGTTTGAAATGGATCCATGATATATACAAAAGTTCATAGCAAAAGCACATCAATAAGGGGGAAAAAAGGAATCATTTATCTGTCAAATCTATGGAGAGGAGAGAAATTTATATTCCAAAAAAAAAAAAAAAATACAGAGAACATTATAGAATGTAAAGTGGATAAATTCTATTTATATTACAATGGAAAGGTTTTTACAGAAATTAAATCAATGCAAGCAAGATAAGAAAGAAGGCAGAAAGTTGGAAAATAATTTTTACATTTGGAATTTCTTTTGAAGAACTCATTTATAAAATATATGGAGACCTAAATCAAATTTACAAGCATGCAAATAATTTACCAATTTATATGTGGTCAAAGTGCATTAAAATATAGTTTTCAGATAAAGAAACTAAAGCTATCTATAGATGGTTGGAAAAAGGCTCTTAATCATTTATGACTGTTGAAAACATTGACCAAAAAGCACAAAAATTAAAACAAAATGATAAATCTTTCCAGGGAAGGGGGAAAATTGGGACTTTAATTCACTGATGCTGGAGGTGTGAACTGATCAAACATTTCTAGAAAATAATGTGAAACCATGACAAAAGGGCTATAAAATTGGACACGAACTTTGATCCAACAATGATGTTACTAGTTGGAATAAATCATTAAAAGGGAAAAAAAGATTCATTTGTGCAAAAATATTTATATTAATTTTTTGTATGGGAAAAGAATTGGAAATTCGGGAATGTCCATCAATTGGGGAATTACTGATTGAAGTATAATATGTAAATGTGATGAAATATGAATTTCTATATGAAACCATGAGCAGGTGGATTTCAGAAAATTCTTAAAATACTTACAAAAACTTACCCTGAGTGAAATGAACAGATGCAAGATGATATTGTTACACACATTAACACTTTGCTTTAAATTTTTAAAATATTTTGAATTTTTTTCCTAAATTGCATTCAAAGGTAATTTTCAACAGTAATCAATTTAAAAGTTATAGAGTTCCACATATTTCTAACACCCTCTCTTCCTTCCCTCTTTTCACGGCAGTGATCACACTATTAAAGTTGTTCATTTACTATCCTGTATAACATATTCCCATTCTAGTCAAGTTGTGAAAGAGGGATTAGACCTAAGGAGAAAAACTTGAGAAGGAAAGAAAAAAAAAATAAAATTGGTAATTTCAAAAGTGAACATAGAATGCTGTGTTCTGCATTGAGACTACACAGTATTTTTGTTTTTGTTTTGCTTTCCTTTCTATATGTGGATGACATTTCCATAAGGGATCCCTCAGGGCTGTCTTTGACCACCAACATTTTGAGAAGAATGACAACCATCATGGTGATTCCATCTCACAATTTTGCTATTAATTTGTACAATGTTATCCTGGTTCTGTTCATTTCACTTATTATTAATTCATGCAAGTCTTTCCAGATTTTTTATTTATTTACTGCTCATGATTTCTTACAGAATAATAATATTCCAAAACATTGATAGGCCACAGTAAGTTCAAGTCATTCCCCAATTACTGGGCACTACTTCAATTTCCAATTATTTATTACTAAAATGAGAGTTGCTATAAATATTTTTGTACATGTGAATCTTTTCCTCTTTTTATGATCACTTTGAGATACAGACCTATAAGTGCTATACATCAAAAGGTATGTATTAGGGGCGGCTCTGGACTGGGGCCCCCTGAGAGGACCGTGAGATGCCCAGAGGTTAGAACCTGCCTTCGGGTACTGGGATGGCTTCGGTATGGGCTGGCTCCACCCTCGGGGGGAACTCAGGAGGAGCAAGACCACCTACTAGGAGGAGTTAGGTCTGGGGATAAAAGGGATAGCACAGAAAGGCTCGGGGGAATTCTTCGTAACAACAATAAAAAAGTGAACCTCTCCTCGGGTGCTCTGCCTGGTTTATTCTCCCCTCCCCCACCCCGGGTGGGGAGCCAGAGACGTCTGAAGACCTTGGGTTAAGGTAAGTAGAGGGAGGTGGCTGGAGGGTCAGACAGACCCCTCCTGCAACAGTTGGCGCCCAACGTGGGGCCATTAAAATTTGACCGCCTGTCCCCTTGAGCAGGCTCAAGAGGGACTGCCAGGCAGCCTCAGGTACTAAGGTACTTGGGAAGATGGGACAGGGTAGAAGCTTACCCTTAATAGAGCCTGAGGAGAAAGGGGTTCTAACTTGCCAGCTTTACAAGCTGTGCAAGCACAGTGGGATAAAGATACATCTTAAGACCTGCAGGCACTTTATAGATAAAATATGGGACATTAGCCCATGGCTCCAACACTCAGGCATAGACCCGGAAAGGTGGCGGGTAGTAGGACAACAGATGGCTTCTTACCAGAAGTCGTGCCCCGGGGTCTTAACGCCTGAGGATTTTACTATCTATGGAGCAGTAGGAGCGATCCTGTGTCCCCAACACCAAGCCCCTCCGTTACAACGGGACAGTGAGAATCAGGTGGGGTCCTCTTTGTTAGGCTCCTCCGATGATGAGAGTGGTGAAGGGGAAGTTCCTCCGTTGTACCCATGGGATGATCTCCATGGGATGGCTAAGGGGTCCCCCAGGGAGAGTGCTAAGGGAGTAGAGGGGCCTGGGATACACACAGCAGAAAGGATAAAGAAAGTGCAGAAATGGCATACAACGGAAGAAGAGGAGGTGCCTACGTGGCACAGTAAAAAATCAAAAGAGGAAGTGCCTACGTGGCACAGTAAAAAATTAAAAGAGGACATGCCTACGTGGGGCGGTAAAAATTCTAAAGAGGAACTGAGGGCGGGGCATTTTTCTCCCTCATCTCAAGGTCCGGAGAACACCACTCTCCCTATGGCAATGGCTTCTTTGTCCCTAGGAGGTTCATCCTCGTTTCAATACGGAAAAAAGGGGCAACAGAGAAAACAGGGAGTTCTGGCTGCCAGTATAGCACAAGCAGCTGCTGAAGGGGAAGACATAGATTGGGAGGACTGGGGGTTGTACCCGATTTTAATAGAAAATGTGGGAAGTTATGATGAAAGGAGGAATCATCGTCCGGTGCCTTTCAAATTAATAAAAGAACTAAAGGAGGCAGTATCTAAATATGGCCCTTCAGCCCCTTATATAAGAAATTTGATTACAAATGCCTCAGCAGGCTTCCCATGGACCCCATTTGATTACAATGAGGTGATGGGAGCGGTTTTAGATCCATCTATGCATCTCACATTTCAGGCAGCAGTAAGGAGGGGTGCTTTGCAATATATAAAACAGCATGACATTGCAAATGAAGAAGATGCTATACATATGATCACCGGAACTGGGCCCTATGCAGCTTTGGACGCCCAGATAACCTATGATCGAGGGGTCTTGCAGGCAGTGGCTACTTGCCATGAGGAAGCTTTAGATAAGTTAGGTGCTATGAGTGGACGAGGCACTGCAAAATTAGTGGGACTGAAGCAAAGGGCCTCTCAAACTCCTATACAGTTCATTAATGAAGTACAGGAAACAATAAGGAGAGTTATGGGCACTGGGCCAGGCACTGATGTCCTTACATATCAACTTGTGAAAGAAGGGCTTCGACCCGAGTATAGATCTATAATTGCAGCCCTTCCCCCCTCAGCTGGCCTGTATGATCTGATTGACAAACTTTTAGACACTCCCGTGCAAGAACCCACTCAGATGATGGCTGCCTCTATCATAGATGCCAACAAGGCACTGATAACGGCACCACAACTGTTTGGAAAAGCAGGGAAATGCTTTAAATGTGGCAAACCAGGACATTTTAAGACTCAGTGCCGAAGTCAGGGAGATCAGGTACAGCTTCTAAAGTGCTATGGGTGTGGGAAAACAGGTCATATTGTCAAGTATTGTCGTGCCCAGATGAAAAAACAAGGAAACGGACGGCCGGGGCTCCCAGCTGCAGGGGGCCCCCCAGGAACATATGCAGCAGCACAGAATCAGAAAAATCCATATACCAAGCAGTAACTGTATGGGCCACAGAAAATAACGACCCGATTAAAATGGCCCCCTGGGGAACCTTAGCAGTTACTGTTGAGCCAAAACCACATCCCAGGTTAGTAGTGGGATTATCGGGTTATTCAGATCATATCACGCATTCTCAATTGTTAGATACAGGAGAATCCATCATTTCTGTCACCAACCCTCATGCTTATGAGATATATTTAAATCCAGGTGACAGTGTAGGGAAAGCCATACCCCTGCCATGGCTACAGGCAGCTCAGCCGATAGATCAGCCTAGGATGCAAGTGAACTGGGTCCAGCCTATACAGCGGGCTCACCCTATGATAACCCTCAGGGTAGAGGGCATTTTAATTGAGGGAATGATGGATACAGTAGCAGATTGCTCCGTCATAAATGACAGACAGTGGGATAGCTCCTGGCCCACAGTTGCAGCTACCCAACTAGTGATGGGGGTAGGGGGAACCAATCAGCTCTTCAATCTGCTCGGCATCTTAAGTGGGAGTATGAAGAAGATACAGGTTTTTTCCGACCCTTAAAAATCCAAGGTCTCTCTTATGCCCTCTGGGGCCTAGATCTTCTCTCACAGCTTTCTTTGTCTCTTGTCACCCTGGAACATATTCAGGGAAATTAGTGGGGGCCACTATAACATCGGTGAGCAGCCCACCTATTACCTGGACTACACAGAAACCAGTCTGGGTAGAGCAGTGGCCCCTTACCTCTGAAAAGCTCACCGCTTTACACCAAATAGTGGAAGAATTAAAGAGTACTAATAAAATTGAGCCCACTACAAGCCCTTATAATTCTCCTGTATTTGTGATAAAGAAGAAATCAGGCAAATGGAGAATGTTAATTGATCTACGGGCTGTCAATGCTTGTATGGTTACTGTGGGTACTCTACAACCTGGCTTACCCTCTCCAGCAGCAATACCTCAAGGTTGGCAAATAAGCATAATAGATATTAAAGATTGCTTTTATAGCATTCCTCTCCACCCACAGGATAAAGAGAGGTTCGCCTTCTCTGTACCATCTATAAATTTCCAGGAACCATACCAAAGATATCAGTTTTGGGTACTCCCTCAAGGCATGGCCAATAGTCCCACTTTGTGCCAAATGTATATTCAAAATATTTTGCACCCTATCAGGAAACAATATTCAGGTAGTATGATAATTCATTATATGGATGATATTCTCCTGGCCGATGTGGATGCTGGACAGTTAAAAAGGTTGCAATCTGCAGTAATTGAAGTACTAGCTTCCCATGGCCTTTTGGTAGCTCCAGAAAAAGTACAAGAAAATCCACCCTTTTCATATTTGGGTCACACTCTGCAGGGAGGAAGGATATCCCGTTTCCCTCCCCAAATTGACATGTCCAAAGTAAAAACTTTAAATAATTTCCAGAAATTGATAGGATCAATTCAGTGGCTTCGTGCAGTTGTACCTATACCAGATTCCCTTCTCACTCCATTGTATAACATTCTACCAGGCAGCTCTAATCTGATGTCCCCCAGAAGGTGGACAGCCGAAGCCAAAGGTGCCTTAAAGCAAATTATGGAAAAATACAAAGCAAAAATAGTACAGATGGAAACATAACAGCCAATTTATTTCCTCATCCTAAATGATTTTACCCCTTTTGGATGCCTCTTCCAAGTACATGGAATTTTAGAATGGCTGTATTCAAAAAAGACTAAAGTGGTACTCCCTGATAAATGGGAAGAATATGGACAGTTCTACCTTACAGCTATAAGGCGTTGTTTGCAACTGTTTGGCAAACATCCCATCATTACTAACCCTTATTTAGAGTTGACCTTGCAACAATTAGCCTCAACATCACCCACTTGGGCTGTCATAATAACCACTTGCCAATTTAAAAGGGTCACTTTTCCCCCAGAGATTCGAGTTTTCCTTCCTCTGCCCTTAAAAAGGCCAGATCCTATCATTGCATATCAACCCATGAATGTGCCTAATGTCTTTACCGATGCCACTAAGCATTCTAAGGCCTCAGTTTACATTCCTAGATACAAAATATTAAAAGTGTTCAATACTCCATATACCTCAGCCCAGAAAAATGAACTTTATGCTATTCATCAAGCTCTTTTATTATGCCCTGCTGAGCCTATAAATTTAATAACTGATAGTTTATATTGTGCCCAGGCTCTCATGAAAGTGCCTGAAGCTATGATTCAAGGGAGATCTACAATAGCTACATTGCTTTCTGAGGTCCAACAGTTGTTATTGGAACACACATACCCCATTTATGTTATGCATATACGATCTCATCAATCAGTCACAGGTCCAATCTATTATGGGAATTTAATTGTTGATAAAGCATTGATTGGTTCACTTTTTATACCAGCTCAGCTAGCCCACCAAAAATACCATCTTTCTGCCCGATCTTTAAGGAATCTTTATGGACTCACCAAAGAACAGGCCCGACAAATAGTCAAGCAGTGTTCTGCTTGTGCCCCTTTTCACCCACCTCCCAAAGAATTAGCAGTGAATCCTCGTGGGGATCGCCCTAATGCATTATGGCAGATGGACATTACACACATGGGCTCAATACTAATTCATGTTTCTGTTGACACTTTTTCTAATTTTATCATGGCCTCTATACAACCCAAGGAGACCACACGTGCCACTATTGACCATCTATATACACAATTTTCGGTTTTTGGAGTCCCTGGAGCCTTAAAGACAGACAATGGTCCTGCCTATACTTCCTCCTCATTTAAGACCTTTTGTGCAGTTTTAACATACATCATATCAACGGCCTTCCTTACAATCCTACAGGCCAAGCTATAGTGGAACGAGCAAATCGCACACTAAAGACTACTCTGCTTAAACAAAAAGGGGGAGATAGGCATAAGATAACTAGAGGTGAATTAGCATTAGCTCTATATACCATAAATTTTTTGCATTTCCGTGATGATGGCACAAATTCTGCTATGAGATATTTAGGAGGTTTAGATCGTTGTGTCAACACCCAGAGCCCAGGCAAGACAAGCTTGCCCCAGGCTCCCCGTACCTGCTTAACAGGAACCACAGTCTTTTGGAGAGATCCAATAGGCGAGTGGCGCAGGCCTGGAATAGTATAGTGCAGAGGTCAGGGATTTCTTTCCTGACACTAGATAGGCATTTCCAGCAAAGATTGTCCTTCAATGTATTCAAACCAAAATTTATAATCTGGAAACCAAGAGAAGTAACAGCCATTACATTTAAGAGATAAGCTTTTTGTAAATATTACAAAAGAGAAAATGAATTTTCTGAAAAGAGAAACTGTAACTGTCAACCAAAAAACCAGTCTTATTATTGACATAATAATTAGTCACTATACCACATTGAAGACCCAGTGCACTGTGAAGACTCACAGACCTATTGACTATTGTTAGCATAAATGAATTCAATGAAATGCTATACATATTTCCTTTTATTTACGAAAAGCGGGTTCAGGATGACAGGGAATCATAAACTAAATATATCTCCAATGTTCATAAAAACTTTGTATATTCTTTTCCTTTAGCTTCAAAAATGCTTTTTTGTAATGTGTTTAAAAAGAATTAGTGTTAGTCAGTCTTTCCCCCTAGGTATGCCCAAATGTTAATTGCACTTCATACAATGACTCTAGACAATTTTTCTATTGATTGAATTATATTATCTTCTCATCCCACTATTCTAGATGAAGTCATTTCTTTTATGAACCTTCTTGTGTGATCTTTTTTTGTCTTTTAGAAGTTTTTTCTTTCTATATCTTTGATATCATCTCAATTCAGAGCAACACATAACATCTATTCAAGTATCTTCCTACCATTCATTGTTCTAAAACAATGGGCAGAAGTGAACTATTCAGTGAGAGAAATCACATGAACTCTGTTAGTTACAGAGATTCCATATGTCTTTCCTTTTGATTTTTTGAAAAAAAATCTTACAGAATTTGGTAGGAGCAAGAGTTATTCAGTATCCAGAAGTTTTAACTCTTAAAATTGCATCTTTATTTTATTAAATTCAAGTGATTAAGTCAAAAAAACCCAAATGATAATATAAACAAAAGAGAACATGGCCTAAAATAATCATGGTATATATGCATGCAAATCAGTTACATTTAAATAGAAAACACTGTCAAAGATGTTAAAATTCAAATAAAGCAGAAAAAGTGAAAGCAAACTCTGACTAAATACATGTATATTTCTGTGTGTGTGTGTGTGTGTGTGTGTGTGTGTGTGTGTGTGTGTGTTTCCTTTTCCTTAGGAAAAGTAGAAAAATGAAGAAGAATCTTCACTGAAGATAATGGTTTATTTAAGATAGAACACAAATTGTAATGATGTAATTGGAACTCCTATAATTTAGATTTAGAAGCAGAAAATCTTAAAAATCATCTACTCCAAGGTTTCCTAATGCACTTCGTGTCATGAAGTCTTGGCAATTTATTGATGTTTTGGACCCTTCTATAGAACAATATTTTTCAATAGATTGAATATGCAAGATTACAAATGTTCTCAGTATATTGAAATGTGTTTACCAAAAATGTTTAGGGAAGTGGAGTCAAAATAGGATTAGGACAGGGTCAAGGAAGCTTCCAGCTATATTCTGTCAAAGCCCTTCCATAAGAACTTTAAAGTATGCCCTAGATTGAAATCTAGATTAAAAGGGGTGGGAGAGTCAGGATAATGTATTCTTGCAGGCCAAGACAATTTAGCATATTGGAAAAAGAGATTTAGGACAGGAATAGAGGCCTACCTACAGTCCATGAGCATGCAACAACAGTAGTGGGATTAAGTTATGACAACAGAAACAGCAGCAGTTCTATTAGCTCTCAAATCAGAAAAGATAAGGATACTCTGCAATTTTCAGGAAAATATTATAGGAGACTCCTTTGCAAGCACAGGATTCAGACCTGGAAGTGGTTTGATCTTTTCCCATTTCTGGATTACAGTTCAAGGGCAAAGTGAAGAAAGATCAAAAACCCTAAGCTTGAGGATCAGTATTGCTTCCCATCTAAATTATGCAGGGTCAATGAGGAAATAAAAGCATTGATTTCAGTTCCAAGAAATTAGGGATCCTTCCTAAGAAAGTTTCAAAGAAAAGATCAGGAAAACAATAACCTCAACTCTCTTTAGTTCTTACCATTTTGGAAGAAGAAAAAAATTACAAGAACTAGTTCTAAAATCTGAGAGAGTTAAATTTCTACATGGATTGCAGAATTGAGAATGAGATGGCTATGTCAGGATGATGCAAAAATAATAATTATGGGTGAAAAATAGGAATGCCCTTGGAAAATTGGGATGGGAAAAGAACAGAGAAAATTGGGACATGGAAAAGAAATGTAAGGTCAACATTTCAGAGTAAAGGAGAAAATGTTATAGGAACATGTGGAGAGGCAGTCAATACTTGATCCTCATTCACATTTAATTTTGTTAAAAAACATCTCTCTCTCACACACACACACACACACACACATATATATATGTATATATATATATATATATATATATATATATATGCATATGTATATATATACACTCACACAGTTGCACATATACTCAGTTGAGTTTAAAAATCTATCTACCCATCAAGGATGTAGGAGGAGAAGGGAATAAAGCAATGGAAAGGTATTGAAATGACAACAGACATGCTATAAAATGTAAATGGAATAATTTTGACTATATTAAATTAAAATTTTTTGCACTAATAAAATCAATGCTATCAAAATTAGAAGGAAAGCAGAAATCTGGGACATATTATTCATGACTAGGAATTTTGATAAATGTCTCACTTCTAAAAATATATGGAGAATTGCCTTGAATTTATGAGACCACAAGTCATCCCCCCAATTGATAAATGATCAAAGAATATGAACAGACAGTTTCCAATTGAAAAAATTAAAACTATATATAATCATATAAAAATGCTCTAAATACCTATTGAAATTTAAAAAACAAATTAAAACAATAATGAGGTATCATCTCATGTGCATTAAATTAGCCAAGATGAGAAAAAGGGAGGATGATCAATATTGGAGAGGTGGTAGGAAGATTGGAATAATGATGCATTGCTGGTGGAGTTGTGAAAGGATCCAACCTTTGTAGAGAGCAATATGGATTTATGCCCAAAGAGCAATAAAGAACTTCATAACCTTTGACCCAGCAATTGCAACTCTAGGTCTATAACCAAGAGAAATTATAATTGGGAAAAGACCTACATGTTCCAAAGCATTCATAGCAGCTCTTTTTGTAGTGACAAAGAATTGAAAATTGAGGGCATGCCCATCAATTGGAATGTGTGTAAAATGATAACATCACTGTTCCCTGCTGAGGGGAAGGGATTGGGGTAGGGAGGGTGAAGGGAAATTTTGGAACTTGAAAATATCCTTGTATATATGATTGAAAATAAATAAATAAGTTTTTTTAAAAAGGAAAATATTAGGGACAGTTAGGTGGTGCAGTGGATAGAGCACTGGCCTTGGAGTCAGGAGGTCCTGAGTTCAATCCAGCCTCAGACACCTACTAATTGCCCAGCTGCATGACCTTTGGCAAGTCACTTAACCCTATTGCCTAGCAATAAAAAAAAAAAAAAAAAAAAAAAAAAAACAGAAAAGAAAAGAAAAGGACAGCACCTAAAGGAAGGCAGTAGTCAGAATTAAAATAGACTTTAGGGGGCAGAGCCAAGAGGGCAACAAGAAAGGATCCAGTCTAGGCACTCTCTGATAAAACTCATAAGCTAAGGACTCTAACTAAACTTTTGAGAGACAGAACCCAGAAAGGGACCCAGCAAGGCAGTTCTCCTACTCAAGGTAACCTGGAAAAGAGCAGAAAGGCTCTGTTCCCCGGGGTCCGGAGGGGTGGCCACCCAGAGCCCACCAGAGGGGTGGCCCCCCCAGAGGGAAAGAACTTCAGCTTCCTGGAGGCAGCCCCAGGGCACTGGGAGCCATGGCTCACAGGACTGGGGGAGTCTCTGGAGCTACACTCTGGGGAGCACCAGGCATAAAGTGGGGGAACAGCAGGGGACCACTGCCAGAGCAAGCACTTGGAGCCCAGCCCTCAGGGCACACAGCAAGCAGCATGGCCTTTTGGAAACCCTAAACAGAAGCAGGTGGAGCCCATAAGCAGGAGCCCCCAGGGCAGGAGCCCATTGAACCCAGGGAGGGGAGTGAAGAGAGACTGCAGAGCTCTATCCTCTGCCTCTGGAACAGGATTCTGGGGCTTTGACCACATTCAGAACCTGATTCTAGTCTAGGACCCCCATAGAACAGCAGGGCCTCCTCCACCTGAGCCCCATGGCAGAGGGAGGCGCATATGGTCATTCACAGACCAGGAGGGAGGACAGAGCCTCACACACTGAGAACCTTGAGGGAGTGTCCCAAAAGCTCAGGAAACACCCCAAAACCAGGCCCAGGCTGGGAAAATGAGCAAGCCGAGAAATAAAAGGAACACCATTGAGAAATATTTTGCAAATGAGCCCAGGAAGGTTCAAAACACTCAGTCTGAAGATGAGGAAATACAAGCTCCTGCATCTAAAGACTCCAAGAAAAACAAAAATTGGGCTCAGGCTCTTACAGAGCTCAAAAAAGACTTTGAAAATCAAATGAGTGAGTTAGAAGAAAAACTGGGAAAAGAAAGGAGAGAGAGATACAGGAAAAACATGAAACTGAAGTCAGCAGCTTAGTCAAGGAAATAAAAAAAAAATGCTGAAGAAAATAGCATGCTAAAAACCAGCTTAGATCAAATGAATAAAACAGTTCAAAAAGTTATGGAGGAGAAGAATGCTTTAAAAAGCAAAATTGGCCAGATGGAAAAAGAGATAAGAAAACTCTCTGAGGAGAACAAATCCTTCAGACAAAGAATAGAATTCAGGGAGATTGATGAATTTACCAGAAATCAGGAAACAATACTTCAAAACCAAAAAAAAAAATGAAAAATTAGAAGAAAATGTGAAACATCTCATTGAAAAAACAACTGATATGGAAAACAACCTTAGGAGAGATTATTTAAAAATTATTGGAATACCTGAAAGTCATGATCAGGAAAAGAGCCTTGACATCATTTTCAAAGAATTACTACAGGAAAATTGCCCTGATATTCTAGAAACAGAGGGCAAAGTAGAAATGGAGAGAATCCATCGATCCCCCGGAGAAAGAGATCCCAAAAAACAAACCCATAGGAATATTATAGCCACGTTCCAGAACTCTCAAGTCAAAGAGAAAATATTACAAGCAGCCAGAAGGACACAGTTCAAATATCGTGGAGTTGCAGTCACCATCACACAGGACTTAGCAGCAACTATATTGGAAGCTCGTAGGGCTTGGAATATAATATACTGGAAGGCAAAAGAGCTTAGAATGCAGCCAAAAATCAACTACACAGCAAGGCTGAATGTCCTCTTCCAGGGAAAAAATGGACTTTCAATGAACCAAGGGAATTTTAAATGTTCCTCTTGGAATGGCCAGAGCTGAACAGAAGGTTTGATCTTCAGATACAGGACTCCGGTGAAGCATGGAGAGTGGAGGAGAAGGGGAAAATATGAGGGACTTAATGATGATGAACTGCATGTATTCCTGCATAGAAAAGTGACAATGATAATACTCATATGAACCTTCTCACTTAATAGAGCAGGTAGAAGGAGCTTTTATAGATGAAGTACAGGAGAAAGCTGAATTCGAAGATGAAATATGGTGTAAGAATGGAGTCAATAGAAAAAAGGGCAAATGTAATGGGAGAAAGAAAAAGGAGAGGGGGAATAGGCCAAGATATTTCATATAATAAGATTTTTCTTTATTACAATGAGCTATTGCAATGATATGGAAGGGTGGAGGTGAGGAGGAATGAGGTTACCTTTGTTCTTATCAGAGGTGGCTAGGAGAGGAAACAGCATATATGCTCAATGGGGTATAGGCATTTGGAGTAAGAAGGAGGGGGAAGCAGGGGGAAGGGGTGTGGATGTGAATAAAGGAGAGACGTTGGACCATTGGGGAAGAGTTTTCAGATATAACACATTTTCTTTTTTACTTCTTGCAAGGGGCTGGGATTGGAAGGCCTGTCCAGGACCATAGGGCTGGGTGGATGCTGGGCCTAAGAGGTGGTATGTGGGCTTGGGGCCTCTTGACCCCAGGGCTGGGGATCTGTCTGCTACACCACTCAGCTACTGTAAAGCAGAGTCAGAGTGAAAGGAGAGAGAAAATATAGTACAATTGTAGTGGAGAAGTATGAATGGAGGGAGTTGTGAGCAGCAATGGCAGCGGTGGAAATATATGGAAGTAAGTTTTGCAATGGACTTACGATAAAGAATGTGATCCACCAATGACAGAGTTGTTAGTGTTGGAACAAAGGCTAAAGCACATTTTTTATTATTATTATTTGGGGGAGGGTGCAGGGCAAATGGGATTGGGTGGCCTGCCTGGAGACACATAGCAGGGTGATCCTTGGTTGTCTGAGGCCCGATTTGGACCCGGGTGCTCCTGGCTCAAGGGACAATGCTCTATACACCACTCAGCCACCCCTTCTATTATTACTATTCTATTTCATTTTGGGACTTTTTTTTTCTTTTTCATTTTTTCAGGGCAGTGGGGATTGGGGATAGGGTAGCTTGCATGTCACACGGCTGGGTGATTGTTGGGTCTACAGGGTGGGATGTGGGCTCTGGTGCTCATGGCTCCAGGGCTGGTGCTTAGTCCATTGTGCCACCTGGCCATACCTACAATTATTACTATTATTTTTTTAATTTTAATTTATTTTCTCCCCTTTACTTTATCGCTCAAACAATTCTATATTTATGGGGGGAGGGGGTATTTTGTTTACTCTTAAACAAGAATATTTTATTAATGTAAAAAAAAAACATTTGTACAAAATGAGAATAAAAAATAACATAAAAAAGACCCAAAAAACCTTATGATAGAAAATAGCATGCACATCTAGAGAAAGAATTATTCACTTTTTAAATGTTATTGTTTTTTTCTTGTATTTTTTCCATTTTATTCAAATTCTTCTATCACAGCATGACTCATATGGAAGTATGTGTAACATGATTGTATATGTACAACAGATTACTTGCTATAGAGAAAATTTTACAAAAAAATGAATGTTGAAAACTATCTTTACATATAATTAAAAAATAATAAATTAAAAACAAACAAATAAATAAATAAATGAAGTAGACTTTAAAGGAAGCACAGGATAAAATACATATAGAAAAGTAAACAGAATAAAAACAATAAGGGGAAGGCAACTGTTGAAGTTCAAAATTATGAATGGACTGAATTCATCCATAAAATGGAAGCATATAGCTTAATGAATTATAAAACAATATTCAATAATATATTATTTAAAAGAAGCATATGAAGCACCAAGAGAGAGAGACACACACATAGATATGAAAAGAAGCTTCAGAAAGAATATATTGTGATTCAGTTGAAGTAAAATATGCAGGGCTAGCAATAAATTCATCTCAGACATAGCAAAAGTAACAATGGAACTAATTAAAAGAGATAAGCAGGGAAACACATCTTTGTAAAAAAGCACCATAGACAATAATATAGTATCAACACTAAACTTATCAGCACAAAATAACATGAAATCAAATTCCTAAAGGAAAAAATTAAATGAATCACAGGAGTCAACAAGTAGCTAAGTAGCAAGTCAGCAAGACTTATCCTGAGTTCAAATCTAACCTCTGACATTTGCTGACTATATGACCCTTGACAAGTCATGTAACTCTGTATTGCTATTACCACTTCTTTAAAAACATTTGGAGAAGAAAATGGCATACAACTCCAATATGTTTGCCAAGAAAACCCCAAATGGAATCATGGTGAGTGAAACTGACTGAACAATAGTGCAATGCTCTTTCATAGCTCTTTGGGCAGCTAGATGGCACAGTAGCTAGAGTGTTAAGTCTGGAATTAGGAAGATTCATTTTCTTCAGTGCTAAAATTATCTTGGACAATTCTTATTTGTGTATAAGTCACTTAACCCTGTTTACCCTAGTTACTTTATTTGTAAAATGATCTGAAGTCAGAAATGGCAATCAACTTCAATATTATTACCAAGAAAACCAGAAATGGGGTCATGTAGATCAGGACAAACCTTAAAAATGACTCAGTAATGAAAACAACAAAAACTATCGAGGAATGGAAGCTAAGTGGTGCAGTGGATAGAGCACTGGCCCTGGAGTAAGGAGGACCTAAGTTCAAATCCAGGTTCTGACACTTAACAATTACCTAGCTGTGTGACCTTGGGAAAGTCGCTTAAACCCATTGCCTTGTAAAAACAAAAAACTAAAACAACAGAGGAAATATTAAGACTCTATACTTTTGAAGAATCATAAATTTCCCCTTATCAGAGCAAAATAAATATAATCATAAAGTAAGCAAGAAAGTAGTCAATGTGATTATTAAAATTTTAGAAAAGATAGACATGATTAAAATCTAGAAAAAATTAAATGAGAATTGAAAGGTGTATGCTTTTTTCCCTCCAATATACACAGCACATATAATATTAGGACACTAAAATGAAAAAAAATGCAGCAATGGAATAAATTTATATTCAATAAAAAACTTGAAATTATTAAAATTAAAATTAAATAGCAACTAAATAACATATTCTTAAAGTATGTATGTGAGATAATTAATGTTGAAGCAAAAATTTCATTAAAGAAAATGACAACAATGAGACAATATTCAACAATGTGGAATGCAGAATATGAAGCCCTTAGGGGAAAAATTGAAAATTAAGTGCATTCACCAATAAAAGAGCAAGAATAACTTAAAAAATTAAATGTTACTAAAAATAGAAAGCAGAAAAAGGAAGCTCTGAATTAAACAACCATAACAATAAAAGATAGTAATGAACTTGAGAGTTAAAATAGACTCAAAAAATGAAATTGGGATTTCCTTTGTTCTTTTAAAAAAAGCCAAACTGCCAAATAGATTTAAAATAGATTTATTGGAATTAAAAAATAAAACAAATTACTGATATTAAAATAAAAAGTTGAATGCTGCACCAATGTAAAGGATACTGAATCTGTTATTAGAATGTATTTTGCCCTATTATATACCTGAAAACTGAAAATCTAAGTGAAATGAATGAATATTTGCAAAATATAATCTATTCAAGTTAAGATAAGAAGAAATAAAATATTTATAGCCCCTTAAATCTGAAAAATAAACTAAACAAGCCAAAAAAATGTGCTCCCAAAGCCAAAATATCCAGGACTACATAGATTTAGAAGGGAATTCTATTAAATAATTAAGAAACATATATTCCCAATAGGCCAATGAATCTTACTAAGTTACTTTTATGACATAAATATAATTTGATACTTAAGCCAGGGAGAGAAAGAAGAAAGAAATCCATAAGTACCATTTCTTTGCTAAATATTGATACAAAAAAAAAAAACTTAAATAGAATAATAGCAAGGACATCACAACAATTTATCATAAAGATAAAACTATCACCTGGTAGCATTTGCACTAGAGTTCAGATATTGTTTAATATTAAGCAATTATAATATTATTTACCATATTAATAAAGAAAGAAATTGTGATTCCTCAATAGGTTCAAAATAACATTTTGAAAAAAATAGAATATCAATTCATATTCAAAACATTAGCAAGGAGAGGAATCTATGAAACCTTACCTAAAATAATAAATAACACTTATCTAAAAACAGAAACTAAAACCCTACAAAAGTAAGATAAGTTATGTAAGAGATGAAGGAAAAATGTTCATTTACATTCATTCCTATGTTCTATATGAATTTAACTCAGGCCAAGGAAGATCTCAAAAAAGATTTTGAAAATCAAGTAAGGGAGGCAGAAGAAAAATTTAGAAGAGAAAGGAGGAGAATGTGCAAAAATTATGACAACTGAGACAGGAGATTAATGCAGGAAATATAAAACATATTACTGAAGAAAATAGCCAGACTGGGTCATCTGGAAAAAAAAATGGCTCACAAAGACAATGAAGAGAAGAATTCCTTGAAGAAGATACAAAAATTCATTGAAGAAAATAATTCATCTAAATCTAGAATGGAACAAATGGAAGATGATGGTTTTGTCAGAAGTCAAGAAACAATAAAAGAAAACCAAAAGAGTGAAAAACTAGAAACAATGTTAAATATATCAATGGAAAAAATAACTGACCTGGAAAAACAGATCCAAGAGAAATCATTTTAAAATTATTGCACTAATTGAAAGTCATGACTAAAAAGAGCCTAGACATCATTTTCCAAGAATTTTTCTAGAAATCATCAAGGAAAACTGCCCTTGTACTTTAGAAGCAGAGTAATTGAATGAATCCCACCAATCCCCTCCATAAAGAGATTAAAAAAATGATAGCAACTTGGAATATTATAGCCAAATTTCAGACTCTTAAGTCAAGGAGAAAATACTGCATGTAGCCAGAAAGAAGCTATTCAATTATCATGGAGTCAAAGTCACAATAATACAAGATTTAGCTGTTTCTGCCTCAAGGGATCATATGACTTATAATATGATATTCTGGAAGATAAAAGAGTTTGAATAACAAGCAATAATTAACTACGCAGCAGAACTGAACCTTCTTTTTTCAGTCAAAATGATGAACATTCATTGAAACTTTTCTGATGAAATGACTGGAATTGAGTAGAAAATTTGATCTTCAAATGCAAGACTCAAGTGAAGCATAAAAAGTTAAACAAGAAAAGCAAATCAATAGGCATTTCATGATTTTGAACTGCTCATATTCCTGCATGGGAATATGTTCCTGAAAACTCAATTGAACTTTCTCATTTGTCTGAGGAGTTATATAGACATGGCACAGTGGAAGTGGAATCTGAAGAGATAATATATTATAAAAATGGAGTTAATATATGAGAGAAGATTGTCCTGGGAAAAATGGAAAGGGGGAGGTAGAATGGGTAAAGTTTTATTTTTCACCTAAAAGACTCAAAAATGTTTTTACAAAAGAGTGGAAGAAGAGGAGGTGAGAGGAAAAGAATGATTCTTATTCTCATCAGAATTGGCTCAAAGAGGGAATAACATACAAAATTGGGTATAGAAATCTATCTTTCTCTGGAAGAAAGTAGGAGAGGAAAGGGGTGTGAGAAAGGAAGGAGGGAGGAGATGAGAGAAGTGAGGGAAGATTGTGGGAGGGAGTAGTCAGTATAAAACTCTTTGGATTAGGGAATAGGTTGGCAAAGGAGAGAAATAATAGAATAAAAGAAGGTTTGTGAAAAAAGATACAGTTAGCAATAGCAACTATGGGAAAAATATTGAAACAAGTTTCTCTCATAGAGACTTCATTTCTCAAACTTAGAGAATTGAGTCACATTTACCAAAAAATAAGAGCCATTGCCCAATTGATAAATGATCAAAATATGTGAAAATTTCAGATGTGGTTATCAATGATATCTATTTTAATCATTTAAAAATTCCCTACCTCACTATTGCCAGGAAAAATGAGGGTTAGAACAATTCATACCCCATTGTTTTCATTAATTAGGATAGAAAGAAAAAGCTACAAATGTTGAAGAAAATGTCATAAAAATGTTATATTAGTGCCCAGTTGGAGGAGTTTTGAAAGGATTAAGCAATTCTACAGAGCAATTTGGGCCTCTACACAAAGGGCTATAAACTATGGTACCCCTTGATCTCACAATGCCACCACTAGGATGGTATTCCAATAGATATGGGGGGAAAAGGAAGAAAAGGAATCTGTTTGTCTAAGAATATTTACAGCATTTCTTTTCTAGTCAAAGAACTGGAAATTGAACTGGAAACTGAATTCCCTTCAGTTAGGGAATGGGTGAACAAATTGTGTTATGTGACTAAGATGGAAATGCTATTCTATTTTAAGAAATGAAGAAATGAATCAAAATGTTCTCAGTAGAAAACAAAAACTTACATGAGAATTTTCAATGGAAAGTACACTACACAAAAAGCTGTAGGATGATCAGATATGAATGATTTATGATAAAAAATACTATCCATCCTAAAGAAAGAGCTGAATACTGTCTGAATGCAGATTGAAGTATACTTTGGTTTTACTTTTTTCTTGAGTTTTTTTTTCCCTTTAGGGGGCAGATATTATGTTTACTTTTTACAAAATGACTATTGTGGTAATGTTTTTCATGACTATACTTTTTTAACTTTTATAGAATAACTTGCTTTCTCAGTGAGTAGAGTGGAGTGGGAGGAAGGGAGAATTTTGATTTTGCATGTAAATGCAGCAAAATAAAAAAAGAAGACTAGTAACTAGACAACTCTAAAGGACTTGTGATGGAAAATAGTATCCATATATAGAAAAGGAGTTTAAATGAAGATCATTTTTAAAAATCTTTCTTATATATGATGACTTTGCCCTCTACATTTTCCCTTATTGATCAATTTTAGAACATTATTAATATGGGTATTTATTTAACAAATCTATTATATGGATTCCTGATATATGCCTGAATAAAGATAATTAATATTTGATGATTAGTTTGATTTAGTTATATCAATTATATATCCTCAGATAGTACCAATATACCATGTAATGTTTATAAGGACAGTAATTCTAGATAGTTGTGGCATAAATAGAAGGATAGCATAATCTAAGGTTTTTGTTCTCTTATCTGTCACTCTGTGTCATTGCATCACCTGACAGCAATATTAATCATTATTGGACAAGATAAAGTTAGCAGCAGTCAGTTGCTAATCACAAAAAAAATTTGGAAAACAAAGGGATTTTTTCTGGCTTATCACCAGCCTTACCCATTTAACCAATATAAAAGAGCAAGTGACCCCTTTAAACTTTGCCAATCTGTGAAACTATCAAAAATATTTTAAAATGTTCCTAAATTTATAAATACTAGTGTATCTGTTGGCAGTACTATCTGTCTAGTCAGCATATTAATGAAAATATTATTTCTTTATATAGTCCAAGAAGGTTTTCTTTTGTATATTTGTCAGAACAAGTAAGAACTAAAGTGTCATTTTCATGTTAGAGCAATCTGAAGGAGAAGTTAAAAATCCTGATCATATACACAGCAAATGTATGATCACCGTGACTTAATGTCAGTTTCCCTGACTCCAAATCCAACATTTTACCTTCTATAACATACTACTGTATTATAACTTGATTCGGGCCAATGGGTCTGAATTCCTATGCTTATATTGATAATTAAATGAAATTAACTATAGTTGTTTATTCTTTAAATAATCTTTAATTTCTGTGATGATGAACATTCAATTACCACCAATAGTTGAATTTGTTAATACTTCTTTGGATATTATTACTATGCATATAACATATCACAAGAGTTTTCTTCATTTATCTTCAGATATGAACAATAAATAATAAACAACAAGCTTTTATGGAGAAACTTTAAAAAAACCTTTATGAACTGATACTAAACAAAGTGAACAGAAACAAAAATAAATTTGCAAAGCAATATTTCATAGATGAGCAATTTTTAAATCTTAAGGCTTCTTATTTGATAAATTGATCAAATCTCATTCCAGAAGGCTGCTGATTAAACAAACAGCCTATTTCACAACAGAGACCTGATTATATTATTGAGAAAAGTAAGTAATGTTCATTTAGAAGTGGTCAGTGTGAGACTTTATTTGTTTGATATTATATATTTGTTACAAATACCGTGTGTTATTTTTCTTTCTTGAAAAATATCTTTATTCATGCATGCATTCATTTTCTTCAGGAAACAATAGAAAGAAACTGTTGAATAAGGAGTACATATGATACTCAAGTATTTTAGAGAAAAATGTTCCTTTGTACAGAAAAAAAAAATGATCTCTATCCTAGTTCAATCCCCAACAGAAAAATATCCTAAAATGAAAACCACAAGGAATGTTGTGGCCAAACTCCAGGACTATCAGATAAAAGAGAAAATCCTGCAAGCAGCCAGAAAGAAACAATTTAAATATCAAGGAGCCACATTAAGTATCAGCAGGACCTGGCTGCATCACCATTAAGGGATCTCATGACCTGGAAGGAGATAGTTCAAAGAGCAAGGGAGCTTGAAATGCAACCAAGAATCTACTTTCCTGCAAAGCTCAGCCTTGCGTTCCAGGGGAAAAGATAGATATTTAATGAAATGGAAGAATTCAAAAAATTTCTGATGAAAAGACCAGAGCTAAACAGGAAATTTGGACATCAAACAAGAGCTTCAAGAGGCACATGAAAAAGGTAAAGAAAAAGAAAAGGGGGAAGTAAAAGGAAAAAAAAAAGTGCTATCCAGTAAGTTGAAACTGGCTATATCCCAGCATGGGGGAAAAATATTCTCATAAATCTTGAGAATGGTAAATCTAACAGAGAGAATACACCTAGCAGGAAATGGTGGATATTCATGACCTATCCATGAGACTGCTATCTAATGGGATATAACTGGCTTTAACCCCATGTAGGAGAATGACTCTAATAACTCTCAGGAATTTTGAATCTATTCAATAGAATATACTGAACTAGAAGGGACAAACACTCAGAATTTTCTATGACTTAGAATGATCTAAAAAACACTACCTCCTTAAAAAGGGGGACAGGAAAGAGACTGGAGGAGAGAGGGGATTGAATGTGGTAAATCTCATTACACTAAGAGGTACAAAAAACCTATGGTAATAGAGGGGAAGAAGGGAGCAGAGGAGAAACACCTGAAACTTCTTCTCATCAGACTTGGCTTAAAGTCAATTTACACATACTCAGTTAACTTATAAAACATCTAACCTTTCAAGTATTCAAAGGGAAAAAGGGCAGGGGGATGGAGAAAGGGAAGCAAAGTGTGGGGGATATAACAAAAGGAAGAGAAGGGAAAAGGGAAAAATGGAATGAGGAAAGAAAGGGGAGGCTGTGATATAGTAGGGCAAACACACTGAAGGGCCTGGTGTTCAGAAATAAAATACTGGGGAATATAGATAAAGGGAGGAAAGGGGGAAAAATACAAACAGAGGGAAGATAGCATGGAGAGCAATAAAGAATTAGTACTCATAACCTTGAATGTGAATGGGATGAACTCTCCCTTAAAACGTAAGCAAATAGCAGAGTGGATTAAAAAACCAGAATCCTACAATATACTGCTTACAAGAAACTCATTTGACAGAGAGATACATATAGAGTAAAGGTAAAAGGTTGCAGCAAAATATTTTTTGCTTCAGCTGAAGTAGAAAAATCAGGGGTAGCAATACTTGTCTCAGACAAAGTGAAGCAAAAATAGATAGCATGAAAAGAGATAAGGAAGGAGACTTTATCCTCCTAAAAGGTGGCATAGACAATAAAGACATTTCAATATTGAATATATATGCACCAAGTGGGACAGCACCCAAATTCTTAGAGGAGAAGCTGAAAGAACTACAGCAAGACATAGACAGCAAAACTCTACTAGAGGGAGACCTCAACCTCCCGCTGTGAGATAAATCGAATCATAATATAAACAAGAAAGAAGTTAAGGAGGTAAATAGATTGTTAGAAAAATTAGATATGGTAGACTTATCGAGGAAACTGGATGGGGATAGAAAGGAATATACCTTTTTCTCTGCAGTACATGGAACTTATTGAAAAATTGACCATGTACCAGGACATAAAATCCTTATGATCAACTGCAGAAAGGCAGAAATAATGAATAGATCTTTCTCAGATCACAATGCAATAAAAGTCATATGCAATACTGGGCCAAGAAGATATAGACCCAGAACAAATTGGAAACTGAATAACCTCCTTTTAAAAAATGAGTGGACAAAAACACAAAATATAGAAAGAATTAACAATTTTATCCTAGATAATGATAATAATGAAACAACATACCAAAACCTATGGGATTCATTCAAAGCGACTCTCAGGGGAAGTATTATAGCTCTAAATGCTTACATGAATAAATTAGAGAAAGAATACATCAATGAACTAAACATGCAACTAAAAAAAATTAGAGAACGAACAAATCAAAAATTCCCAGTTAAATATCAAATTAGAAATTCTAAAAATTAAAGGAGAAATTAATAAAAGCAAAAGCAAAAAAACTATTGAATTAATAAATAAAACCAAAAATTGGTATTATTAAAAAATAAATAAAATTGATAAACCTCTGGTCAATTTGGTAAAATAAAAAACAAACAAATTGCTAGTATCATAAATGAAAAAGATGAACTCACCACTAAGAAGGAGAAAAGTAAAGTAATAATTTGAAATTATTTTGCCCAACTCTATGCCAATAAATTTGATAATCTAAGTAAAATGGATGAATATTTACAAAAATATAAGTTGCCCAGGTTAAATGAAGAAGAGTTTAAATACTTAAACAACCCTATCTCAGAAAAAGAAATTCAACAAGCCATTACTGACCTCCCTAAAAAGAAATCTCCAGGGCCTAAAGGATTCACAAGTGAACTCTACCAAACATTTAAGGAAGAATTGGTTCCAATCCTATAAAAACTCTTTGGAAAAATAGGGAAAGATGGAACTCTGACTAACACTTTCTATGAAAAAATATGGTACTGTTACCTAAACCAAGAAGAGTAAAAACAGAGAAAGAAAATTATAGACCTATGTCCCTGATGAATATAGATGCAAAAATCCTAAATAAAATCTTAGCAAAACGATTACAAGAAGTCATCACTAGGATAAAACATTATGGCCAAGTAGGATTTATTCCAGGAATGCAGGGTGGATTCATTATTAGGAAAACTGTTAGTATACTCAATTATATCAATAACAAACCTATCAGAAATCATATGATCATGTCAATAGATACTGAAAAAGCTTTTGACAAAATACAACATCTATTCCTATTAAAAACACTAGAGAGTGTAGGAATAAATGCACTGTTCCTTAAAATAATTAGCAGTATCTATTTGACACCATCAACAAGCCTTATATTCAATGGGGAGGGATTAGAGGCATTCTCAATAAGATCAGGGTTGAAACAAGGCTTCCCATTATCACCACTACTATTGAATATTGTATTAGAAATCTTAGCATCAGCAATTAGAGAAGAAAAAGAAATTGAAGGAATTAGAATTGGGAAGGAAGAGACAAAATCCTCACTCTTTGCAGATGACACGATGGTCTACCAAGAAAATCCCAATAAATCATCCAAAAAACTACTCGAAACAATTAGCAATTTTAGCAGAGTTGCAGGTTATAAAATAAACCCTCAGAAATCCTCAATGTTTCTGTATACATCTAGCAAGAAACTGCAGGAAGAGCTTGAAAGAGAAATCCCATTCAAAGTAACCTCAGACAATATAAAATATTTTGGAGTCTATTTGCCAAGACAGACTCAGAATCTTTTAGAAAACAATTATAAAACACTTTAAATTAAATTAGATTTAAATAGCTGGGCATATATCAACTGCTCATGGACAGGTAAATCTAATATAATAAAAATGACAATTCCACCAAAACTAAGCTATCTGTTTAGTGCCCTATCAATCCAAATTCCAAAAAAAAAACTACTTTAATGAGTTACAAAAAAATTGTAAGCAAATTCATATGGAGAAATAAAATGTCAAGAATTACCAGGAGCTTAATTAAAAAAAAAGTACAAAAGAATTTGGCTTAGTGTTACCTGATCTAAAATTATATAACAGAGCATCAGTCATCATAACTATTTGGTATTGGCTAAGAAATGGAGTGCTGGACCAGTGGAATAGACTAGGTGTTAAATAGGAAATGATTATAATAATCTGCTCTTTGAAAATCCCAAAGAATCCAGCCATTGGGATAAAAACACCCTCTTTGTTAAAAATTGCTGGGATTATTGGAAGTTATTATGGAAGAAACTTAGATTAGACCGACACCTTTGCCAAGATAAGATCCAAATGATGACAAGATATATAAAAAACAATACTATAAGCAAATTAGAAGATCAAGGACTAGTCTATCTGTCACATCTATGGAAAGGGCAGCAGTTTATGACTCAGGAAGAGTTGGAGAACATTACCAAAAACCAATTAGATGACTTCAATTACATTAAATTAAAAATCTTTTCCACAGATAAAACCGATGTAACAAAGATCAAAAGAAATGTAGTAAATTGGGAAACAATCTTTACAACTAATGATTCTGACAAAGGACTCATTTCTAAAATATACAAAGAACTGAGTCATATTTTTAAAACAAAAATCTATTCCCCAATTGTCAAATGGTCATAGGATAAGCAAAGGCAATTTACAGATGAGGAGCTGAAAGCAATCAATAGCCATATGCAAAAAAATTCTCTAAATCATTAATTATTAGAGAAATGAAATTGAAGCTTCTCTGAAGTACCACTTCACACTTCTCAGATTGGACAATATGACCAGGAAGGATAATTATCACTGTTGGAAGGGTTGTAAGAAATCTGGGGCACTATTACACTGTTAGTGGAGCTGTGAACTCATCCAACCTTTCTGGAGAGCTATTTGGAACTATGCCCAAAGGGCAACAAAAATGTGCATACCTTTTGACCCAGCAATACCACTACTGGGTCTATACCCTGAAGAGATGAGGGAATAGGGTAAAAACATTACTTGTACAAAAATGTCCATCTTTGTCCCTGAAACAGAAGGCTCAGCTTTCAGGAAAGTAGATTCTTGGCTGCGTTCCAAGCTCCCATGCTCTTCAAAATATCTCGTTCTAGGCCCTTCGATCCCTTAGAGTTGATGCAGCCAGGTCCTGCGTGATCCTTACTGTGGCTCCTTGATATTTAAATTGTTTCTTTCTGGCTACTTGCAGGATTTTCTCTTTTATATGGTAGTTCTTCAGTTTGGCCACAACATTCCTTGGTGTTTTCATTTTAGGATCTTTTTCTGGTGGGGATCAATGTACTCTTTCATTAACTACTTTGCACTCCAATCCAATGATGTCAGGGCATTTTTCCATCACTAGATCCTGTAATATTAAGTCCAGGCTTTTTTTCTCTATAATGTTTTCAGGAAGTCCTGCAATTTTCAGGTTGCCCCTCCTCAATCTATTCTCAAGGTCAGTGATTTTTTTGATTAGGTATTTTACATTTTCTTCTATTTTTTCTATATTTTTATTTGGTTTAACTGACTCTTGCTGTCTCATGAAGTCATTAGTTTCTGTAGACTCCATTCTTTGTTTGGGGGAAGAGTTTTCTTCCTTAACCTTTTGCAACTCCTTTTCTAATTGGTCAATTCTACTTTTGAAAGAGCTTTCCATTAGACCAATTGAGGTTTTGAGAGAATTAATTTCTTTTTGCATTTGCCCATTTGATGATCTGAGAGATTTGTTTTCTTGTTGCAAGGCATTAATTGTCTACAGCAACCCTGGTCCAGAGTTCTCCCCAAAGCCCTGTCCTGGATCTCCAGGGGGACACCTCCAACACCAACACGTCTGCTCCCCTGCAGACTCACGCCTCCGTGGTCCAGCCCCACCTCTAATCCAGAAGGTCCGGCTCTCAGGCCCTCAGACTCCTGGTTCCAATTCAGCTGCTAGTCTAGTTGATGGGGCTGATCTTCCCTCTGGGCCCAGACTCACTGCCTGAATTCAACCACAGCTCCTGCTGGAGACAAATCCCGAGGTAGATGTTCTTACTTCTGGCTTTTCTTTTTGGGTTTTTTTGAGTCGGATTTCTTTTAAGAGGTTTGATTCATGTGGTAGATGGGGAAGCGATCAGGAGACTTTAGAACTGTGCCTGTATTCTCTCTGCCATCTTGGCCAGAAGAATAGTGATTGTTGTACCTTCTCCCAGATCTCTTAATTACTTCATAATACATTAATCATATTGTGGTCTCCAATTTGTTTACTCTTTAGTTTTAGAGAAAAAAAGGGTTAAAGACCCTAGAACAAGTGATATTGGAAATTGTCCCAAAAGTCCTAGTGAAGATGTTTTAACAAGTACAAAATGTATATATTCCCTTTATATAGCAATATGATGATACACAATTGTGTCAGTTTTGAAAAACAAACTATATTATTTAGCAAGATAGGGCATCTTACATTATGCTTTGCATGTGGCAATATCTGGAGGACACTTCTTCAGACTAGTGGATTAGTAGAAGAGATCATCTGTCTTGACCATATTGGTCACTTGTTCTATGTTAATTTTTTTTCAGGGAGTCTAATAAATACAATCATTTATGCATGACAAACTTTTTGCTGTAAATGGACTTGGGGCTAGTATCAAGATGTAAACTTTTCAGTTACTAAATAGAAGGTATTGAAATTTGATAAAAGGTTTGAAATTTGACTATTATTGATACATTAGTATTTTAACTTTAATCTCTTTATAATGAAAATTAAATAAGCATATATTGTTATTAAATTTTTAATTATTCTTTATCTTAAAGAATTCATGTTAAATAATGTTAGGATTTTTCTTTTTTAGCAATGACAATAGTAATAATAGCAATGAACACTTATAAATATTATACTATGTGCCAGAAAGTGCTAAGAAGTTTACAAATATTATTTTGTGATTCTCACTAAACTGGGAACTTGGAAGGTCTTGCAAACAGAAGTTAAGTGACTTCTCCAGAGTTACATAGTCAGAAAGCATTTTCTGTACTCTAATACTTGTACTCTGTCCAGTAACTGCCTTCATGCCTCTCTAGAAGAATTTGTAGCATTAAATGGTGATTCTATTGCATTTTAAGTAGAAACATCAATAATTTAAAGTTTTTAATTATTGAACCATATTTTTTGTAACATTTACATACCTAAAGTTATAAAAACTTAGAACTAAGAACTTTGAGACAGTATTTGCCATGAGACATTGTTCAGAAAGTTTTCAGTTGCTTCAATTCTTTGAGACTCTACTTCATTTTAGGTGAAAAAAATCTCAGTAGGTTTCCATTTCCTTCTCCATTTCATTTTACAGATGTTTAAACTTAGGTAAACTGGATTAAATGACTTACCCATTAAATGACTTAATTTAGCTATCTGGATTTCTAATCCAGACCTGGTCACAATTCAATATTGTATCCTAACTTTCCTCCTTACTAGTTTCCAGTTTGGGGGCATCAGTAGACCTAGAGGAAAGGACACCTAGTTATTCTTATGTGGCTTAAATAGAAAAGGATATATTTGTTCTCTATTTCAGATTCATAAATAATAAGAAGAAATCAGGTTATTCTAGTCTCAACAACTTATAGTGCAGCATAGTAAAAACAGTTGGTAAAATGTCCCCAACAAAAATATGCATGACATAACATCCCACTGTACAAGCAGAGCCCAGAGAGTAGTGAATTCAGGTTGAAAGAGCATGTATAGCAAAGAGGTCACTTAAGGCTTCTAGTTTCTGAAAGGTCCTTCCTTCCTCTCATAGGGTATTCACAATTCAGAGAAGACATAATGAACATTTGTTTTAGGTTTTTGTTAGGCAAATTGGGTTAAGTGGCTTGCCCAAGGCCACACAACTAAGTAATTAGTAAGTGTCTGAAGCCCAATTTGAACTCAGGTACTCCTGACTCCAGGGCTGGTGCTTTATCCACTGCACCACCTAGCCACCCCAATAATGAATATTTTTGATGGATTATTTTTGTTTTAGAACATAAAAGCTAACTTTTCTTAGCATATCTCTTATGTCCTTAACTCCTGATGTAGACACTATTATAAGCTTTTCCAGGGATAATGATAGGTCAATGCAAAATTCTAAGTCCAATGACAGGTTTCTTCTACAAGCACAAGACTAAAATCAAGACCTCTGTTTTTCTTCTTCCCAGTAAACAATTCCTTTTCTTTTCTCTCCAACACCAGATATTAAAAATACCAATTCTGATATTTATTACTGATTTTAATCCACACCCATCAACCAATATTTTTTCTTTAGAAAGATTTTATTAATTTTGAGTTTTACACTTTTTCCTCCATTCTTGCTTCCCTCTCCCCACTACTCACAGAAGGTATTCTGTAGTCTTTATATTGTTTCCATGGTATACATTGATCTAAATTGAATGTGATGAGAGAGAAATCATATCTTGAAGGAAGAAAAATAAAGTATAAGATATAGGAAAATTACATAATAAGATAATATTTTTTTTTCTAAATTGAAAGTAATAATCTTTGGTCTTTGTTCAAAGTCGACAATTCTTTCTCTGTATACAGATAGCATTCTCCATTGCAAATAGTCCAAAATTGTCCCTGGTTGTTGTACTGAAGGAACGAGCAAGTCCATTAAAGTTAGTCATCACTCCCATGTTGCTGTTAGGGTGGACAATGTTTTTCTGCCATCAACCAATCTTAATAAACTACCCGTTGCATCTAGAATTATTGCCAAGTTTTGATCTGATGTACTAAAGTCATTTGATTGATTTAATCAATTGATTCACTTAAACTGGAATAGTAAGAATTTTCTGTTTCAATTTCTTTATCATTTGGCACAATAATCTCTTGGGTTCTTGGATATTCCTAGACAAAAAATGAGCAAGACAGTGGGATATGCAATTTTTTCTTTTGTTTAATTAAAAAAGAAAGGAAATATTTTATCAAAATAGAATATATTCTGGTTAAAAGAGAATAGTAATATTAAATAAACAAGATTAAGAAGGAAAATTGTGCACATCTGAGAAAGTCTTTTGCATTAGAAATAGGGAAGAGAAAAACATATGGAGATAACAGTGTTAAAATAATGTCATGTTGTCTGAACTTGAACATTATTAGCAAGATTTTTTTTCACCATACTCCACCTAGAACACACATGCAGTTTTACCCTTACAGAGAAATTGATACTATTGGAATTGCTTGGACACTATTTTGTTTTTCTAAAATTTATTATCAATCCTCATCCATATGAGAAAGTAAACAACATTTGGATGAAAATAGATATGCAAAACCACTGTAAGCAAGATCAAAATAAATATAGCAAAGTGGGAAAGAATTGTTTGCAACTAGTATTTCTGAGAAAGTGCTCATTTGTAAAATATAAAGAGAACTGAATAAAATTTTCAAAACAAGCCATTCCCCAATTAACAAATGGTCAAGGGATATGCAAAGGAAATTTTCAGCTGAGGAAATCAAAGCAATGCATAGTTACATGACAAATTGCTCCAAATCATTACTTATTGGAGAAATGCAAATTAAAGCATCTCTGAGGTACCAGCTCACACCTCTCAGACTGGCCAATATGACCAGAAAGGTCAATGATCAATGTTGGAAGGAATGTGGGAAATCTGGGATACTAATACATTGTTGGTGGAGCTGTGAACTCATCTTTCCTTTCTGGAGAGCAATTTGCAATTATGCCCAAAGGACAACAAAAATGTGTATACCAAGAGATTATGAAAAAGGGTAAAAACATCACTTGTACAAAAATATTTATAGCACTTTGCCACATGCAGTGGCAAAAAAATTGGCAATTAAGTGAATGTCCTTCATTTGGGGAATGGATTAACAAACTGTGGTATATGTATGTCATGAAACACTATTGTTGTTTTATAAACCAGGAGGGATGGGAAATCAGGGAAACCTGGAAGGATTTGCATGAACTGATGGTGAGCGAGATGAGTAGAACCAGAAAAGCATTGTACACCCTAACAGCAAGATGGAAGTGATGATCGACCTTGATGGACTTGCTTATCCCTTCAGCGCAACAACCAGGGACAATTTTCAGCTATATGCAATTGGAAAACCCATCTGTATTCAGAGAAAGAATTATATACTTTGAACAAAGACTGTTACTGTCAAATTAGGGAAAAAAAGTTATATTATTATATAATTTTACTATATCATACTTTATTTTTCTTCCTTAAGGATATGACTTCTCTGTCATCACATTCAACTGAGATCAATGTATGACACGCAACCAATGTAAAGACTAACAGAATGCTTTCGGTGTAGGGGAGGGAAGCAAGAATGGTGGGGGAATTTGTAAAATTCAAAATAAATAAAATCTTTCAAAAAATGGGAAAAAAAGAAAATAGTCAGGGATAAAACCCATGATTAAGTTTAAGTTTAAATATAACATACAGATAAATGATATAGGATATAGGTTTAGAATTGGAATTGCTGTGTAAAAGGGTATGACCAGTTTTATTTCTCTTTGGACACAGTTCCATATAACTCTCCAGAAAATTTGGGTCATTTCACAATTCCACCAGCAATGCATGCATTTCCTAATCCTCCCACAACCTCTCCAACATTGAACATCTGGATTTTTTCTCACCTTGTCTAATCTAGTAGGTGTGAGATGATAACTCATTGTTGTTTTAATTTGCATTTCTCTGATCAATAGTCATTTGGAGTGCTATTTCATATGATTATTTAATTTCTTCATTTGAAAATTGTTTGTTCATATCCTTTGACCATTTATCAACTAGGAAATGATTTGTGATCTTATAAATATGATGCACTTCTCTACATACGTTAGAAATGAGACCTTTATCAGAACTCCTGGTTGAGAAGATTGTTTCCCAGCTTTCTTCTTTCCATCTAATTTTGGCAGCATTTTATTAGTGAAAGACTTTTTAATTTAATATAGACAAAATCACTCATTTTGCAGTTTATAATGTGTTCTAATACTTGTTTGGTCATAAATTTATACTTTTTCCATAGATCATATAGATAGAGTATTTTTTTATTAATTTATTGAAGGTATTACTCTTTATGTGTAAATCTTGTACCCATTTTGGCCTTATTTTGGTATAGGGTAGGAGATTTTGGATTTTTCCCTAGTCTTTGCCATACTTTTCCAGTTTTTCCTACAATGTTTGTCAAATGGTGAGGTCTTATCCCATAAATGATGTATTTAGGTTTGTCAAACTGTAGATTGCTGTAGTCATTTATTGCTGCTCTTTTTTTTTGAATTTATCCTATTCCACTGATCCATTACTCTATTTCTTAAGAAGTACAAGGCAGTTTTGATGACTTCTGATTTATGGTATAGTTTTAGATGTGGTAGAGCTAGATCACTTTTCTTTACATTTTTTTTCCATCAGTTCCTTTGCTATTCTTGCCCTTTTACTGCTCCAGATGAATTTTGTTACTGCTTTTTGTCTAGCTAGGTAACATAGTTATTTGGTAGTTTGATTGTTCTGGCACTGAATAAGTAATTTAATTTAGGTAAAATCTAGAAAGTCTTTTAAACATACTACTGATTTACACCTATATCTTAATTTCTATTGACTTCCCTATCATCTGTATGGCTTAACTTGTCTCCTCCCTCTGTCATCCTCCATATGTCATCCTCTATAACAGGCAAAATCAAAACAACCAAAACTTGTCTTCTTTTTACTAACCTTTCTAGTTATCATCCCATATCTCTCCTCTCTTTCATGGTTCTAGTCCTTGATATAGGCATCTCAGGGGAACTGAGCTCAGATTATATATATATATATATATATATATACATATATATATATATATATATATGTATATATATATATATATATATATACACACACACACATATATATTTCAGGAGATCTCTGAGCACAGAGAAAGTGTAATTTTTCTGAAACATTTCTGTACTCTGTGCATATGTCTGTGTGTGTGTGGGCAGTGTATGTGTGTGTGGGTGTGGGTGTGTTTTAAATTTTTGGTCATGCCCTATGAGTCAGAAGAGGACTTATTACATAGAATTCTACTCATGTATAGTGAGTGCTATCTTAGCTCCTCCTTTGGGACCATTCCTGTGGCATTGGCTTTGGAGAATATTTGGAATGAAGTGTTAAACTACTCCTCAAGCACCACCCTTGTGCCACACACCATCAAATGATGCACATTATAAACTGCAAAATGAATGATTTTGACTATATTAAATTAAAAAGTCTTTTCATTAATAAAATTCTGCGAAAATTAGATGGAAAGAAGAAAGCTGGGAAACAATTTTCACAAACAAGAGTTCTGATAAAGGTCTGATTTCTAAAGTATATGGAGAAAGGCATCATATTTATAAGATCATATATGCATTTAATGAAATATTTACCCAGATGGATGTCCTTTTTCTCCCTGACTCTCAACTAGACTACTTCATCTCTTCTGTAAGTTGGAACCATATGTTTCAGTTGATGCTACTTGATCAATATGGCCCCAGCTCCATGCAGATGGAGGTAAGTTGGTCTAAACTTTTTTAGTTTTACATTTTCCTTTTAACTTGATTGCTCCTTTCCCAGCTTTTAACTACCCCCTTGATGATTTGCTCTAAGTCATGTATTTTTTGCTTAACTTCATGCTTTTTTAAGAAACTACTATCTCGCAGCAGCTAGGTTGTATAGTGGTTAGAGCACCAGCCCTGTAGTCAGGAGTACCTGAGTTCAAATCCTGACTCAGACACTTCATAATTACCTAGCTGTGTAGCCTTGGACAAGCCACTTAACAGCATTGCCTTACAAAAAAAAAAAAAAAAAAAACAAAACAAAGCAAAAAAACAAACAAAAAAGAAACTACTATCTCCTAGAACCTACAACTGCCTTGAAGAAACAAGCAATCCAGCCTCTCCACAAGACCAAAATTTGGAACTTTTTCAGTAGTTTCTGGACTTTGATAGAAATCTATGGACTTTGTTGTAGCTTGTAAACTTCTGTGCTTTCTGTGAATTAAAATCAAAGCATTTCTTACCTTCCTGAGTCAGAGAGTTGATGAATTAATAACCCCTTAAGTGAACTGTATTTTTATCTTCTCACTCCAGTTTCTCTGGCAATATTTTTGACATTCCTGGGTGGGCAAATTGTCCCTAATTCTGACTTCATCTTAGTTACATTAATTCCTCTTAGTCTCTTTTAAAGTCACTAAAACTTTACAATTCAGCTTTTTAACATTAACATTAAAATGGAAACTAATTTTTAAAGTGAATATTCTTTTAATAAACAAATGTTATAACCTTCCTTCAACCTGCATGCTAATTTGAGACTTTTGATAGCATTTGTCATTATTATTATACTCCTCCAAAGAGACATTACTCAGTGGAAAAAGTCAGCTTGTGTTTTTAGTTTTTTGTGCTGTTTCTGTCTTCTTATTCTATGCCATCTGTAGAATCAGTTTTTACCTTTTCTGGCAATAATAATTTTATATTTAATTTCTCAAACATTCTTCCAATTTGATTATTTTATTCCTCCTTTTTCTTGCCAGCTTTCTTTTGTTTAGCAACTCTCATTAGCTTGTATGTCCCTTGAGAGAAGAGATTTTAAAAAAAATATTTCACCTTCACACACACACACACACACACACACACACACACACACATATATGTATTTACTAACAAAATTTTGTACTCTATAATCTCTCTTTCTCTCTATATATATACATATGTATACATGTATACATATATATAGTATATATGTATACATACACACACACACACACACACACACACTCTCATGTCATGTATATAGTCATCCAAATTGTCTTTTTTCTTTATGCTACTATTTGTATTGGTGATAAATGATGATAAGACTCATTTTGCCAATATACCATATTTTATCTGTCTTTAAAGACTAATTTTTAACCCATGAAATTTTCCATTGAATCTAGTCAACTATGGTCAAACAAGCTGTTTCATGAAAATCCTGACCAAGCAAGATTACATATTCATTGCTACAGAGAAAAGGATGATATTCAAGGTAATCAAGGAGAATTTGTGATATATTACCTTATCCTTCAACTATAGATGGTACCTGACTGCATCTTATTTTCCTCTCCAAAGTAACTTGGAACTTCTTGATAGTCAAATTGTCACTACTGACAATGTCAATTTGATGTGACCCTTAGTTCTCTTCTACATATCCTCCTTTGGCATGAAATGCTATGAAACATAGAACACTGCCTTAGAATCATGAGGAATTATCTTCATTAGTTTAAATCTAATCTCAGACAGTTACTAATTGTGCAATCCTGGGAAAGTTGCTTAAAACTATTTACCTCAGTTTTTCAGCTATAAAATGTTCTAGAGAAGGAAATGGCAAATAATTATAGTATCTTTGCCAATAAATTACCTAATGCATTGTGAAGAATCAGCCTTCACTGAAACAACTGAAAAACAATGACAAAAAAAGTCTGTCATATTCATGAAACTGAAATTGTAGCTTGCATCTTAATTATCTGTTAATTGACTAGGTTATCTAGGTTTTATCTAATAAGACACAGAAAAATACAGTTCCAAATTCTAGTACAAGGAATATCAAGATCATAATTATGCTTTAGCACAAACCTTGTGTTTGGATTAGAGGACTTGTTCACCTTATAAATCTACTTTCCAGAAGAAATGGATAATCTAGAGCACTTTATTGTGTCCTCTGTATGCTTCAAAATCAGGTTGTTTTCTTTGTGAAAAGGATCAAATAACATTTTTCCCCCAAAAGGGATGATTGATTTAATTGTATCTATTGCTGTTTTCCTATCTTCATCTTTTTTCACCTTGTAGTTTTGATTTTAGTTAGAATTTTCATATTAACATGATATTGACAATGACCTGTCTAAATAAATTGGTGATAAATACTCCCAAAATTCAATGGTGTCATCTTCATGATTCTTAAGATTTGTGTTTTTTGTTGTAATTGGTTAATCAGATGATATTTCACACAGAGGACAATCTGTTATTCTTTACATTGTTTCCATGGTAGACATTGAACTAAGTTGATTGTGATGAGAGAAAAATCACATCCTTAAGGAATAAAAATAAAATATTAAAGACAGCAAAATATCATAATAAGTTAATGTTTTTTTTACCCCCTAATTTGGAGGTAATACTCTGTCGTATTTGTTCAAACTCCACAATTCTGTCTCTGGATACAGATGGTATTTTCTCCATTGCAGATAGCACAAAATTGTCCCTGATTGTGGCACTGATGGAATGAGCAAGTCCATAATGTGTGATAATCACCCTCATGTTGCTGTTAGGGTCTACAAAGTTTGTGGGGTATTTCTCATCTTCCTCAGTATCAGTTCATGCAAATCCTTCCATGTGGTCCTGAATTCCTATCCCTGCTAGTTTCTAATAGAATAAAAGTGTTCCATGACTATTATTAAGCCATTCCCCAAATGAAGGACATTCACTTAATATTGAATGCTTTGCTTCCACAAAGATGGTTGCTTTGAAAAGTTTTGAACAAGTGATGTTTTTACCATTTTTCATAATCTCTTCAGGGTATTGACCAAGTAGTAATATTGCTGGATCAAAGGGTATGCACATTTTTGTTTTCCTTTGGGTGTGTAATTCCAAATTGCTCTCCAGAAATCAAAGATAAGTTCACAGCTCCACCAACAATGCACCAGTATCCCAGATTTCACGCATCCCCTCCAAAACTGATCATTGTCCCTTCTGGTCATATTGTCCAGTCTGAGAGGTGTGAGTTGGTACTTCAGAGATATTTTAATTTGTATTTCTCTAATAAGTAATGATTTAGAGGTATTTTACATATGATTATAGATTTTATTGATTTCCTCATTTGCAAAGCGCCATTCCATATCCTTTGAACATTTGTGAATTGGGGAATGGCTTGTTTTTGTGAAAATTTGATTCAGCTCTCTGTATATTTTAGAAATGAGTCCTTTGTCAGAAATACTAGTTGGAAAATTGTTTCCCAATTAACTATATTTCTTTTGATCTTGGAGACAGTTTTGTCTTTGCAAATGCTTATTAAGTTAAGGTAATCAAAATTGTCTAGTTTCCTTTTAATGATGTTCTTCTCTTCCTTGGTGATAAATTGATTCCATTTCCATATATCTGACTTGTAAACTACTCCTTGATCTTTTGCTTATAATATTGCTTTTTCTGTCTAAATCTTGTAGCCATTTGGATCTTATCTTGGTATAGGGTGTGAGGTGTTGGTCTACTGTAAGTTTCTTCCATATGAACTTTGAATTTTCCCAACAGTTTTTTTTTTTGCAAGGCAAATGTGTTTAAGTGGCTTTCAGGAAGCCACAAAACTACGTAATTATTAAGTGTCTGAGGCCATATTTGAACTCAGGTACTCCTTACTCCAGGGCCAGTGTTCTATCCACTGAAGCACCTAGCTGCCCCTTCCCAACAGGTTTTAACAAAGAGCTTTTATCTCATTTGCTGGATTCTTAAGGGTTCTCAAACAGCAGATTACTATAACCATTTCCCGCTTTTATACCTAGTCTATTCCATTGATCCAGCACTCTATTTTTTAGTCAATACCAGACAGTTTTGTTGACTGATGCTTTATAATATAATTTTAGATCTGGTAAGGTTAAGCCACTTCCTTTTGCCCTTTTTTGATCGAATCTCTGGAAATTCTTGACTTTATTTCTCTATACAAATTTACTTGCAATTTTTTCTAACTCATTAAAGTAATTTTTTGGAATTTTGTTTGGTAGGGCATTAAAGAAGTAGTTCAGTTTTGCAAGAGTTGTCATTTCTATTATATTAACTCATCTAACATATTTTGCTCTGATCTTTTACCTTTACTCTATATGTATCTCTCTGCTTCAGATGAGTTTCTTGTAAGGAATATCTTTTATGATTATGGTTTTTAATTCACTCTGCTATTCACTTACATTTTAAGGCAGAGTTCATCCCATTCACATTCAAAGTTATAATTACTAATTCTTTGTTGCCCTCCATGCTATCTTCCCTATGTTTGTATTCCCTGCCCCTTTTCCCCTTTATCCAAATTCCCCAGTATTTTGTATATGAACACTGCCACCTTCAGTGTGCTTGCATTCCTATATAAACCCCCTCCCCTTTCTTTCCCCTTTCCCTTTTCTCCTTCTTCTTTCCCTTCCTGCTATATCATTCCCTATTTCTCCCCCTCCCCATTCCCCACTCCCCTTTCCACTTTTAATACTTGAAAGGTAAGATAAGTTTCTTAATTTAACTGAGTTTGTGTAAGTTACCTTTAAGTGAAGTCTGATGACATGAAGATTAAGGTGGTTCTCACTTCCTCCCTTCTTCCCTTCTCTTTCAATATGTCTTCTGTACCTCTTAATGTAATGAGATTAACCCCTTCCATCTCCTCCATCCTCATATATCCTTAATTTCCCCCTTTTTAAGGAGGCATTGTTTTTAAATCAATTTGTCTGAGTTATCGAAAAGTCATAAGTGTCCATCACTTTTAGCTAAGTATATTCTTTCTTATAGAGTTACAATTCTTGAGAGTTAATAGTCTTTCTCCCAGGTAAAGATATAGTGAGTTTCAACTAATTGGCTAATAGTCTCACAGTAAGTCATGAATGACCATCATGTCTAGCCACAAAATTCCTTGGTGTTTTCATTTAGGATACCTTTCAGGAAGGGATTGATGAATTCTTTCAATAACTATTTTTCCCTCTGGTTCCATGATATCAGGACAATTTTCCATCAATAAATCCTGTAATACCAAGTCCTGTTTTTTTTTTTTTTTTCCTTGACAATGTTTGCAGGAAGACTTATAACTCTCAGGCTTTCCCTTCTTTATCTATTCTCAATGTCAGTGGTTTTGCTGATGAGGTATTTTACATTTTCTTCTATTTTGGGGTTTTTGTTTAACAGGCTCTTGCTGTCACATGAAGTCATTAGTTTCCACAGATTCCATTCTTTTTTGTTTTTTAGAGAACAATTTTCTTCATTTACCTTTTTCAACTCCTTTTCCAATTGGTCAATTCTATTTTTGAAGGAGTCTTCCATTTGCCCAAGTGTAGTTTTGAGAGAATTATTTTATTTATGCATTTGCCCAATTGAGGTTCTGAGAGAATTATTTTCATTTTGTATTTGTTCAATTGTATTTTCCAAGGATTTCTTTTCCTGTTGTGAGATGTTAATTTTCTCTTGCAATATGTTGCTTTTCTCTTGAGCTTCTTTTCCCAATTTTTCCAATTGATTATTAAACTCCTTCCTGATTTATTCAAGGAAGTCATTCTGGGCTCAGGAGCAATTAGTATTCTCCTAAGAAGTGCTAGATTTCTCTGGGTTAGAATCTATATCTTCTAAGTGTTTATGAATAGGTCCCCCATTTACCTCTGACCTTTCCTCAGTTTGCTATGATCTTATGTTGGGGGACTGACTTTCAGAGCTTTGTTTTTGCAAACCCTAGAGATTTTGTTCACTTGGTTTAGTAATTCAAAGGGCTGGCCAGTAAAGTGTGCTGGTTGCTTTCTCTGGAATATTTGAAGCCCTTAGCAGCAGGGTCTGAGTTGACCTTGAACAATGGGCTGGGCCCTGGGAGAGGGAGTTAATCTCCCTTTCATCTGAGTGAACTCTGTTGCCCACACCTGAGCCTCAGGGGTTGGGGGTGGGGGCATTTACTGTTCATTCTGGGAAGAGTGCTCTGCAAAATGTATGGAGTTCAGGTCCATTGCCCACCTGGTAATTTCCCAGGCATGCTCTGAAACTCTCTCTGCTGGGACTCACCTTCCTGTTGCTCCTCTTGCCCTGGCCAGTGGTTCTGTGGCTGAAGTTTCTCCTTGGATGCGCCACTAACCAAAGCCTCTGTGGCTAATGCTGGTCCTGTGGGTTCCCCCAAATGCTGCCCCTGCATTGGTTCTTTGCTTTCCACTCCTGGTTCACTCACAGTCCCCTGAAACAGAACTTGTTGGTAGATGTTCTTCTCCTAGCTTCTCTTTCGGGTTTTGCCAACCAAATTCCTGTTAAGATGTTTCTTTCATGTTATTTTTGAGGGGGAACCAAGAGCATTTAGAACAGTGCCTGTCTTTCTGTCCACCATCTTGGCCAGAAACAAAACTTTTTTTAAGGAGATTAAGGTACACCTAAACATCTGAAGAAATATTAATTGTTCCTATGTAAATCCAGAATTATAGTGAAGAAATGATCATTCTACCTAAATTAATTTACTTATTTAATGCTAAACCATTTGAATCGTTCAATTTTTCAGTCATATCCAATTCTTCAGGACCCCATCATTCATATAATCCAAAGGATTGTCTAAGTAGAGATACTGGAGTAACACATCATATCCTTCTCCAGTGGATTAAGCAAAATTAAGTTAAGTGACTTCTCAAGGATTACACAGTATGTGACTTAGGCTGGATCTGAACACAAATTTTCATGAGTTTCACCCCAGTGGTTATGCATCAAACCCACTACCTACTGTCAAAGTTTCAAAGGATCAAAGGATCATTTTTTAAAGCTAGAAAAAAATCATAACAAAATTAGTGTGGAAGATCAAGAATATCAAAGAAATCAATGAAAAAATATAAAGTAGCCTAGCATTACCAGAATTCAAAATCTATTACAAAATGATTATCATCAGATAATCAAAAACAGTCTGGGAAATAGAGTACTCAATCAGTGAAATAGATTAGGTCCACAATATGAATTATTTTATATTAGTAATAGTGCAGCTAGATGAAACAGTGGATAAAGCATTGGACCTGGAGTCAGGAAAACCTTAGTTGAAATCTGGATTCGGGAAGTTACTGTGTGACCTTGGACAAGTGACTTAAATCTGTTTGCCTCAGTTAACCCTCTATAAAATGATCTAGAGAAGAAAAAGACAAACCACTCTTGTATTTTGTACAAGATAAAACCCAAATGAGGATACAGAAAGTCAGACACAACTAAGAATCCATAAGAACATAGTTACCTAGAGTTTGATAAAACCCCAAATACAAACTTTTAGAGTGAAAAGTCAAAGAACTCATCATTTGACAAAATTTACTGGAAGAACCAGAAACTTTGACAGAAACTATGCATGTACCATCTATCTTCTCTGTATACCAAGATAAGTTTGAATTAGATAAATTATTTAGATATAAAGAATTATAAGTAAATTAAGAGAGTGTAGTAAAATTTACTTGTCCTATCTACAGATAAAAGAAGATTTTATGAGCAAACAAGAGATAGAGTAGATACAAGGAAGCAAAATGTAATTCCAAAGTCTATCTCCAAACATGATTTAGGAAAAAGAAATATAACCTATATGTTCACACATATTTATAACAGCTCTCTGTGGTGGGAAAGATCTGGATATTTCAGGGATGTACATTAGTTGGAGAATGACTGAAAACGTTTTGTTATATGATTATGATTGAATACTACTTTGATATAAGAAATGATGAGCTGAATGGTTTTAGGAAACGATGTAAAGATTTGCATGAAATAATGAAGTTTGAAATTTAAAAAATCAAGAGAAGATTGATTACAGTAAAATCAATATTATTTTCAGAATGACTTTGGACAAATAAGTTATTTTGTCTCAAATACTCAAATTCATGGTAAAGGACAAATGAAGAAACATTGAAAAACCTGTGGTCAATATGATTTAAAAAAAAAGAAGGAAGAAAACCAAATTGCTGGAATCAAAAATGAAAAAGGTGAACTCACTACCAATGAAGAGAAAATTAAATTAATATTTCTGTATTATTTTGCCTAACTATATGCCAATAAATTTGGCAATCTAAGTGAAATGGATGAATATATGCAAAATATAAGTTGTGCAGGTTAAATGAAGAGGAAATTAAAAATTTAAATAACAGTATCTCAGAAAAGAAATTCAACAGGCCATCACTGACTTCCCTAAGAAAAAATCTCCAGGGCCAGATGGATTCACAAGTGCATTCTATCAAACCTTTAAGGAAAGTTGGTTCCAATTCAATATAAACTTTGCAAAAATAGGTGAAGATGGAACTCTGCCTAATTCTTTCTATGACACCAATATGATGCTGATACCTAAACCAAGAAGAGTTAAAACAGAAAGAAAATTATAGACCTATCTCCATGATGAATATAGATGCAAAAATCTTAAATAAAATCTTAGCAAAACGATTACAGCACATTATCACTAGGATAATACATTAGAATCCAGTAAGATTTAGCTCAGGAATGCAAGATTGGTTAAATATTGTGAAATTTGTTAGTATAATTAATTATATCAATAACAAACCAATTAGAAAATGTATGACCATATGAATAGAGGCTGAAATGGCTTTTGACAAAATACAGCACCCACTCCTACTAAAAACACTAGAGATTGAAGGAATAAATGCATTTTTTCCTCAGAATACTAAGCAGTGTGTATCTGAAATTATTAACAACCATTATCTTCAATGGGGATAGGCTAGAGGCATTCCTAATAAGATCAGGAGTGAAAGAAGGATGCCCATGATCATGACTACTTTTCAATATTGTATTAGAAATGTTAGCTTCAGCAATAAGAGAAGAAAAAGAAACTGAAGGATTGAGAATTGGGAAGAAAGAGACAAAACTCAGCAGCAATAGATGCATGGACTCAGAGTCCCTCAGACCTGAGGAGCCCAGGAATGGTGTGCTCAGCTCTCCTGCACCAGAACTCTCCCCGCAGCCCTGTTAGTGGGCTCCAGAGTGTCAGCACCAACACCGGTGCCTCAGCTCCCTAGTGGACCCAAGCCCCCGCAGTCTAACCCCACCGCTGATCAAGCAGGTCTTGCACTCATGCTCCAATCCAGCCCCTTATCAGGCTGATCCACTGCTGATCTACCCTCTGCACCCAGACTGCTGTGGAAGACAAATCCTGAGGTGGAAAGAGATTTCACTTGCAAAGATCAACCTAGAGAAGTCCTGGCTGTTCCATGAGATTGGCCGTTGCTACCTGGAACTCAACCAGCCTAGGGAAGCCCAGGAATATGGGGAGAAGTCTCAGGCTTGTGCAGAGGAAGGTGATATCCAGTAGCAACGCAATGCCAGTGTCCTGGTGGCCCAGGCACAAGTTAAACTTAAAGACTACGAGTGTGCAGTGAGCAACTTTGAGAAAGCCTTGGAGAGGGCAAAGCTTGTCCACAAGAATGAGGCCCAAAATGATGGCATCAGTGCCTTATGTGATGCCAGCAAGGGCATCATTGAAGAACTGAGATCGAGTCAAAACTCTGAGAGGTCAAAGACAAGAAAGAAAAAGATGAAATGTTCAATGATCTCAATGTGGAGGAAAATGAGAAAAAAGAAAATGGAGACATAACTGACTCAGAGAGGGTTGGGAGAAATGTAAAGAAGATAAAAATTACAGTGGAAATAGAGGATGAAAATCTGGGTAGGGAAGGGCAAGGAGTGGAAAGGATGGAAAATGAAGATGTGGAAGAGGAAGAATAAGAGAAAGAAGAAGAAACAGAAGTTGATCATGCTCAATAAGATGAGTAGTATGCACTCCATTTCTGAGTGCTGGTGCTTGGAAGGAAACATTCTAGATCCTAGGGACTCAATTCAAAATGGATTGAAATATGAAGATGAGTATTTTAAAGGAAAAGGAGAATTATGTGGAGCTGAGGACTGCTTTCCATAGGCTAGACTCTTCTGCTCTTCATGTATTACTGTTCAAATACATATATTCCCTCTTACAGACTTAGATTTTTACTCACATTTTTTCTATTTCATTCCCAGAAGAGACCCTGGGAGTGAAATTAGTAGCACTGGTTGTCATGTACTGTTGTGCTCATCCTGGTTGAAAGTGGAGTATTACAGAACTCAGAATGATCAGAGAAACCCTATCCAAAATGTTTTGGGAAGAAAATCAATGGGAGGCTGAGGACTTATTCCTTGATAGTAAATTCAATACAATAAACACAAGTAAAAGGCACTATGCCAGGACAAGAGACACAAATACAAATGTGAAATAGCCTCCATTTCCTCTCTACTGGAAGAGATATAATACGGAACCGTGGAGTAAATATCAGGTAATTTGAGAAAGGTGCTAATGCTATCTAGTAAGGTGCTTCAAGGTGGTATCACAGAGTAGCTACCTAGCACCTGAGCTAAGCCTTTAAAAAAAGTGCCAGAGGTGACAGACTCACCCCATAAAGGAAATGCTGAACATAACATTTTTGATTTTAAGAAACCAAAAGAAAGAGAGAGACAAAACTCTCACTGTTTGCAGATTGACATGATGGAATACCTAGAGAATCCAAAAAAATCATAAAAAAATGACTAGAAATAATTAGAAATTTATCCAAGTTGCAGGATATAAAATAAACCCTCACGAATCCTCAACATTTCCATCTATTTATCTATATATGTCTAGCAAGACGCTGCAGAAAGAGCTATAAAGAGAAATCCCATTGAAAGTAACCTCACACAATATAAAATGCCTGGGGGTCTACCTTCCAAGGGATATTCAAGAACATTTTCTTAGTTGTTTTTTTTTTTTTTTTTGGCAAGAAAATGAGGTTAAGTGACTTGCCCATGGCTGCATAGCTAGGTAATTATTAAGTGTCTGAGGCCACATTTGAACTCAAGTGCTCCTGACTACAGGGCTGGCACTCTATCCACTGCGCCACTTACCCACCCCTCAAAAAATTTTTGTAAACATTTAAAAAAAACACTTCTCATGCAAATAAAATCAGATTTAAATAACTGGGCAAACAACAACTTCTCTTGGACAGGTCGAGCTAATAAAATAAAAATGGCAATTCTACCAAAACTAAATTTCCTGTTCAGTGCCCTACCAGTCAAAATTCCAAAAGAACTTACTTTGATGAGTCAGAACCAGTTGTTAGTAAATTCATATGGAGAAATGAAAAGTCAGGAATTTCCAGGGATTCAATGAAAAAAATGCAAAAGAAGATGGCTTAACTTTACCAAATCTAAAATTATATTATAAAGCATTAGTCATCAACTGGTCTGGTATTAGCTAAGAAACAGATTGGGGTATCAATGGAATAGAGTAGGAGAAATAGCAGGAAATGCATATAGTAATATGCTGTTTGATAAACCCAAAGAGTCCAGGTATTGGGATTAAAAACTCTCTCTTTGACAAAAGCTGTTTGGAAAATTTTAAGTTAGTATGGAAGAAACTTAGAGTAGATCAACATCTCACACTCTGTGCCAACATAAGATCAAAATGGTTATATAATTTATACATAAAAACAATATAAGCAAACTAGAAGATCCAGGAGTAGTTTCCCTGTCAGATTTTTGGAAAGGGAATCAGTTTATGTCCAAGGAAGAGATGGATAATATTATTAAAAACAAACTAGATAATTTTGATTATATTAAATTAGAAAGCTTTTGCACAGACAAAACCACTGTAACCAAGATCAAAAGAAATGTTGTAAATTAGGAAACAATTTTTATAACTAGTATTTCTGACAAAGGACTCATTGCAAAAATATACATAGAAGTGAGTCAAATTTTGAAAATAAAACATTTCCCATTTGAAAAATTTTCAAATGATATGCAAAGGCAAGTTACATATGCGGAAAACAAAGCTATCCATAGTCATATAAAAAAATGTCTCTAAATCATGACTTATTAGGGAAATGCAAATTAAAGGATCTCTGAGATACCACTTCACTACTCTCAGAGTGGCCAATATGTCTAGAAAGAACAATGGTCAATGTTTAAAAGGATGTGGGAATCTAGGACACTAATACATTGTTGGTGTTGCTGTGAATTCATACATCCTTTCTGGAGAGCAATTTGGAATTACGCTCAAATGGCCACATAAATGTGCATATCTTTTAGATTCAGCAATACCACTGCTGGGTCTATACCCTGAAGAGATTATGAAAAATGGTAAAAGCATCACTTATATAAGAATTTTCAAAGCAGCCCTGCTTGTGGAGGCAAAGAATTGTAAATCAACTAAATGTCCTTCAGTTGGGGAATGGCTTAACAAACTGTGGTATCCGTATGTCTTGGGAACACTGTTGTTCTATTAGAAATGAGGGAATTCAGGGAATCCTGGAAGGATTTGCATGAAATGATGCTGAGTGAGTTGAGCAGAACCAGAGAAACAATGTGCATCCTAACAGCAACATGAAGTTGATGATAAACTCTGAAAGACTTGCAGATTCCTTCAGTGCAACAACCAGGGACAATTTTGGACTATCTGCAATAGAAACTACCATCTATATCTAGAGAATGAATTGTGCGGTTGGAACAAAGATAAGACTATTAACTTTAATTTAGAATAAAAAGTCACCTTATTATGTAACTTTGCTATCTCTTATAGTTTATTTTTCTTCCTTAAGGATATGATTTCTCTCCTATTACATTCAACTGAGTTCAGTGTATACAATGGAAACAATGTAAAGACTAACATAATGCCTTCTGTTGGGGTGGGATAAGCAAGAATGGAAATTGTAAAACTAAAATTAATAAAATATTTCTAAAAAAGAATGCACCAAATCACTAATAATAAAAGAAATACAAAATTAAAAAAAAAAAAAGAAATGATGATCAGGCAGATTTCAGAAAAACCTGTAAAGACTTACATGAAATGTTGCAAAGTAAAGTGAGCCGAACCAAGAACACTGTCAAGAGTAATAACAACTTTGTGCAATGGTTACCCATGACTTACCTAGTTCTTCTCTTCATGATAATTCCAAAAGACCCATGACGCTATTCACATCCAGAGAAAGAACTATGATTCTGAATATAGATGAAAGCATACAATTTTCACATGTGTGCTTTCATTTTTGTACCATTTCTTCTTTCACAAGAATAATGTGGCTATATATTTACAAGATTACCCATATTCAACCTATATCAGATGGCTTGCTCTTTTGGAAAGAGAAAATGGGTGAAACAAAGAATTTAAAATTCAAAATTCAAAATAGAATTGAATGTTGAACCTTCTCTTCACATATAATTGGAAAAATATTATTAAAATCAAAGATCTGTTCTCAAGGCATATCAGAGAGAGATTACTGCTCTTGTTTCCTTTTAATTGTATTAATCATAAATCTTCATTGCATCAAAAGGTCTGGACCTGATAAAATGTCATATATTAATGATCATATAAGTGTGTATAAATGTATGCATGTATGTAAGTATGTGTATTTATAGGTCATATCATCCAGTAGAATATAAGTATTTAATTTTTTTTAGTCATTCATTCATTTGAAGCAAACTCCTTAGGAGTATTAATTAACTATCTCAGAGTTGTAATTATATTTTATCTACTTCGTTCAACCCCATCCATCCATTTGTTTTTCAAACCATCCACCTATTTTGCACATTCAGCAACCAAATTATTTTAGAATATCCACTCCAGCAAAAGCTCTATGTGATAAACTTTGAAAATTATAAGACAAAATTGAATACATGTTGCATTTATGGCCAGAGAAATATTTACATATCTAAAACTGAAAAATAAATTCATATAACAGGGAGGTGTAGAGTCCAGAGGAGGGACCCAGGCCGACATCAATATGATGCATGAGCTGGTTCGTTTATTGATCACAGGATACATACTTTTATACTCTACATTTACGTAACCAATTACATAAGCATTTTAGCAAGCATTTTTTTCACATGCATATCCCTTGTGTATGTCTTAGGTGATTGTTTTGAGAACTAAACAGTGTTTTGCTAAACTGAGAGAAGATTGTTTTGAGAACCAAACAGTGACTTGATAAACAAAGTGCAGAAGGTAATTATCTCAGAATGTGCTATCTATCTGGGCCTGGGAATGTACCTCCTAGCTCACACATGCAGCTACTCCCTTGTCTAAGCTCTGAAGCACATCTTGCTCATTAAAGCACATAACTATTTCTGTGTTAACCCTTCATAGCTCTTAGCCTGGAATACATATGACACAACATCTCCCCCTTTTCGTTTAAAGGCCTGGGAGAGCATGTTTGTTAGAGATCTCTGACAACACAAAAGGATGCATGGTCCAAACAACAAGAATATAACAAGTATAAAGCAAATTACAATTATAGGTTTAACAATTGCCAAAAGCCAAGCAGGTAATCCTAAAGATTTTAACCAATCCTTAAAGAAATCTTCATGTACAGTTATTTTATCAAGATTTTCTTGTAACTGTTTGATTTTAGCATAGACTGAAGCACTATTATCTGAAATATTAAGCAACGCATGCCTTCAAATTCCTCACAACCATGATTATGTAATAAAAGCAAGAAATCTACTGCAGCTCTATTTTGTACTGTAGCCTTGCGAATGCTCTGTACTTCTGTAATTATATCCATTAATGCCATGGATGAAATATAAGCCTGAGCTTTTGCCCAACATGCAAGTTTTTTCATGGTATTATAATTAATAGATGCCATTAGCCCTGGTGTGAAAAAGGATGCGGCTACTGTTTCTGATACTGATAGAAATTTAAAATTTTTATTACAGTTGGAAGCCAGGGGAATGCTCCTTGTTTTCCTAGGGCTTCTGGAGAAATTAAGGTATGGTGTGGACACTAGTGCTAATTGGCCTAGGTAACAAGGTCCTCCTATAGGATGCCATGGGATAGAACTGTATGCCTTGTCTTCACATATCAAAAATACTCCAGGGGGTAATGACTTCGCTCCCTCAATTTGTACCTTAAGGGGCCCCCAATCTGTTTTAGATAAATTCCAATAATGAAAATGACCTGATACATTAGTGAATCGTTCCCACTTAGGGGAATCCCAAGACGCGTTTTCTTTAAAATCATCTAAACCTCCAAATACAAAAACTCCTGTAGCATTATAAAGTTGTGGGAGCTCACAAGACTACAATGTGGGAGATAAGTGATATTCTCTTTTATTCCAGGGGGGACACTCCATAAGAGATTTATTTCCTGTGGTTCCTGTGTAGTCGGTTTATTTAAAGCCTCCAGGATAGCTCTTAATCTACAACTATTTTTCAGGGATGGCCAGGTATAATCTTGCTGTTTATCACACATACATGCACAAGAACTATACTGCTGAAAACTCCTACATATTTCCTTTAACTGTCCATAGTGCCCTTTCAGTCTCTGTTTGATGTCCTCTGGGTCCAGGGGGATCCCTATGAAGCATGTCTTGAAGGGATCACCAGCTGATTTCAGGGAGATACACATTTGTTGCTGTCCTGTAGCATTAGCCAGTGCAAGCCACATATTTTCTTGATGCTGTAGATACTTAGGAATCAGATGAGTCACAAGAGCTGTGGCGGGGCAGGATGCAAGCGCCAGCAGAAGAAGTATCATTTTTCAGGTGAGGTTTCACCCACTTCACGGGAACCCACTGTGGTTTCGATGTACCTGAAACAACACAAGCATACCCTCGTCCCCAGGTTAGTAACCGATAGGAATTGTCCCATTGGGCAGTCTTAAGATCAAAAACAGAGACAGAAATGTCAATATCGGCAAAGTGTGCCGCGTTCTTTGAAAAGTGAAAATAAAGGGGCTTGTTATCTGAGATGGAGTGCTTAGGGTTAAGCCAATTCAAAACATACATTGCTTTACTCACTATGTTATGTGGTGATCCCCCAACCTCCCCCTTTTCTTTAAAAAACAAGGCTAAATATTTCTTAACATCCTGATGAGCCCTCTCAATTACTGCCTGTCCCGTGGAATTATAAGGGGTGCCTAATTTGTGGTCAGTACCCCACAATTGGAAAAAATTAGATACTCTCTGGGAGGTATAGCTGGGGGCATTATCAGTTTTGATACTCTGGGGAATGCCCAGGGCTGCAAAAGCTTGCAGCCAGTGTCGGACAGAGTGTTTAGAGTTAGTAGAGGGTGCAGCTGTCGCCTTTGAGCAAGTGTCAATTGTCACATGTATGTGTCTCAGTTTCCCAAAAGGTGGAAAATCAGTGACATCGGTCTGCCATATCTGGCGGGGTTCCAATCCTCGGGGATTGGTTCCGTCCTTTTGCAGAGGGGTTGTTTTACTGCAGTCAGGGCAAGAAGCAACAATCATTCTTGTCTGCGCCAGGGGCAGGTTGAAGGTCTGTGTTAAAGCTTTGGCGGATTGATGAAAAAAAGGAATGTGAGGCAAGAGCCTGCTGATGTAAAGTCTGTACAGCGGCTACAGCCGTCATAGGGTGGCCTACAGCATGATCAATGACATTGTTTCCTTCAGTAAATGGTCCTGGCAGGGAGGTGTGGCTCCGGACATGTGTACACCAGTAAGGGTGGTTTCTGAGGTGCAAAAGTCCTTGCAGTTTGAAGAGGGCTGGGGAGACAGAAGACCGTATCTGTTCTTTGAGGAGAGCATAAGGTAAGCGGGTTAGGATGCCAACAACATAGGAGGAATCACAGACTGCATTCAACGGCTGAGTAGAGAATGTTTCAAATACTTGCACCACATCCAGTAGCTCCAAAAGCTGGGCGGACCCATTTCCCGTATAAGTCTGAATCACCCAATCCTCCCCTCCCTTGTAAGCGTACCCATAACTTTGAGTGTTATGACTAGCATCAGTAAATACAGTCAGGGCATCCGTAATTGGATGGTCCTGACACAGCTTTCTATATTGGAGAGGCAAAGCAGTGGAGAAAATAGGGTTAGCAGGGAAATGAGGAGAAATGGGCAGGTCATGCACGGCCGTGGCAAAGATGGGATGCTGCAGCATAATCTCCTGCAGGAAGTCTTCTTGCATGTTTTTGACATGTAAATGTAACACAACAGGGTCCAATGACGCCAGCACACGCACACGGTGGCAGGCTTTCAAGATCAAGAGTCCCAGAAAATCAAACAAAGGCGTTGTGGTCCGGCGCGGGGTAGTGGGAAAAACCCACTCCAAAATAGCAAACGACACTTCTTTTTGCTGCACAATTATTATAGCCAAGGCATCTATTTTATGATAAACATACAGATGGATTGGACAATGTTCATCAAAGCGATCAAGGAAAGCCGAGGAGATTTTCTCCTCTATTTTGTCCAAGGCTTCTTTAGCTTCCAGGGACAAGTCACATGGTTCTGTGACAGTCTTTTTCCCCTGGAGTAAGGTATACAGAGGCTGTAACATTTCAGTGGTTATGCCAGCAAATGTCCTTAACCACTGGATGTCGCCCAAGAGGCGTTGCAAATCATTTAAAGTCTTAACATTTCTTCTAATAGAGACTTTCTGGGGATAAATTCGTTCTGCCGTTATTTGAAGTCCTAAATAGTTCCATGGGGGAGCAGTCTGAATTTTTTCTGGGGCAATGATGAACCCATAAGATGACAGGGTTTTTTCAAGATCTTGAAAAGTGACCGGAGGCAGGGGTTGCGTGGTGCAGATCAGGATATCATCCATGTAATGATAGACTATGGCCGCCTGGTATCTCTGTTTCCATTCTTGTAACTCAAGATCCACGAACCATTGACAAGTTGTAGGGGAATTTTTCATTCCTTGTGGGAGCACGACCCACTCGTACCGTCGCATAGGTGCCCCACGATTTATGGTGGGAATACAAAAGGCGAAGTGTTTGCAATCTTCTTCGGCTAGGGGAATATCCAGTTTTGTGGCAGCATAGACGAGTTGGGCATGCCCGGTTGTAATGCCCCCATGGGCTCCATCACACTGTTCACTGCTCTTAAATCCTGTAAGAGTCTCCATTTGCTGGATTTCTTACGGATGCAGAACACCGGGGTGTTCCAAGGGCAGGTGGAGGGTAGTATGTGCCCCGCTCCCAGTTGTTCCTGAATCAATTGTTGTAAGGCTTCCAGCTTCTCTTTTGGAAGCGGCCACTGCTCGACCCATACGGGAATCTGAGTTTTCCAAGCCAATTTCAATGTGGGCCGGGAGCCGGAGATAGCAGAGGCCGCTAGGGGAAAGGGGGTGCCATGGCAAGATACGCACCCCACTGTGCCAGGGTGTCCCTCCCCAGTAACCAGAGAGAGGTCGACAACACATACGGGTGAACAAGAGCAACATGCCCTTCCCCATCGCGCACCTCGATCAGATCTACAGACTGGCAGGTGGTTTGTGGGGCGGTCGTTCCCCCTATCCCTTGCACTGCAGTTACCTGGTGGGTGGGCCAATGAGGTGGCCAGGTATGATCAGGTATGATAGTAGCATCAGACCTGGTGTCTAACAAAGCCGTGGATGTTATTGAGGTGCCATCCTTCCCTACAAAGTCTACTTGCAGGGTAGGTTGGGCTATGGTCATTTTTTCTGCAAAAGCCACAGTAAGCAGTGTAGTGGAGCCAAAACCTCCCGTTCTCTTGCCTCCCCCTGGGGATGGTACGCAGGTAACAAAAGGAATCAATTGAGCAATCTTAGTCCCCGCCTTAATGGAGACAGGGGGAGCAAAGACACGTAGCATTATCAAGATTTCCCCAGTATAATCAGCATCAATGCAACCAGGTAACACAAAAATTCCCATTTTTGACGCAGAAGATCGCCCTATCAACAATGCTACAAGTCCATTACCTAAGGGGCCTTTCACCCCCGTAGGTATTAATTGTACCTCTGAGGAATTTATGATGACGTCCTTGGCCACTGCCAGGTCGATTCCAGCTGATCCTCTTGTGGCTGAGCGGAGGTCCTTGAGGCAGCCAGTGCCCGTGGGTATTTGTTGCCCGCGCCCACAGGTCCGAGGGGCCAGCCGTTTCCCTCCTGATTGAGGGGGCTGCCATCCTTGTGGAACTTTGAACGGCACACAGACGCTTTGTGTCCAATCTTTTCACACTTGTTGCATGTGCCAGCAAACAGTCCTGGACCATCACCATTTCTCGGGGGTACCCCTCGCCTTTTAGGGCAGTTCCTTTTCATATGTCCTTTTTGATTGCAGTGATAGCAAACTCCGTTATTCTGTCCATTCCCCCTCTGCAGCTGTAAAGCCGCAGCGAGAGCAGCACCATGTACTTTCGCTTTCTCCTCTTCCCATAGAAGTCTCTCCCCAGAACAGGCTTCTATCATCTGCACTAACGTTGCAGAGGGCCCCAGGGAAGCAATAAGTTTTTTACAGTTTGTATTGGCATTTTGTACTGAAAGTTCCTTAATCATCAAAGCTTTCATTTCAGGAGGAATGTTAGGGGCAAGATCAACAGCTTCCTTTAGCCGGTCTATGAACTGCATGAACGGCTCGTCTGGCTTTTGAAGTACTTTTGTATACCGCAAAGAGGGGGAGCCTAATTGTGGGAGCGCTCGAAAAGCGGCCAGAGCACATTTCTGTGATTGTTGCAAAATTCTTTCATGCAGACGAGCTTGTGTTTGGGAGTCAGCAAAGGGCCCCCGTCCCTTAAGCATATCAATAGTAGCTAGCTGCAGGGGGTCCCCATTTGGCAATTGCAAATTTTCAGCTTGTTTCATTTCCAAACGTTCTTGCCACTTTGCAAGAAACAACATATATTCTGTGGGTGTTAGAATGAGCTCCATCAAGGTTTTAGTGTCTGTCGGCACAAAGTGTGAGTGAGAAAGGAGGGCAGAAACCTGGTTCTGTACAAGCTTGTTTTTTGATCCATACTGCAGTACAGATTTCTGTATACCAGCCACAAGCTTCCAGTCCAGAGGTTCCCATTGCCTCTGATTGCCATTCCTCACTATTACTGGATAAGACACCGGGATAATAGATAGATCCCCTGTTAAGGTGGCATTTTCTAACACAGCATGCCACTGTTTAGAAAAGTCATAAGAAGGATCCCTTTGAGGGGGTGGTTCCTTCCTTTCCTGAAAACATCCTTTCATCTTGTCTTGTGTGTGTCTTAAATCTTCCTTTCTGTAATAGTCTAAGCCTTTACTCTCAGCCTCTGAAGCTATTCCCATTACCCTTTTTTCTTCTGTGGTCTACCTTCCAAAAATACCATATTTTGACTCTAGCCAATTCTTAGCCTCTTCCATAGAAATGATTCCTTGCCTGATACCATCCCAGGCTAGTCTCTTATCATTCAGGATCTGGGGATCCTGTTCAACATCTGTAATAGACTTGTAGTCCACTGGTCTATTAGGCACCTCTCCCTCTGCACTTTGTGAAGCCTCTTGCTTTCCCTCCAGTGCCACAAGTCCATTTTTAACTGCCTTAATAGCCCTATCATATGCCTCCCTCCTTTCTTTTTTGGTGGAGTGCTCATCAATATGGCGCAATTCTTCCAATATTTCAGCATAAGGGTTTGTATTAGTCACCTCCTCCTCATCAAGGGGCAAAGGAACGGAAGTCGAATCTATTTCCATAGGTGTATCTAAATCAGGAGCACTGGGTGCTGCACAAAGAGTCTCTCCCCCAGAAGAGGGAGAAAGCAGGAGAGGTTTAAGTAAGTCTTTTTCTGCCATTGGAGGCATATCAACCGAACTTCCTCCAAGAGCTATTCTCTCAGCATCAGTTACAGCGGGACAGGCCCACAAAGTTCCATCGTCATCACGGGGGGAATCAGGTCCTTTATTATGACCATGGGGAACAAGGGGATCATCTATAAGTTTCTTATACCCCTCAAAGAGCTATGACACAGCAGCCGTGACCTGAGCTTCTCCATGGACTCTTTGCATAATTTTACACAGCGTACCATACGGTTCTGCCAGTCTCTGGGCTTCCTTGTTCTTAGTTTGGACTGCTTCCCATAAGCTTTTTCCCAGCTCATCCCATTTTTCCAAGGAGAAGAGTTCATCAGTCTTAGTAATTATGCCCTTGTCTCTTCCCCAGTGTAATACCCAGGAAATTTCTGGCCTCTTAACCCGCAGGTCAAATGTTTTTGATAAATCCTCTAAGGTATTGAGCGCAGTGCGCTCTGTGGCTGATGCAGCCATTCCCATCCCAAAATACCTGACTCACCAGTCAGCCTTGGCCAAGTCCACTTTTCTTCTAGCGCTGAGTGAGGGGGTGTGCAGCACTTCCCTACCAACCCAAACTGGGATGTCTTCTCCCCAGTTGACTCACTTCCCTCACGTCGGGGTCACCATATGCCGAGTCCAGAGGAGGGACCCAGGCCGACATCAATATGATGCATGAGCTGGTTCGTTTATTGATCACAGGATACATACTTTTATACTCTACATTTATGTAACCAATTACATAAGCATTTTAGCAAGCATTTTTTTCACATGCATATCCTTGTGTATGTCTTAGGTGATTGTTCTGAGAACCAAACATTGTTTTGCTAAACAGAGAGAAGATTGTTTTGAGAACCAAACAGTGACTTGATAAACAAAGTGCAGAAGGTAATTATCTCAGAATGTGCTATCTATCTGGGCCTGGGAATGTACCTCCTAGCTCACACATGCAGCTACTCCCTTGTCTAAGCTCTGAAGCACATCTTGCTCATTAAAGCACATAACTATTTCTGTGTTAACCCTTCATAGCTCTTAGCCTGGAATACATATGACACAACAGGGAGGTTTAATCAACAACTACTTTTCTGTTTCATTGTATACCATCTGTAAAACTAATTGTATAGTCTAGAAATCAGGATAAAATTCTGTCTCTGTCTAACTTTGACCTTCACTAGATCATTCAATCTTCTTATGCCTTAAGTTTTAATTTTTCAATTAAAACCGACTGATTTGTCCTTGGGTTACTTATATATCTCTGATCTGATACCCCATTGTATCATTCCTAATTACTTTATTCATAGTAATACCATGAGGTTAGACATGTATTATTTTATATTACTGACTCTATTTTAAAATATTTAAGGAAAAAGGCTGTTCATTTTTTGCTGACCTATGGAAAATATTTTTTCTCATTGGAAAATCATCTCATAGTTTATTTGATAATTAAAATTTTTTCTTTGTACTATGATAAAAAAGCCAAGTAATAAAATATTAATCATTTTAAAAATGTATAGCCAAGAACCATATTACTACAATAGTCTTATTGTGAAATTTCTCTCCCCCCCAAAGAAAGAAACCTCAAGAAAAATAAAGTGGGAACAAAGAGCATGTTTGTGTTTCTATGCAGACACCATCAGCTTTTTAATTGGGGTGGAAAACTTTCTTTATCATAAGTTCAATAGAGAAATTTCTTCAATATTTTCCCCCGCAGTTCCTATTGTGAGCTGTATTTCCCTCCATTCTATTCCCCTCCATTCCCATTTATTCTATTTTCTCTTGTCTTTCACCCTGTTCTTCCTCAAAAATATGCTATATCTGAAAAAGCTTTCCCACAATCTTCACTCTAAAATCTACAGCCATATTCCTTTCCCCTGTTCCCTTTCTCCCATCTCTTTTCCCTCATATTTTACTCTAGGGTAATAAAGATGTCTAACTCCCAGTTTAGGTAGTATGTATATATATACACACACACACACACATATATATATATATATATATATATATATATATATATATATATGTATAATTTCCTCTCTAAGACACTTCCTGATGAGAGTAAAGACTTGCTCACTTCCCCTCTTTCATTTCATTGCAAAAACTTTTCCTTGACTCTTTTATGCAAAATAATTTGCCACAATGTATCTCTCCTTCTCTGTCTCCTAGTACAGTCATTTTTCTTCCATTAACTCCATTTTTAATATATTATAACTTTAAAATTCAACTCCCTCTTTTGCCTTGTCTATATATGTTCCTTCTAACTACCCTAATAAATGAGAAGGTTCATATGAGTTATCAGTGTCATCTTCCCATGCAGGACTACAAACAGTTTAATAACATTAAGTACCTCATTAATTTTCCCTTCCATCTACCTCCTCTACGATTCACCTGACTCCTATACTTGAAGATCAAACTTCTGTTCAGCTCTGGTCATTTCAACAGGAAAGTATGACAGTCCCTTTTTCTTTATGCATATGTATATTTTTAAGTTACAAAATTTCCTTTCAATATCCCTCCCCTCAGAGATGAACAGTCAGGTTAGTATTGTATGTACATTTTACAGATTATTTTCAGTATGATGCATTAAGATTAAGTGAAAGAGATATATAAGAAGAACATTTTTATAAAGTATTAATTGGATTCTGAAGGGTTGCTTTGTGTCTGTGTGTGTGTGTGTGTGTGTGTGTGTGTGTGTGTGTGCAAGCACATTGTTTTGTTTTTCTTCATCTGGATGAGGATAACACTGTCCATAGCTGGTCTGGTCTAATATAGTTGTCATAGCTCTATTAACTATTAGGGGAAATTACTTCCTTCATGGTTGTTCATATCAAAATTTTCTTGTTAATGTGTATTATTCTCTTGGTTCTACTCCCTTTGCTCAGCATCAGATCCTGTAATTCTTTCCCAGAGACTGACTATTCATGGTTTCTTATAGAACATTAGTATTTCATACTATTCATGTACCATAATTTATTTAACCATTCCCAGTTTGATGTGCATCCCCTCAGAATCCTATTCTTTGCCCCTAAAAAAAGAGTTAGAATGAATATTTTGGAACATGTATGAATTTTCCTTTTTTCATAATTTCTTCTGGATATAGAACTAGAATTGGAATTGCTGGGTCAAAGGGTATGAACATTTTTATTGCTCTCTGGCTATAGTTCCAGAGTCCTCAGCACTCTAGAAAGGGTGGCTGCATTCACAACTGCATCAGCAAAGTATTAATTTCCCAGTACTTGCACAACCTCCTCTCCAACACTGATATTTTCCCATTTTCTCAACATGGACAGTCCGATAGGTGTGAGGTGATACCTCATTCTTTTTTAAATTTGCATTTCTCTAATCAATGATTTGGAGCATTTTTACATCTGTTATATGTAACTCTAATTTCTTCATTTGAAAACTGTCTACTCATAACCTTTGACCAAATGCCAATTCAGGAATGACTTGTAATCTTATAAATTTGTTACAATTCTCTTTATATTTTAGAAATGAGACCTTTACCAGAACTCCAAGTTGTGAAGATTGTTTGCCAGTTTTCTGCTTTCCTTCTGATTTTGGCAGCATTGATTTTATTAGTGAAAAACCTTTTTAATTTAATATAGTTAAAATCATTTATTTTACAGTTTATAATGTGCTCTAATTCTTAGTTGGTCATAAATTCATCCTATTTCCATAGTTCTGATAGATTATTTCTTGATTTATTGATATATCTATGGTGTCAGTCTTTATGTCTAAGTCCTACCCTCACTCTTTAAAATGTGGTTATTTAGTATCCAATTAGTTCTGGGTCTATATCTCCCTGGCCCAGTATTGTATGTGACTTTTTGCATTATGACCTGAGAAACATGTATTCACTATATCTGCTTTTCTGCAATTGATTATTAGGTTTTTCTTAGTACAGGGTCAAGTTTTATCTGAGTCATGTATAAAAGGGAAAAAAGGATATTCCGTTTAGTTCCCATTCAATTTCCTCCATAAGTTTTCCATGTCTAGGTTTTCCAAAAATCGATTTACCTCCTTAACTTCCTTCTTGTTGATTTTATGCTTAAATTTATCTAAACATGAGAGTGGGAGGTTGAGGTCTCCCACTAGTAGAGTTTGGCTGTCTATACTTTGCTGGAACCCATTCAACTTTTCCTTTACGTATTTGGATGCTATAAAATTGGGTACATACATATTTAGTATTGAAATTACTTTATTGTGTATGGTACGTCTTAGGAGGATATAGTTTCCTTATTTATCTCTTTTAAGGCTATCTATTTTTTTAGTTATTTTGTCTGAGATAAGAATTGCTACATCTGCCTTTTGTACTTCAGCTTATGCAAAATATATTTTGCTCCAAACTTTTAAATTTACTCTATTTGATTTCTCTGCTTGAAATTCGTTTCTTGCAAGCAGCATATTGTAGGATTCTGGTTTTTAATCCATTCTGCTATTCATTTACATTTTAAGGGAGCATTCATCAAATTCATATTCAAAGTTATAATTACTAATTCTTTATTTCTATCCATGCTATTTTCCCTCTGCTTAAATTTTCCCCTTTTGTCACTTTAGTAATATTCACCCATTATTTTGTTTTTGAATGCCACCACCTTCAATGTTTTTGCCCTCCTGTATCAACATTCCTCCTGTATCATTTCCTTTTCCCTTTGCCCCTTCTTCATTTCCTTCCTTCAGTTAGTTGCCCTTTTCCTACACATTCCCCATTAACTTTTTTTTAATATTTGAAAGGTACAATAGGTTTCTTAGCTTAACTGATATAAATATGTATGTTAACTTTAAGCCAAATCTGATGAGACTAAGGTTTAGGTGTTACACACCTCCTCCCTTCTTCCCCTTTATTGCAATAGTTCCTCTGCATGTCTTAATGTAATGAGATTTACCCCCATTCAATCTCCTCCATACTCCCATCACCTTACTGACCCCTTATAAGGAGGTATAGTTTTTAAATAATTCTGAGTCTCAGAAAATTAATGAGTGTCCATCACTCCTGGCTAAATATATTATCTCAAACAAAGTTACAATTCTCAAGAGTTATTAGAGTTTTCTACCAGGTAGGGATATAGCAGGTTTCATCTTATTAGATAGCACTTTCATAGATAAGTCATGAATATCCATCACTTCTTCCTAAGTATATTCCCTCAAATGGAGTAATAAATCTCAAGAGTTATAACAGTGTTTCTCCTAGGTGGGGATATAGCCAATTTCTTCTTATTGGATAGCAGGTTTTTTTTTTCTCTTTAACCACTTTTTTTTATAACCTATTCATGTATCTCTTGAGTGTCCTGTTGATATTGAAATTTCCTATTCAGTTCTGGTCTTTTCTTCAGAAAATGTTGAAAGACTTCCATTTTGTCTAATGTCCATCTTTTCCCCTGGAAGAGAAAGCTCAGTTTTCCTGGAGAATGGATTTTTTTGGCTGCATTCCAAGCTCCCTTGCTCTTCAGATGTTCCCATTCCAGGCCCTTTGATCCTTAATGTTGATTCAACCAGGTCCTTCATAGCCTTACTTTGACTTCTTGGTATTTAAATTGCATCTTTCTGGCTGCTTGCAAGATTTTTCCCTTTTATTTGATAGTTCTGAAAGACTGGTACAATATCCCTTGGTGTTTTAATTTTAGGATCCCATTATATAGGTGACAGATGTCTTATTTCAATAACTATTTTGTCCTCTGGTTCCATGACAACAGTGCAGTTTTCCATCACTAAATACTGTAACATTTAGTCCAGGATTTTTCTTTTACTCTTCAATGTTTTCAGGAGGACCAATAATTCATAGGTTATCTCTCTTTGATCTAGGTCAGTGCTTTTGATAAGGTATTTTACATTTTCTTCATTTTTTTCTATGTTTTGGTTTTATTTAAAAGAATCTTGTTGCCTCATGAAGTCATTAGTTTTAACAGATTAGATTCCATTCTTTTTTTAGAGAATAATTTTCTTCATTTTTCTTCTTTGCAATTCCTTTTCCATTTAGTCAATTCTATTTTTGAAGTTTTCCAAATGCCCAAGTGTAGTTTTGGGAGTATTATTTTTTTTTTGCTTTTTCCTAATTAAGGATTTGAGAGAAGTATTTTCTTTTTCCATTTGCCCAACTGTGAATCTGAGACAATTATTCTCATTTTGTATTTGTCCAATTGTATTTTCCAAGGATTTATTTTCTTGTGCCAAGGTGTTAATTTTCTCTTGAGTTTCTTTTCCAAATGTTTCCAATTGATGTTTTTATTTTAACATCTCATTTATTTTCCCAATTATATATAATAGTAATTGTGCCATCACTTTTTGGAAGGATCTAAATTTTGCAATTTTTCCTCCCTTCCCCCCCCCCCCCAGAAGGCTATCTGACAGTCTCTACATTGTTTCCATTCCATACAATGATGTAAGTTTAATGTTATAAGAGTAAACATAAGAATAAACATAAACCCCCTCCCCCTCCCAAGAAAATGGGAAACCTCAAGAATAGAGGGAGAGAGGGAAAAAAAATGTACCTTAGTAGTGTTCCGATATCAATGGCTCTGTCTCTGGTGTGAGTTGCTTTCTCTAACATAAGTCCACCAGAGAAGTTGCTTCAATATTTTTCCCTCAGTTGCTATTACAATCTGTACCTCCACTCTATTCCTCCCCACTCTTATTTATTCTATTCTCTCTTTCTCCTTTTACCCTGGCCCTGTCCAAGAGTATGTCTCATCTGTGTACCCTCTCCCTCAATATTCCCTCTGTTCTGTAACCTATTTTCCTCTTCCCTTCCCCCATTCATCCTCTTCTCATCTGTTTTCTCCCATCCTCTCCAGGGCAAGACAGATTTCCTCACCCTATTAAGTTTGTATGTCATTTCCTCCCTGACCCATTTCTGATGATAATGAATGCTCATTCATTCCCCCTCTTGCCTTCACCCCCCCCTCCACTCCATTGAAAAAGCTTTTTATTGACTCTTATGTGAAATCTATCAGCTTCTTCTTCATCTCCTTTTCCTTCCTCCCAGTACTTCCCCCATCGCCCATTGAATCTATCTCTTTACCACATCACACAATTATATTCTTCTCCTTCCTATGTCCTGTCTATATATGTTCCTTCTAACAACTCTTAAAAATGAGAAAGTACATATGAGTTATCAATATCTTCTTCCCATACATGAATACAGACAGTTCAACATCATCAACTTCCTTATAGTTAGTTGCTGTCTTCCACTCTTTCTATGGTTGACCAGTATATTGTACTTGGAGATCAAACTTTCTGTTCCGCTCTGGTTGTCTCATTAGGAAAGCTTGAAAGTCCCTTGTTTCATTGAAAATCCATCTTTTTCCCTGAAAGAGGATGTTCAGTTTTGCTGGGTAGTTGATTCTCATTTGAAAACCAAGATCTTTTGCCTTCCTGAGTATCATATTCCAATCCCTATGAGACCTTAATGTAGATTGTGCCAGATCTTGTGTAATCCTGAATATGTAGTCTCAGTAGTTGAATTGTCACTTTCTGGCAGCTTTTAGAATTTTCTCTTTGATTTGGGAGCTTAGGAATTTGGCTATAATATTCCTGGAAGCTTTTCTTTGGGGCTGCCTTCAGGGGGTGACTGATGAATTCTCTTGAATTCTATTTTACTCTGAGTTTCTAGGATCTCCGAGCAATTTTGCTGAATTTCTTGAAAAATAAGTCTAGGCTCTTCTCCGGGCGTGGCTTTCAGATAGTGCAATAATTTTTAAATTATTACTTCTTGTTCTGTTTTCAAGGTCAATTGTTTTTTCCAATGAGATATTTCACATTTTCTTCTAATTTTTGGCTTTTTTGGAAGAGTTTTATTTCTTCCTGATTTCTTGCAAAGTCATAAGCTTCCTTTAATTCCATATTCCATTTGAAGGAGTTATTTTCTTCAGAGAGCTTTTTTATCTCCTTTTCCAACTGGCCAATTCTGCTTTTTAAGGCATTATTCTGCTCATTTGCCTTTTTTTTTTCTTTTTCCATTAGGCCTAAACTGGTTTTTAACATATTATTTTCTTCTGTTTTGGGGTTTTTTTGTATATCTTTCACCAAACTTTTGATTTGGTTTTCATGATTTTTCCGCATCGCTATCATTTCTCCTCTCAATTTTTCCTCCACCTCCCTTAATTGATTTTCAAAGTCTTTTTTGAGCTCATCCACAGTCTGAGCCCATTTTCTTTTTTTCTTGGAGGTTTTGGATATGGGAGCTTCAATCTTGTCATCATCTGTGTATGTGTTTAGATCTTCTGTGGGAATAAAGTAATTCTCTATGGTTAGATACTTTTTTTTCTGTTGTTTACTCATTTCCTCAACCCATGACTAATTTACAGCACTTCCAAGGCTTTGGGGTTGGCTTTTTTTTGGGGGGGAAACTCCACTGGCACCTTTATTCCTTCAAGGTCTGGGGCTATCTTGCCTGTGCTTTGATATATAGATGACCACAACACTGAACACTGCTCTCTGCCCTGGGGCTATAAGGCAGGATCTAGCTATCTTAGTATGGAAGCCCAAACTGCAATTTGGGTCTGAGTGTGGGCAAACAGCAGAGTCCTACCCCAGGGAGAGCAGAGAAATCTATGCAGACTTCTCTTACGGTCTCTGGGGTGCATGCTGCTTTCTCCCAATTCTTGTTGCAGGTTCTGCAGCCTGTGCTCCTCACTCCGTGCTTACCCAGGTGCAGCAGATGTCTCTCACCATCCCTTCAAGCTGTTGCTGGTGATCTCTGGGCTGGGCTGCGCCGGGTTTTTTTTCCAACACTGGTCCAGGTAAAGCACACCTTTTCCGATGGAACTTCTAAGTTATCTTGGATTGGGAAAATATATCACTCAATCCTTCTGTGGGTTCTGCCCCTCTAAATTTGGCTAGAGCCATCCTTTGTTTGTTTTGGGGGTTGGGGAATTGGAATTCTCAGGGAATGCTGCCTTCAGGCCACCATTTTGACTCCACCCCCTCTGATGAGTTTACAAAAGGCTTCTGAAGGAGACTTCATACATAGTCCCTTCCAGCTCACTCTGTCCCCTGGCTGCCAGTCTATCTGTAGCTGCAGCCACTCATGCTGGAGACATGGTTCAGGTTCAATGCAGGAAATGATCGCCATCATTTCCCATGTGCTGACTGACACCTCCCTTAAACTGGTGAGAAGTTGGGAGTGGGAGGGTCGGGTGGGCAACTGGCCTGGGTTGTCTGGAAAGGAGAGGAGAGACCCTCCTGGAGCTGTGCCCCTGATCGAGCCCAGGTGGGAGAGCCCAAATGATTTTTAAACTCCTTCCTATTTTCTTTTTCTGGGCTGGAAAACATTTCATATTCTCCTTGGAAGTTCCAGACCTCTCTGGCATAGGATCTGTGGCTTCTAAGTATTTCGCAATGGGCCCCATGTGCATTAGCCTTTCTTCATTTTGTTAGAATCTTGTGCTGGAGCAGGGATTAGCTCTCAGAGGTTTGCTTTTGAAAATCCTAGAAACTTTGTCCACCTGGCTTAGTAGGTGCAATTGGGCATGGGTTGGAGGGGCTGTTACTTTTGTTCTGGGAAGAATACTCTGCTAAAAGTATGCAGCCCAGGGCCTCAGAGCCCCACTTTGCTGTCCACTCATACTCTGCTACTCTGTGCAGGAACTTACACTCCAGCCAAGTTGAGAATCACAAGATCACTGCTCATCCAGCCAAAGATTCTATGGCTAAAGTTAGTCTTCAGACCAGCCACTCACCAAAGCCCCAAGGCTAAGGTGGGTCATCTGGCTTCACCCTGCCTCCTGATACCTCTCTGCTATCCTCTTCCAATTCTCCCATAGTCCCTTGAGACAGAAATTTTTGTGAGAGTACTTCTCCTAGTTTCTGTCTCTGGGTTTTTAAATTGAATTCCTTTTACGGGGTTTCTTTCATGGTATTCATTTTTTTTTGAAAGATTTTATTTATTTTGGGTTTTATAATTTCCCCCCCACTCTTGTTTCCCTTACCCCATCCCCCAATGAAGGTATTCTGTTAAGCTTTACATTTTTTCCATGGTATACATTGATCTCAGTTCAATGTGATGAAAGAGAAATCATATCCTTAAGGAAGAAAAATGAACATAAGAGCAAAATTACATAATAAGATAATTTTTTTTTCAAAATTGAAGGTAATAGTCTTTGGTCTTTGTTCATACTTCACAATTCTTTCTCTGGATACAGATGGTATTCTCCATTGGAGATAGCACAACATTTTCCCTGGTTGTTGCACTGATGGAATGAACAAGTTCATCAAGGTTGATTATCACCATATGTTACTTTTAGGTTGTACAATGTTTATTTCTGGTTCTGCTAATCTTGCTTAGCATCAATTCATGCAAATCCCCACAGGCTTTCCTGAACTCCCATTCCCCCTGTTTTCTAATAGAACAATAGTGTTCCATGACATACATATACCACAGTTTTTTAAGCCATTCCTTAATTGAAGGACATTCACTTAATTTCAAATTCTTTGCCATCTTCCATGTTATTCTTGAGGGGAAACCAGGAGACCTTAGCACACCCTGTCTTCTCTCCCCCATCTTTGCCAGAAGTCCAAGTTCATTTTCTGAAATGAGGCTATTTAAGTAATTTATTTCTTCTTTTGTTAATCTAAGAAGTTTATATTTTTATAAATATATATTCATCAATTTTACTCAGGTTATTCAATTTATCTGCCAACTGGCCAGCAAAGTAGCTCCAAATTATCTCTTTCCTTTCTTACTCTTTGGTGATTAGTTTACCCTTTTCATATTTGATACTGGTAATTTGGTTAGCTTTTTTCTTTTTTTAATAAGATCAAGCAAATTTTTTTTTCTATTTTTTTGGCCTTTTCTTAAAACCAACTCAGTTTTATTTGTGAGATCAATGGTTTTCTTGTTTTCAGTTTTACTAATCTTGCCTTTGGTTTTCAGAAATTCTAATTTGGCATTGAATTGGGGATCTTTAATTTCTTCTTTGACTAGCTTTTTTATTTGCATCCTGAATTAACTGCTCTCCTCTTTCTCTATTTTATTCACATAGGCATTTAGAGTTATAAAGTTTCCCCTAAAAACTGCCTTCACTGTATCCCATAAATCTTAGTATGATTTCTCATTATTATCATTTTCTTGGATATAATTATTGATTCTTTCTATTATTTGCTGTTTGACTCACACATTATTAAAAATAAAATTTCCGATTAATTCTTGTTTTACCTTTCCATGAACTTTTTTACATGAAATTTTTATTGCATCATGTATTTATTATTTCTGCCTTTCTACATTTGATTATAAGATTTTTGTGCCCTAGTACCTCCTCAGTTTTTGTATATTATTTTCTATCCCCATTAAGTTTTCTCCAGATATCTATCATATCTAAATTTTCTAAGATTTCATTCACCTTCTTATTGTCTTTCTTCTTTGATTTGTTATTAGTTTCATCAAGGTCTAAGAGAGGGAGATTGATGTTTTCCATTAATAAATTTTGTTAACTTTGTCTCCTTGTAATTCATTCAACTTTTCCTCTAGGGCATATGACTAGATTTATAGATGTTTAATAATGATATAGCCTCATTACCAATGGGACTTTTTCAGTATATGTAGTTTCCTTACCTATCCCTTTTAATGAGATTTTACTATATCTGAGATTTGGCATCACTTCCCCTGATTTTTTTTTTTATTTCAGTTGAGGCATAATACAATTTGCTCCAACTGTTTATCTTTACCTTGCATGTATTTCTCTGCTTCTAGTGTGTTTCTTTGAAACAACATAGTGTAGGATTCTGGTTTTTAATTTATTATGTTATCCGTGTCTCCTTTATGGAACAGTTCATCCCATATACATATACAGTCAAAATTAGTAATTCTGTATTTCCCTCCATGTTATCTTTCTCCATTTGCATTTTTCTTTCCTTTTCTTATTCCTCCTCATCAAAATTTTACTACCTATACCCCTTTGACTTTCCTTTTTAAAAACTTATCTTTCAGTTTATCTTCATTTATAACTTTGCCATCCCTTTTATCAGTCCCTTTTTTACTTCTCTTTCCCTTTTCTGCCCCCCCCCTTTCCTATAGATTAGGGTGGATCTTTAAACCAAATAGAAATATATCTTTTTTCCCCCTCTCTGGGATAAGTCTATTGAATAAAATGTACTCAACATTCACATTTTCCCTTGTTTCCCTCTAAAATTATAAATTTTAATGCCACTTCCCTTGGTTTTATTTATCACTCTAGTTCTATTTGTCAGGTACCATCAATCACAGTTTGATTATTTTACTTCTTGATATTGTTATCAAGGTGACATCACAGATTGTTTACTTTGTTTGATAAGCAGCATTGACCCAAATTGCATCAAATTATAGCTATATTTTTTACCTTATACCCTTTTCAATTATCTTTCAAGTTCCTCCTCAAGAGCCAAAGTATCATCCAAAGCCATATCATTTTTGGAACTATTTGTGCCCCTCTCCATAGGCCTATTTTCTCTTAGACTTAACCCTACACCCTGGGTACCCCTTGTTAACTTAAGCACTAGTTATTCAAACCCTGATCTAATTAACTGAAAGAATCTTTTTTGTGTTTAACATTTTTAAATTATCTTTAATTTATTTACACATTACTAAAATATTCTTGTTTGAGAGTAAACATAATACCTTCTCCCCCACAAAATTAGTGAGAAATAAAGTGAATGAAAGAGAAAAAAATGTGTTTCAGTCTGTGTTCTGATACTATCAGCTCTGTCTCAGTTAGATAACATTCTTTATCATAAGTCCATTCTAGAAGTTACTTTCATATTTTTCCACAATTGCTATTGCTGTTGCTGATTTTATTTCCCTCCATGCATTCCTTTCCACCACCACATGTTGTATTTTCTCTCTTCTTTCATTCTGTCTGTCTTCAAAAAATCTGCTCTGGTGCTGCTAAGTGATGCAGCAGGCAGAATACAGACCCTGGGACCAAAAGGCCCCAAGCCTACATCCCAGAGAGACCCAGCAACCACCCAGCCCTGGAGTTGCAGAGAGCCCACCCAATCCCACTACCTAGCAAAAAGTTTAAAAAAAGTGTTATATCTGACTATCTTTTCCTATTTTGTACCCTCCCCTCTATCACCCACATCCCCCTCCCCTCCCCATCCCCTTCTCTCCTTTTTCTTCTATGTGTCTTTACCCTATTGAGTATGTATATTGTTTCCACTCTGAGTCATTTCTGTTGAGAATGAAGGCTCCCTCATTTTCCCTCACCTTACCCCTTTCCACACCATTTCAAAAACAACATGAAATATCTTTTCCTAATCTGCCTCTCCTTTCTCTTAATCTCAGTACATTTCCCTTTCATCCATTGACTCCATTTTTACAATAAATTATATCTTCAAATTCAGCTCTCCCTTATGCCTCATCTATAAAAGCTCCTTCTGACTGCTCTATTAAATTAGAAGGTTCGTATGAATATTATCAATATCATATTTCCATGAAGGAATACACACATTTCATCATCATTAAGTCCCTCATAATTTACCCTTCTTGTCCACTTTCCCCATGCTTTGACTGAATCCTGCATTTGAAAATAAAACTTTCTGTCCAGCTCTTATCATTCCAACAGGAACATTTGAAATTCCCCTGCTTCACTGAAAGTCCATTTTTTTCCTTGGAAGAGGATGATCTGTCTTTTTGGGTAGTTGATTCTCCATTGCATTCCAAGCTTTTACCTTCCAGAATATTGTATTGCAAATCCTAGGAGCTGTTAATGTAGGTACTACTAAGTTTTGGCTAATCATAACTGTAATTCCATAATATTTGAATTTTTTTTTGTTTCTGGCTGCTTTTAGCATTTTCTCTTTGATTTGGGAGTTCTGGAACTTGTCTCTCATATTCCTGTTTTTTTTTTAATCTTTGGATCTCTTTCAGTAGGAGATTTGTGGATTCTTTCGATTTCTATCTTGCCCTCTTCTAGGATATAGGTCAATTTTCCTGTAGAAATTCTTTTTAAATGAGATCAAGGTTCTTTTCCTGATCAGGACTTTCAGGTAGCCTAGTAATTTTTAAATTATCTTTTCTGGATTTGTTTTCCAGACCTGTTGTTTTTTCAATGAGATATTTCATATTTTCTTCTAGTTTTTCATTCTTTTGGTGTTGCATTATTGTGTCTTGATTTTTTGCAGTCATAAGCTTCCTTTAGCTCCATTCTGCATCTGAAGGAATTGTTTTCCTTAGAGAGTTTTTTTAATCTACTTTTCCACTTGGCCAATTCTGCTTTTTAAAGCATTCTTTTCATCAGTAGCTTTTTGAAATATTTTATCCATTTGAGCTAAAATGGTTATTAATATCTTATTTTCTTCAGCATTTTTTGGATCTCCTTGACTAAGATGCTAACTTTTTTTCATGTTTTTCCCACATCTCTCTCATTTCTTTTCCCAATAGTTTTTTAACTCCCCTACTTGATTTTCAAAATCTTTTCTGAGGTCTGTCTTAGCCTGAGCCCAGGAGGCTTTAGATGCAATGACTTGCAGTTTCCAATCTTCAGATTGTGTATTTTAGTCTTCCATGGGAACAAAGTAATTGTCTATCATTAGGTTCCATTTTTATCTTTTTACTCATTTCCCCAGCCTGTGCCTTGTTTTTGGGTGCTTCCTGAGTTTTTGAGTATTATTGGGGACCCCCCCAACAAGGATCATAGTATGTGAGACTCTGGCTGTTCCCTGTTCTGTTGAATGGCCACAAGGTCACCCCCTTTGGTCCCAGGTGGTGACCAAGTATGTGAATCTTCTCTTTTCCTTGGTGGGATCTGTATTCTGGATGACAGAATAGAAACTTCATTTATCTTTTGTAGGGAAAAGTTCAAAGAGCATGTTAGTTTCACAAGACCATCTTGGCTCAGTCCCCCTAAGTCTCCTATTTCAATGAAGGTCCAGCTTTTCCCCTGAATGAATATGTTCATTTTACCTCTTGAAATAACATATTTCAAGACCTACAAGTCTTTATTACAGAAGCTGCTAAAGCTTGTGCTATCGTAACTGTACCTCCACCATATTTGTACTATTTCTTTCAGCTTGCTTGCAATAATTTGTCCTTGACTAGGGAGTTTTGAAATATGTCTATAATATTCCTGGCAGTTTTCATTTTTGGTTCTTTCATGAGGTGATTGGTGCATTCCTTCAATTTCCTTTTATTTCTAGATGATCAGGGCAATTTTCCTAGATTATTTCATGAAAAATGAAGCCTATTAATTTTTTGGTCATGATTTTTTTGTCAATCTGATCATTTCAAATTTATCTCTCCTGGATTTACTTTCTAGCTCAACTATTTTTCAAATCATATGTTTCAAATTCTCTTCCAGTTTTCCATTCTTTGGTTTTATTTTACTGTTTCTTGATTCCTCATAAAGTCATCAGCTTCCCCTAACTCCATTCTACATTTGAAGTATTTATTTTTTTTCAGCAAGCTTTCCTATCCCCTTTTCTGTTGACTATTTCTGTTTTTTAAAGCATTCTTCTCCTCATTGGTCCTTTGAACTATTTTTTCCATTTGAACCAAACTGATTTTTAAAATGATATTTTCTTCAGGGTTTTTGTAATTCCTTCACTAACCTGCTGCCATGATTTTCAAGATTTCCCTGCACTGTTTTCATTTTTTGTCTGCCTTCCTTACCTGATTTTGAAAATCTTTCTTGAGGTCTTCCATAGCCTGAGAAGATTTTATATTTTTCTTGGAGACATTGGTTAAAGAAACTTTTTGTGTGTGTGTGTATTTTTCATTCTCCATAGGTCCAAAGCAATGGTTGGGGCTCTACCCCCAAGATGAAGCATGCATTGTCCCAGTCTTCTGAGGGTTTTCAGGGATAACATTAGGGAACTCACTTTCGCCAAATTCTTATGAGAGCCTTTGATTGCTCCCATGGCCTGTCTCCCTTCTATATGGAATCATGCAAAAAGTCCCTGGTCTGCTATGACAGTAAAACTGTTTCCTGAGACTGGAGCTCAGGATTGCAATCTGTATCTGATTGTGGGCAAAGCAGCAGTTCTCCTCAGGGATAGCAAAGAGACATCTACAATCTCCCCTGAACTCCTTACCATTCATGGGCTGAGCATACCAGAGAGATCCACTGGTACCTCCCTGCCAGGTCGTTCCCAAAGGCTTGCTCCTGATTTCTGGGTTTGGATCTACATTTAGGCCTACACTGTACTGTACTGGGCTCACCTCTCATTCTAGTGTGACAGATTTTTCCTCCTTAACTTCTCAGATTTCTTTGGCAATCTCTGGTCTGACAACACTTCCATGGAACCAGAGACCCAGCCCCCCACCCACCCAGTTTGTTCCTAGATGGTTAAAGTCAGTTTACTTTGGCATGGCTAAGATGCACTTTGGACCCTTTCTCTTTTTTATTGGGCATTCTGGTTGATTTATTTTGATTTATTTTTTCAGTTTTGCAAGGCAATGGGGTTAAATGAATTGCCCAAGGTCATACAGCTAGGTAATTATTAAGTGTCTGAGGTCAGATTTGAAATCAGATCCTCTTGACTCCAGTGCTCTATCCACTGTGCCACGTAGCGGTCACAAAACAGTGCAACCTTCCTAACCCTCATGTAACACACCTTTCCTGTAGAAGTTCCAAGTTTTATTGGGCTAGAAAATTGTTTCACTTAATCTTTTTGTGGGTTCTGTCACTATAGAATTTATTTAGAATCATTATTTAAAGGTATATGTTGCAGTTTGCAAGAGAATTTGTAAGAGTTCTTTCCCTCTACTTCACCATTTTGCTTCCAGTTCCCAACAAGTATCATTTACAGAATGTCTGCATTTCCCAGCCACTCCTGAGGCACATCAATATGAATATCTTGAATGTCATCTTTTCAGATGCTTTATGTTGAGAGATCCATCTCAGTTACTCTGAAATATGCCTCAATTCCATTTAATTAGTGATCGGGAATATTGTTTCATATGATCTTAATTTAGTTTTTTCTTTTTTATATACAATCACATTTGCTTTGAGGAAAGGTATATATCTTGCACATGGGCACTTGGGATTATACTCAAAGCCCTTCCTATGAGCTCAAAAGAATGTTTGATTTTTTAATGAGCATATGCATATATGTGTGTGTGTGTGTGTGTGTGTGTGTGTGTGTGTGTGTATGCATAGTAGTAGAGTGGATTAGGGAAATGACTTCTACCTATTTAATTATTCATTTATGGCCAACAAAATGAAGTTTCATTTTTTAAATTAGAAATTAAAATATTTAAATAAACAAGTACACGCATATCAGAAAGATTCAATATACACACATATGCTTATGCGTAAGTATTTGTATATGTACTTACACCTAAAAATATGCACTATCTCCTACAAAACTGAATGCTATGATAGCTAATAAGCTATCATTTGAAACCTGAAGAAAATACAATGAGTTAGTATTTAAAGAATTGACCATATTATTAAATAAATTTGTTGTGCTTAGACATCTGGGAACCATCTAAACCAATTTATAATCACATAAACTCTGATTGCTTTAGTTGCTTTGTTTTTCCCCTGCTTTTTCATTTCTTATTGTGACTTACTAATAAATGTAGTAAACTCAGAGACAAAAACAACACACACATACACACACACACACACACACACAGACACACACTCACAAAGAGGGATATACATGTATGCTTACCACAAATTGAAATAAAAAGAATCCTCCAAGGAGCTTTGAAATGTGATCACATAACAAATCCCATAAATATCTGAAATAAATAATATATCTTTAATATTCTTAATAAATATTTCTAAATCTAGAGGAATGCAATTAAGTGAGCATCATAATACAGTTTGAAATTTGAGTGTGACAGTCATATTACTCCCTTGAGGAAATGATAAAATATTTATGACTTTATTTTAATACATTTGTGAAAATAAAAAATTATAGGTGGGCATTTATTCTATATTAATCCACATACATATATATGCACATGCAAACACATATTGATCAATTTTTAACATTGATAGTGTTTATATAGATATACATACATATGCATATATATATATATATATTCATACACATATGCGTGGATAGAGATAGTAGAGATAGTTAACCAATCAGACAGATAGAGACAGAGAGAGAGTCAATGAGATAAACACTGAGAGAGAGAGAGAATGCAAGCTCTTTGAAAGTAAGATTCTTTGAGTTGGCTAGGTGGCGCAGTGGATAAAGCACTGGCCCTGGAGTCAGGAATACCTGAGTTCAAATCTGGTCTTAGACACTTAATAATTACCTAGCTGTGTTGCCTTGGGCAAGCCACTTAACCCCATTTGCCTTGGAAAAGCATAAAAAAATAATAGACATCTAAGGAATATGTTTTGATTTATTAATTGAAAATGGTTATCCATGGTATCATGAATACAGTCACTTTATTAGAGAAGAACACAAACTCTTCAAACTTTCTGTCTCTGCACAATGTTTATGTGTTTTTCAGTAAATCCTGCAAAAGTATTCTTTCCATTTGAAAATCTTCTCTTTGTGAGTATCTCAATCTATTAATTCTTATTGTCCTTAAGTGACTTTCTACTTCACCACCATTTATTTTCATAAATTATCTTTGAGGAATCTTTTAAACTATGTCTTTCTTGTAAGCAGTTGTTGCTAATCCATTTCATTGTTCTTTGGGGAATTTAAAACTCTATTCTGAAGTCACAATATTATATAAATCATTGCCATAAAAGAACACTAGGAAAAATATTGCATTTTAAAATGATATATGTTAGATGTAAGATTATTATTTCATTCTAAAGACAATTTTTAATAAAATATTTTATTGATATAATTATATGTATGTTGTCATAGATAGCTTTGAATGAATATAAAATTGTTATGACATGACAGATGAAAGGACTATAAATAAACAAGTTAAAATGAAGGTAGAATTTAAGGAATAGAGGAGGAGAGGCAATGAAGATAGGGATTCATAAATGATGGTGTTGAAAGTAAGGACATGAACCACAGTTGAAAAAAACTAAAAAGAAATTCATAAAGATCATAATATCATGAGATTTGGTATTAAACTGAATCAATTTAATAATGAAACACTAAAAGATTGGGAAAATATGACTAATTATTGATATTTTAGTCAAAATATAGTATAACAAGACTTCATAGATTCATGGGGAATCCATAGATTATTTGGATTACCCATTGTCAATTGATGATGGGAATAACTAAATATTACAAGATAAAAAAGGAATACAAAATTTATAGAACTTTTATGAAGAGCTAACTATATAGTGGACTGTTTTAATCACTGGGTATACAAGTGCAAATAAGTAAAATCATCCTTGTTTTCATGGAGTTTCGATTCTATTGGGAAAAGATGTATGGTTGCTGGTACAGAAAGACCTGAAATTATGATTGAGGCTTCAATGTGGGTAAGAGAAATCCCAACTCATCCTATCCAAGCATTACTTTTTGCTAATGTTTAATGCTTGGGTAGACAGAAGATGGAAATCATAACATGAGTGGAGAAAGGCATTATTTGAGAGTCTGTGGAAACATAAAGAGGTCTTCAAAACAGTCTTATTTTAACCCTCAAAATATCACTTATGAGTCAGAGGAATTTTTAAATTCAAGATTAAATTTTATTTAGCAAACACGACATGATAATTGAGGAAGCTAGTTATTTTAGTTAATTCCAAGCTACGGTTGGAAGCAGGATGATCTGAATACAAATACTGTCCCAGACATTCCCTGGCTGATTCCTATCAAAACATTTTAACCTCCTCAGTATGGTCTTCTTTATCGATCAAGTGGAATTGATAATACCGCATAAGTGAAAGAGGTTCAAATGAGAAAAATCATATAAAGTACTTGTGTTATTAGTATCACCACATCTTGTAGCCATTCAAATGGAGCAAATAAAATTTCCAATCATAAATAAATCAAGTACACAGATAACTATAAATTTCAAAAGACTATTCAAAATTATATCGATCATATTAAATACAGAAACCAAGGTGGTGCATTAAATAGAGGGATGATCTTGGAATCAAGAAGATCTGTGTTAATCATATCTCAAAAAAACTATTAGTTGTGTACTCCTGGTAATGTCACTTAAAGTTTTTATCCTCAGTTCCTTCAACTGTAAAATATCTGTAACAGTACTTCTCAGGGTTTGGTGGATCAAATGAGATATTTGTAAAGCATTTTGCAAACCTTAAAGTGATAGAAGTGCTCATTCCACGTTTCTTCTATAAACTAGGTATTTAACTAAATATGCATTTATTGTTCCTGTGTGTGTGTTGTTTTCCTTTAACTACCTGTTTGTAGTGATGAGCAATCACCAAGATAATCCTCTTACATACCTATGCAGTCAATCTTATATTTACCCTGTTTTTTATGAAAATTCACCATTTAGGAACAATTGCTGAATAAAAGAGAACTTCTATATAGTTTTCTGAGACCTCAGAGAATCTCTTTCCATATAACTAACTTTCACCCAAAGATCAAACTGACCTATCATAAAGGATGTAGACTTTCATGAATTTATCTAATTAGAACAAAATCCTGGCAAAACCCAACTCCTGTATAGAATACATTTCACTGAGAGTTGATCATGGTACTATAGGATAATGTAAACAATTTTCCACAGAAGCAGATAAGCATACTGAAATATAATAAGCATAAGGAAAAGAAAAGCTATATATAATGATTGAATAGCAAAAACAAACAATAAAATTTCATACAGATGTAGTCCTAAGGAGGTAATGTGCTGCTCTAACTACAGGCAGTCTAACTAAAAGAAATTATAAGAATGTTATGAATAATAATGAACATTTATAGAGTGCCTACTATATCTTAGACACTGTGCTAAATACCTCATAAATATCTTCTCTATGAGATAGGTGCTATTTTTCCTATTTTGCAAATGTGGAAGTTTAGAAAAACGGAGTTTAAATGATTTGTCCAGAGTTCCATAGATATTGGATTTGAGATTAGGTCCTTCTGACTTGAACCCAATACTTTATCCTCTGTGCCATCTATCATCTCTAAAAATATGTGTTTTTCTAATTCCCTGTTCCTAGTGACAATGGGCAAAGGGCAAAAGCCTTGGCCCAGTTCCAATTTATTATTCAACTCACAGATCCAATAGGACCAATTCTCTGATGAAGAATCAAAAAGTAGCATTTCAGACCTCCCATAGCATAAAGCATACATACAATAGAAAATTGAGGATAGAAGATACCTCACCTGTGTTTTTTTGCTCTTTGTTGTCCTGCCATTGACAAAGTTATTTGATGTTTTCCAGTGGGAACTAGATCTTTTCTGAGTTAGGTTATTTGACTTTAAAAATACCCTGAAAAGGAAATCTATGACTTACATTTCAGTTCTGTTCTTTCCTATCCCACACTACAAATCTGTGTAATAGCTTCATTTTCTCACTTTTATTTTTGAATTCCAAAGAGCAGCTGAACTTGGTCACAATCTCTTGTTCCTTTAACCCAGTAATTATATATTAAATGTAGGCTGTAGTATAATTACTTTATCACTAATGAAATAATCACACCAATACAATTATGTTGAAAACATTAACAAAATTAGAGATTAATTTAAAATGTTGAAGAGTTGGACTTATCATTTTAATTTGTGAGGCCACCAACAATCATAAGTTCTATGAACGGTACATAAGAATAATATTACTCCTATTGAGAGCAAGGAGGAGGAGAAACTAGAGACAATGAATCTTTTATTTTATTTTTATTTTTATACTTTATTCTCTTGTGAATTTCATTTACAATAGTTTTGTGAAAGATGGAAAGTCTATGTCCATATAATGGAAGGAAAAAGAATAAGTATTTAAAACATGCCTATTCTGTACCAAACTTTGTACTAAGCAGTTTTCCAAACTATTATCTAATTTTATACATATAGAAACACTGAAAAATAGAAGCAATAATTATCCTTAATTTCCTACTGAGGAAATTAAGGCAAACAGTTTAATTTTTGAAGGTACAACTAAAAAGGAAGGAAGGAAAGAACGAAGGAAGAAAGGAAGGAATGAAGGAAGAAAGTTAGAAAAGATGAGAGAAAAATGAAAGAAAGCAATAAAGAAAGATAGAAGAAAGATTCCCTCATCTCAATGAATTAGCAGTCTAATAGGGAGGAACTCACAGGCTAATGGCTAATTTATTTGCTCACCCAATCTCTGTTATTTCCTTCAGGATTAATTTAGAGATATTTATACCTCATGCAGAGATTATAGAATGATATATCTTGTCAATTCATTAAGAATTCATTGTATTTTACTATAATATGATGCCACATCAATTGAGTTAGTATAGGAGTGAAGAGCGTAATCTCCTCCCCCCACAACACACTCACAGTTTACCAGTATTTTACATTAGTACCAGAATGCCAACTTGAGAGTTAAAATTTCAGATCTACTGCTACTTTCCCCATATGTAAAAGGATAGCTGTTATTTTGTCCTCTAAAAATGATTCAACTAATTCTTAAAGATGCAATAATCAATAATAATTTTTGAGGAAAGATCAAACTTAATGCTTTTTAACTGATAAACTCTCTAGTTTCAATCATGAAAAATAAGTGAGCAACTTGGTGAAGAAGATACATAAAATCAAAAAGAAAATTACTTTTGTTGTTCATCAGTTGTTGAATGACTAAGCAAGTAATGGTACATAAATACTAAGGAATATTGTTGTTCTATAAGAAATCATAAATAGTTGGACTTCAGAGTAGTATGTATTGACTTACTGGATCTGATGCTGAGCAAAAAACTAGAGAACAGTGTTCAACAGCACTGGGACATGATCAGCTTTGATGGAAATATTTCCTCCCCTCAGTTCAGAAAGATAGGACAACTGTATTAGACCAGCTATGGACAATGTTATACCAATCAAGAGAAAGAAAAACAAAACAAAACAACAACAACAACTAAACAACCCTTCAGAATTTGATGAATACTTTACAAAATTATCTCTTAAGTATCTCTTTCCCTTAATCTTGGTCCTCATACCAAAAATGACTAATCTGTAAATATGTTTATCCAAACTATGTAGATAGAACGCTATCCTGACTGTTTTCAACTGAGGGGTTGGGGTTGGGAAGGGAGAATAGAAGAAAATTTTCTAACTTAAAAAATATACATGTGCATATGGAGGAAAAAATAAAAAATAACAACAATTATAATAACTTTTTAAAAATAACATATTAATATGCAGTTTAGATCAAATGGAAAAAAAAACCTCAAAAGGTGAATGTGGAAAAGAATGCCTTAAAAAAATTGTACGGATGAAAAAGGATATAAGAATGTGTTCTGAAGTAAACAACACTTTTAAATGCAAAGTGGAGTCAAGGGAAGCTAATGACTTTGTTAGGAATCAAGAAACAATAAAATAAAACCAAAAGATGGGAAAAAATAGAAGAAAATGTGAAATAGGTTACTGGGAAACAACAAACCTCAAAAATAGGTACATCAGAGATAATTCAAAATTCTTGGGACTATCTGAAAGTCAAGTTCAGAAAAAGAGTCTTTTTTTCATTTGCAAAGAATTTCTACAGTAAAATTGTCTTGATATCCTAAAAACATAGGACAAGATAGAAATTGAGGAAATCCATTGATCACCTCCTGAATAAAGCTCCCAGGAATATTATAGTCAAATTTCAAAACATCCTTGTCAAAGAGAAAATATTACAAGGAATCAGAATGGAACAATTCAAATATCATGGATAAGGCATAATAAATTATAAAGATGGAGCCAATGGACAAAAAAGGAATGTACTGTGAAATAGGGAAAGGAGAGGTATAATATGCTATGATATTTCACATAAAAGAGTCAATTAAAATATTTTTCAATGAAGTAGAAGGGTAAAGGATGAGGGCCAAATGAGTAAGCCTTCATTTTCATTGGAATTGACTCAGAAAGGAAATAACACATACACACACACACACACACACACACACACACACACACACACACAAACACAAACACAAACTCAATTGTATATATTGATTATTGGGTGCCTGATGTAAGGTGCCTGAGGTAAGACTTGGGCTCAGGTCCACCTGGCTCCAGGGTCAGTGCTCTGTTCACTTTGCTACTTGGCTGCTCCACAACACATTTTGGAGAAGGGACAAAGTGAAAGGGGAGAGAAAATACAATAAAGGGTAGTGGGGAGGAGTAAATGGGGGAAAGTACAATTAGCAATAGCAACTGTAGGACAAACATTAAAGTAACTTTTCTGATGGACTTATAATAACAGAAGGTATCTGAGCACAGACTGAAATACATTTTTTCTTTTTATTCACTTCATTTCTGATGAGGTTTCTCTTTCTTTGTTACAGGAGGGATGATTATATGGTTACTTTTTCAACAAGAATATTTTAATTATATCTAAGTAAATAAATCAATTAGAATCTTATAAGAAAACAAAGAAAACCTAATATTTATTGTGTTGACTACTGATGTTCATATTTGAAAAAAAAATATATCAGACAAGGGAATTGTGGGGTAGGAGTAAAATATAACAGAAATGGTAGCACATTATAATCCATCTACTGATGTGAGAGCTAATAAAAAAAAGCCTTGGTACATCAGAGAAGACCCTTTGTGGAAGACATGTTGGGTATGGAGAAATGTAAGTTAATAAGAGAGAAGAGGCCGTGAAAGAATTATAATTTTCATTGTAGAAAGAAAACTATCAATGAAATCACAGATCTTTTGAAATATATATGGGCCTTTACTCATACAAATGGCAATATATGAAGACTGATCTACTATAGGTACTTATACTAAACTATTAATTATGTTAAACATTCATACTAAACATTATGGCCCATTGTTCCCTAATTTAATCAACATTATTATCATCCAATAAAGTTAACCCCCATGGCTTGAAAACATCGAATTTCCTTTGGAGTATAAAATATGAAAAGCAATTGCTAGTATAAGGAGGAATGCTTCAATTTAAGCAGAGCTAAAATGGTGGAGTAAAAGCAGGTACTTGACTAAAATCTTTGAAACCACTCCAAATACCTTTGAATAATGAATCTAATCAAATTCTGCAGTGGAAAAAAATACAAAGAAAGAGTGAAACAGTTTTCCAGCAGAAGACAGCTTGGAACTTCCATGGGAAGGATATGCTACACTAGGGTGAGAAAGAGGCTTAGAGAAGGGGGTGGGGTCTCAACAGTTCAAAAAAATTCAGGAAGATAACTGGGGAAGTAGTAGCCCTGGCATTTTCAAAACATCTTGGTCCAGAGAGCTCAAAGCAAAAATTGGAATGTCAGCAGGAAAAAGGCCTCTACAACAGAGTGAGTGGAGCATAGTCCAGCACAAACCTCAGCAGCACAGACTTGACCACACCAGACTAGCAACAGGTTTTGTGTTCCACTGAATTAGCAGTGGGTCCTAGGACTCAGTCCACCAATGGTAAAATAATTTGATTACAGAGATCTCTTTGCTACCCCTACCAAGGACTCTGTTGCTTTGTCCATACTGAATTCTGGGAGGCACTTTTGGGTACAGGCCCAGGAAAAGTAGCATCACAACAAAATTTACTGCTAAAGGGAAGGAGAGAAATTCCTCATAGTTCATTAGACCATGCAAAAAATAAAAACTTATAGTTCTCTTGATTACGTATGTGTGTATGTGAGTGTTTGTGTGTGTATGTACATTGCATATGCATACATGCATATATCTGAAAACATCTCCAAAAATCTGCAAAATCCTTGAACAGTGCACCCTCCTCACTGGAAAGAAAAGGTAAAATTAAGTTGTAGGTTGGGGAAATGAGCAAAAATCAGAAGAAAGACCGACCATAAAAAGTTACTATGTTCACTAGAAAGATCAAAATACACAATCAGAAGATAATGATGTCAACACTATTACATCATAAGCATTCTAGAAAAACATGAATTGATCTCAGGCCCTAGAGGAACTCAAAAAGGATTTTGAATACCAAGTTGGGGGATAGAGGAAAAATTGGGAAGAGAAATGAGAGTGATATGAGCAAATCATGAAAACCAAGCAAACAACTTAGTGATGGAAATACAATAAAAATATTTAGAAAAATAATATCTTATAAATCAGACTGGGAAAAATGAAAAAAAAATGTCCAAAAGGCCAATGAGGAGAATAATATTAAAAAGCAGAATTGGCCAAATGGAAAAGGAGATGCAAAAGCTCATTGAAGAAAATAGTTCTTTCACAAATAGAATTAAGCAAAGGGAAGCTGATAACATTGTAAGAAATCAAGAAACAAAACAAAACCAAAGGAATGAAAAATTGAGATAAAAATGAGAAATATCTCATTGAAAAAAACAAGTGATGCTTGAAAATAGATGCAGGAGAGATAATTTTAAATTATTGATAGACTTGAAAACCATGATCAAAGAAGAGTCGAAACATCATTCCTCAAGAAGTTATCAAGGAAACTGTCCTAATATAATAGAAGTAGAGGATAAAATAAAAATCAAAAGAATCTATGAATCACCTTGTGAAAGAGAACTCAAAATGAAAACTTCCATGAAAATTAAATCTATTTTTCAGACCTTCCAGGTTAAGGAAAAAATATTGCAAGAAGACAGAAAGAAAGAATTCAATTATCATGAAACCAGTCAGGAAAACTCAATATTTAACAACTTCTATATTAAGTGATTGTGGTGCTTGGGATATGATATTCTGGAAGACAAAATTGCTTTGGTTATCAGCCAAGAATCAACTACTACGTAAAATTCAACATCGTCTTCCCAGAGAAATGATGGAATCCAATGAAATTGGAGTCTTTAAAACTTTCTTGATAAAAAATACCAGAGCTGAACAAAAAAAATTGATTGTCAAATATAACACTTAAATGAAACATAAAAAGGCAAACAGTGAAGGAAAATCATAATGGACTTAATGATTTTGAATAGTTTATCTTCCTAATTCATATGAATTTTCTGATTTATTTGCAAAGTCAGCAGTGGTATATATAGACAAGGCAGAGTTGGGAGTTGAATAATGAAGGAATAATATATTAAAGAGATTCAGAGGCAGCTAGGTGTTGCAGTGCATAGAGTACCAGCCCTGGAGTCAGCAGTACCTGAGTTCAAATCGGGCCTCAGACACTTAATAATTACCTAGTTGTGTGGCCTTGGGCAAGCCACTGAACCCCATTGCCTTGCAACTAAAATATAAGATTCAGTTAAGGGGTAAGAGAGTGATGTCCTGGGAGAAAGTTAAAGGGACAAGTAGAGGAGGTTAAATAATTTCCTAAGAAAGGGATAATAATAAATCTTTATCAATAGAGTGGGAGAGTGGGGAGGGAATAACATGCACACTTAGATTGGAACAGAAATCTGTCTTACTCAAGAGGAAAGTAGGAGGGGAAAGGGATGAGAGAAAGTGTGTGTAATAAAAGGTTTAGTCATGTATAACACATTTTTGAGGTTGGAAGAAGATAGAGAATAGAATAAATTGTGTTAGGGAGAATAGAATGAAAAGAAAAAATTATTGAGAGTAATTTTAGGGAAAATATTGAAACAAAACTTCTTTCATAAATTCCTCATTTCTCATACATAGAAAACTCAATCAAATTAATTTTTTTTAAAAAAATGAAAGTCATGTACCAATTGATATTATCAAAATATATGAACAGGTTTTAGGTTATTAATGCTATGACCATATTAAAAATGTCCCAACTTAATAATGATTGAAGAAATAATTGATTAACAATTCTCATTATTCTTATACTTATTGAATTGACTGATAGGACAGAAAGAGAAAAATGACAATCTAAGGGAAATAGGGAAAATGAAATATTTAATGGATTGTTGGAAGAGTTGAGAAATGATTCATCAATTTATTAGAGCAATTTAGAATTATGCCCAAAGGGTATATAAAAATTGAAGGTTAGGCCTTTTGACTTAGTAATGACAATGCCAGGTCTATATCCCAGAATAGATGGAGAAAAAAGAAAGGAAAAGGACCTATATGTATATATTTTTTTTATTCTAGCTCCTTTCTGGTGGTAAGAAACTGGAAATTGAGGGGATGCCCATCAGTTCGGGAATGACTGAACAAAGTATGATAGGTAATTATGATAGAAGAGTATTCTGTTAAAGAAATGATGAACAGAATGCTCTCATTATGACCTAGAAAGACTTACATTAACAAATGCAATGGGAAATGAACTATATACATGCTAACAAAAATATTGCAGGATGATAAACTGTAAATGACTCCTTTTCTCAGTAAAATGTGATCCAAGACTACTCTGAAGGACTTATGAATAAAGAATCCTATCCATCCCCACAGTTGATGGTATTTGAAAATAGATTGAAACATGTTTTTTTTTTTTATTTTACCTTTTTTTTAGGTTTCTTTTTATGGGGATTTAAGTAGGATAGGTTTACTTTCATATCACAACTAAATGGCAATATTTTGCATGACTACACATTTTTAACCTTTACCAAATAAATTGGTTTTTCAAAGAGAGAAAGTGGAATGGGAACAAAGGAAAGAATTTGGAACTCAAAGTTTATAAAATGAATGCTAAAACTTAATTTTTCATGAAACTGGGGAAAATAATTAAAATTAAGTGTCAAAAATGCCATAGTGTTTAAAGAATATCTAAGAAACATGGGGAAACAACTTCTGCTTCAATTGTCTGCTATATATTTATTTGAATGAGTTTCAATTTACATTGTGATACATGCTTTTTTGGAGAAGAATCACATTTTCAAATCAGTAATCACATTTTTTCTTCAAAAATTTTTATATCAAATATTTTTGGCCACATATTTTTGTGCAGGGTAAAATGAACAAATGTTGAGAGGGACTATAGAAATCTAAATCTCCATGGTTACTGATGTTATTCATCATCATACAACAGAGGCAACTTGATAATGTAGTGCATTGAATGCTGCTCTGGGAGTCAGGAAGACCTTCATTCAAATTTTCCTACTAGTACTTTCAAGCTACATAACCTTTGGAAAAGGTATTGTGTCTCAGTTATTGCTGTTTATTTTTTTCTGCAAAATGAGAAGATTGGGCTTGATAAATTTGCATTCAACACACAATCTGTGTTCCCATAATATTTTTTGTTATTTTTTGTGATAAAGACAACATTTTGTTATAAATCAAATCCTGAATTAAAAAAAATAGGAGGTACAAATATCTAAGCTTCATCATATATAGAATTTAATTACCTTAAATCTTTTCCTTCTTTTTGAGGCCTAACATTTGCTGGGACCTCATTTACCTCCATTGTGTTACCAAGCATCATTCTGATTAGCAGATGTGATTTAACATGTATAATTTCCAGTGACCACTCTATTCTGTGTTCAGCAAAAGGCAAGTAATATTCACACAGAAATTAGAGGGCAGAAGGAATAATATTTTCTCCAGTCATTTATAAATGTAGTATTATATTAGTTCATTGATCAATAACACTGAGTGTCCAATGATTTCCAATGATAAACCTTGGGATAATTGGAGCATTAATAAAAAATTCATTAGTGCCTACCTTGGAAGTTATTAATGTGCTTGGAATCTGGTAGGAAGAAGTAGCAGAAAATCTTCAGAATGATCCGGTACTATTCATACCCTACAACCTGAATGCAGCAGTTACACTGAAGTAAAAAAAAAAATGATGTTTTCTGAGTTGTTTTTGTGCCTTTATTGTAGTTCAGGTCAAATAAGTGAATACATTATAGGATCAGATGTATCTTTCATGGAGTCAAGACCACAAGGAATAATTCTTACTTCTTTTCTATTGATGCAAGACTATTTTATAATACTGTAATCACTTCATTATTCTTAAGAAATTTTTTTTTAAATTCACTGATAACAGCCATCTTCTTACCTCCAGCTTATAATAACTTTCCAGCTGACTTCACCTAGCACTTTGATTTTTTTCACTTTAATACATTTATAATAAAATCTAAGCTGCCACCGTTTTCTATTTTTTCTTTTTTTCCTTTTCATCCATATTTACATGTTTATTTGTAAGCTACAAAATATCCTTCCACCCTCCCTTCCCATACTTCTCTCCCCTCAATGTCAAAGAGCCAGACTAGCAATGTACAAACATACATATTTTTGACATGTTTGGTTACACATTAGTCAATTTAAGTATGAGGAATTAAAGTGTTCATTTGATTCTGAAGGGTTGTTTTTTGTTTTTTTTTTTTTTTGGTTTTCTTCCTCTGGATTAAGATAATATTTCCATAACCTGTCTAAAATGGTTGTCCTAGGTCCCTGAACTGCTGAGAGGAACTTCTTCAATGAAGTCTGACCATGTTACAGTGCTGTTGTTAATGTGTACATTGTTCTCTTGTTTCTGCTCCTTTCTCTTAGCAATAGAACCTGTAAGTCATTCCATGCATGTCTAGAGTTTGACCATTTGTGATTCCTTATAGAACAATAATATTCCATAGTATTCACGTACCATAATTTGTTTAACCATTCCTCAATTGCTGGGCATTCCCTCGATTTCCAATTCTTTGCCACTACAAAAAGAGATGCTATGAATATTTTGAAACATGTAAGACTTTTTTCCACTTTTATGATTTCTTCTGGATATAGGTGTAGAATTGGAATTGCTGGGTCAAAGGGAATAAACATTTTTATTGCTTTTGGGGGATAGTTCTATATTGCTCTCCAGAATGGTTGGATCTATTCACAGTTCCACCAGCCATGGATCAATGGCTCAATTCTCCCACAACCTCTCCAAGAATGATCATTTTCCCTTTTTCACAACTTGCTAAATTTGAAAGGTGTGAAGTGATATCTCATTTTAGTTTAATTTTTCCTTTCTCTAATCCATAATTAATTGGAGCATTTTTCATATGGTTATATATAGCTTTAATTTCTTCTTTTTTAAAACTGTTCATATTCTTAGACAACTTATCATCTGGGGAATGAATTTCAATCTTATAAATTTGAAGTATTTCTCTTTATATTTGATGAATGAAATTTTTATCAGAACTCCTAGCTGTGCAGACTTTTCCCCAGCTTTCTACTTTCCTTCTAATCTTGGCAGGATTGATTTTATTAGTGCAATAAATTTTTAATTTAATATTTTCAAAATCATTCATTTTGCAGTTTATATTGTACTCTAAGTCTTATTTAAACTTAAATTCTACCCCTTATCCAGAAGATATATTATTTCTTGATCTATTAATTTATCTGTGGTGTTGGTTTTCAAGTCTAAATTTTTTACCCATTTTTACATTATTTTGGTAAACTTTATGAGTTGTGGATCTATGCCTTGTTTTTACCATACTATTTTCCAGTTTTCCCCCCAACAATTTTTGTAAAATAATGAGGTATTATCCCAGAAGCTTATGTCTTTGATCCCTCAAATAGTAGATTTCTGTAGTCATTGTCTGTGGTTTCTTTTCAATCTTTCCTAATCCACAGATGCATCACTATTTCTTAGCCAGTACAGGCAGCTTTGATGGTTGATGATTTGTAGGATAGTTTTAGATCTGATAGAGCTAGGCAACCTTCTTTTACATTTTTTTATCAGTTCTCTTAATATTCTTGACCTCTTGCTATCTCAGATGAATTTTGTTTCCTATTTTTTCTTGCTTGGTTAGGTAGTTATTTGGTAGATTGTTTGTTATGGCACTGATTAAGTAATTTAATTTGGGGAGAATTATCCTTTTCATTATATTAGATAGACCTAACCATAAGCAATTGACATTTTTCCATTTATTTAGGTCTGACTTTATTTGTGTGAAAAGTGCTTTAAAATTGTGTTCATGCAGTTTCTGGGTTTGTCTTGGTAGGTACATTACCAAGTATTTAATATTGTCTACAGATATTTAAGTGGAATTTCTCTTTCTATCTCTTGCTCTTGGGCTTTCTTGTTCATATATAGAAATGCTGATGATTTCTTTAATAAATTAGTTATTGAATTTTATTTTATTCCCTGTTACTTTGAATTTTTTTCCCTGTTACTTTGTTGAATTTGTTGATTGTTTCAAGGAGTTTTTTTTAACATGATTTTCTCAGATTCTTTTTTCTTAATAAACTTTAAACTCCTCCAAAAAAGGGACTTTTGCTATGGTTATACCAGGCCTCTCAACATTTTAATACATCAATCCATCAGTGCTATGATGGATTCATGTTGCTCCCTTTGCTATAATGAGAAGTTCAATGAATTTACAGTCATCTAGTCTCCTGGCTGTGCTACTTATTGCCATGACAACCTTTGAACAATCTCTTAAATTCATTGGTCCTCAATTTTCCTATACTAAGGCAATGCCATTGGCTAAATATAAACTAGGCATAAGTGGAGATAATCAGGAATCTATATTTGATTTTGTTCTAGTTAACTTTTTAAGTTGAATTTGGAAATGAGATGATAAATTCATCATTTTTTTTCAAATTACATTAAAGTGCATTAAAAAGCTCACATAGAGGATGACAGAATTTTAAAAAAAAGTTTTGGAAGTCTAAAAAATTAGTCTGAATCTAATGAATTTCAATAGGAACAAATTCAAAGACTAAAATTTCAGTTCAACAAGGAAAACATTTTTCACAGAACAGTATAGGGGATATATGGTTTAAGAAATCATCTTGAAAAATCATTTTTTTATTTTCATAAATGATTGACAAACATGACCAAGTGATATATTAGACAAAACAAAATAAAAAACAAAACCAAATGTAATTCTGTTGGGACAGATACATTTAATAAACTCAGAAATGTGCATTTGAGCCTTCTTCATCTAACTTTTTCCATCAAGGAAGTGTTATCATCAGATAAGATCAGAGAGTAGTATGGATGACCACAATGGATTAAAGAAGACAACACAGATATGACAGAGAGTTTAACTAACCACAGATAAATGGAAATAATTGTCACACTCTCACCAGAAGATGATAGAATCTAAAGAAAGACTATAGTTCTCAAAATGAAAGGAACTGTAGAGGTTTTCTAACTGAATCTCTTCCTTTCACAGATAAAGTTACATTAAAGCGCTTTATGTGTTTTTTGGAGGAGAGTCTGTTTTTTCTAGTCTGTTCAGTTAATTTTCAATTTTATTAAATTTATTTTAATTCTCTTTTTTGCCTTTTAAATTGGGGAGGATAAGGAGATAAGGACTAGAATCTAACATGATCTTTTGGGATGCTTTGGGAAAGGTCTAGCTTTCACTAATAAGTAAATTTTATTCATGCTATATTTTACTGTGGTACAGTCACACACAGAACATTGGCTTCTTTTGAGAGTACTGCATTGACAGAGTATACTAATAATCTGAGGAATGATCAAATGAAAGATCTAAGGTAATAATGTGAATGTGTGTGTGTGTGTGTGTGGGTGGGTGGATGTGGATGTATGTGTGTGTGTGTATTTTGTGAGGAATCAAGGGAGCTAATCACTTCAAGTTCTTTTAAAATTTTCAGGTAGAAAAAAGTTTACAACTGTTATGTGTGTGTATACATAAGTATGGCAGGGTGAGGGAGAAATTTCCTGTTTGTATATGATTTTGCACTCAGTGCCTCTGAAGCTGAGATGCAATAAAGAATGAATCAATTTTCTTCTGCTCGTACTCATTTTGACATAACAATTAATAGCAAGAAAATACAGGTGCTCTATGAGCCAGTATCACATTGTATATATGTGGATTTATCAGTTACAACAAATAGAGATGTTTTGAGTACTGTGGATAAGTTCACTTCGCTTCACAGTATACAATCCTGGTAGGTACAAATTAATATTGAGTTTGACATATTGATTGCCAGAGCTAACTCAGTGTTTGTGAGGCTCCAAAAGGAAGTGAGGGGGAGAAAAGGTACTGGACTAACAAACTGAATGTCCAGGGAACTGATATGTGCATTGTAGAATGCCTGTGAAACCTGTACAGTCTAACAACATCATTCCAAGAAACTGGATTGCTCCATTTTAAATTATCTCAAGAAGATTCTGAAGATGACCCGGCAGAATGTGATACCAGACAATGAGGTTCTTTCTCTAGCTAAATTATCAAGCCTTCAAATGCTGCTACAGAGATTTCAAGTCTGATGGTCTGACCACATATTTCAGACTTGTATTTTCAAACTTGTCCTTGCTGAAAAGAAAAATTATGGATAACTCATGTACAGCAAGCCTTCATAAAGGAATCAGAGAAAGCAATTCAAGGATACTCTCAAGGACTCTCTAATTGTTTGTGCAATGTGGGAAAAACTTCTACAGGATTGCCCAGCCAGGTGCTACCCTCATCAGAGAAGTGCTCGATGAGCAAGGCAGAATTGAAGCAGTTCAAAGGAAAAGTGAGATGTGCAGATTTAGAGAATTAGGTGTTTACATGGACTGTGGTAGAACATTCTGAGCTGCTCTTGGTTTGATCAGTCACACTTGGTCACTGTAACTTCTCTCTAATAGTGATGTCATTTTGATCTTCTTAAATAACAAAGGAAAAGAAACAGCAAACCAACCATTCTATATGTATAAAAGCATATATGCATACCTATATATTCACAGGTATATGATATGCATGTTATATATAAAGCACATGGATATTATATATGACATCTTCTGAAAAATTCTTTTGGTAAGAATGGCAATTTTGACTGTAAGCCCTCAATAAAAAGAAAAAAGTAAATGACCTTGAAGTGATGAACCTCACCAGATTAGGTAAATGTGTATGGGTGTATACACTTTTAATCATAGACATAGGTATTCTAATATATGTGTGTGTGTGATTCTGTGTGTGTGTGTATATATATATATATATATATATATATATATATAATTCTCATATGTATATATAATATAATTCTTATATATATATAATTCTCATATGTATATATAATATAATTCTTATATATATATATATACATATATGATTGAAAGAGATTTGTTGTAGTTATTGTTGTCATTAAGTGTTTCAGTCATGTTAGATTCTTTGTGAGTCCATTTGGATTTATCTTTGGAAAAATACTGAATAGATTATCACCTTCTTCTTCACCTCATTTTACAGATGAAGAAACTGAGACAAGTAGAGTTAAGAGAAATTCCCATAAACACCAAGTTAGTAATTGTGTAAGACTAGATTTGAACTAATGAATGTGTATTTTCCTGTCATCAGGCATGGTACTATTTCCACTGTGCTATCTAGTTGTTCTAAGAAAAATGCATACATAAATATAAAGACATATATGTATATCTGTATATACAGATACACATATAAACATTCACACAAACATAAAAATTCCATGACAATGAGCTATACAAAACTAAAATATTCTGGCTCAGGAAGTAGTGCCATCATTTTCATTTTAGATATTCAATTAATAATTGATTTCAACTTGTAATAACTATTTTAAAGTAAATTCTTTTTTAAAAATATGGGCTGTTCCCCTCCCTTGTTTCTGCCCATTCCATCCTTCCTTTCTCCTACTTTGCCCTATTCCCACCTATTTCTCTGTAGGAGAGGCTAAATTTCTAAATCCAACTGGAAATATTAAGGATAGTATTGTGTATTTAAATAATTTCCTGTTTAAACCACCACCAAGGAATTAAAAAAACCTTGAAAAGCGCTCTTATTTATTTAAACATACATTATTCTTAAACTGCAAACCAGAAAAGTCCATTACTGAATATCTATTTTTGGTCACATTTTGTATATCATGAATTCAAACTTCAATGAAATTAGCTGATATATATATATATATATATATATATATATATATATATATGTATATATATATCATATAGGAGATATCAAAAGGTTGTCTAAAATTAAAACTAAAATCTAAAAATTAAACCTAAAATATACTAAATAGAAATTTAGATTATTAATGATCTTTATTCTCTAAGATTTTCCTAGAAACATATAGGTGTTAGTCATCTTCAGAGATCAATACCCTGATATAAAGTTTCTGAGACAGAAATATACATATATATGTATATGTATACATTTATTTATATATATATATATATGCAAAAAGAATGAAAAACTGTAAAATTGAGTTAAGCAACCAATGAAATTTCATACAGATGTTGTAAATTGTGATCTTTACATAATATTTTCTTCAAATTCCATTAATGATATTCCCACTTAGGTCTGAAAAGGAATATTTACAAATATTTGCAAACAATAGAATTGATATAGTCCAAGTCAACATTCAAATGGAAAAGAACAGACCTTGACAGATTGACATTTTTACACTGAGACAATATTCAGATTTATAATTCTTAATGAAAAACTAAGAATGCAGACTTTGATTAGAAATGTTTCAGAGACTTCTGGCCAAGATGGCAGAGAGAAGACAGGCACAGTTGTAAAGTCTCCTGATCTTTCCTCATCTATCATATGAAGCAAACCTCTTAAAAGAAATCCGACCCACAAAACCAAGAAAGAAAAGCCAGGAGAAAGAACATCTACCTCTGGATTTGTCTCCCCCAGCAGCACTGGAAGAATTCAGGCAAGTGAATCTGGGCTCAGAGGGTGGTCCAGCCCCAGATCAACCAGACTGGCAGCTGAATTGGAGCTGGGAGTCTGAGGGCTCAAGAGCAGGTCCTGCTTGATCAGTGGTGGGGCTAGAGGGCAGGGGCTTGAGTCAACTAGGGTGCAGAGGCACTGGTGTTGGTGCTGTCCCTTGGAAGCTTGAGGACAGGGCTGCGGGGAGAGTTCCAGCTTAGGTGAGTTGCAGACACCATTGCTGGGCTCCTCTGGTCTGAGGAACTCAGAGACCAAGCCTCCACTGCTTCTGAGGCCTCATCCCAGAACAAACATTTGCAGACTAATTCTGACTCAGGCCCTGGTTTGTGAGCAGAAGAATCAGCCCAGCTGACAAATGACCTCAGGCCAGGGTAAAGTGCCCCATTGATTGAAGGCAAAAGAATTCAATAGCTTCAACTCCTCCCTACAGGGAAAGGGAGAAGGCCTCAATCAAGGTCACAGACACTGTAGAGAAAGCAACCAGCACCTCCTACTGGCCAGCCAGAGAAATTGCACTCAGTGAGTAAAGCCTCTAGTGATCCCAAGGCCCTTTGAACCAGCACTTCCCCAACTCAAGGTCTTAGCAAAATGAAGAAAGGTCAGTGGAAAGGTGGATCCATAGAAAAATCCTTGGAAAGGAAAGACCCTAACTCGGAAAGACCTAGAACCTGTGAGAAGAATAGGATCTGGCCTTCAGCACAGAAAGACTTCCTTGAAGAAATAAGGAAGGAACTTAAAAATTAATAACTTGCAACAAGAAAACAAAACCTTAGAAAGTATAATTGGACAAATACAAAAGGAGAATAAATCTTTCACATCATCAATTGGACAAATACAAAATGAGAATAATTCTCTCAGATCCTCAATTGGGCAAATGCAAAAAGAAAATAATTCTCTCAAATCCTCATGGGTGAAATGGAAAGCTCTTTCAAAAGTAGAATTGACCAATTGGAAAAGGAGTTGGGAAAAGTTAATGAAGAAAACTCCTCTCCCAAACAAAGAATGGAGTCTGCAGAAACTAATGACTCCATGAGACAGCAAGAGTCAGTTAAACAAAAACAAAAAATAGAAAAAAAAATAGAAGAAAATGTAAAATACCTCATCAACAAAACCACTTACATTGAGAATAGATCGAGGAGGGGCAACCTGAGAATTATAGGACTTCCTGAAAACAATGAAGAGAAAAAAAAAAAAAAAAGCCTGGACTTAATATTACAGGATCTAGTGATGGAAACCTACCCTGATATCATGGAATCAGAGGGCAAAGTAGTTATTGAAAGAATACATTGATCCCTTCAAGAAAATCTTCCTGAAAAAGAAAACACCAAGGAATGTTGTGGCCAAATTCAAAAACTATCAGATAAAAGAGAAAAACCTACAAGCAGCTAGAAAGAAATAATTTAAATATCAAGGATCCACAGTAAGGATCATGCAGGACCTAGCTGCACCAAGATTAAGGGATCAAAGGGCCTGGAACAAGATATTTTGAAGAGCAAGGGACCTTGGAATGCAGCCAAGAATCTACTTTCCTGCAAAGATGAGCCTTCTCTTCCAGGGAAAATGATGGACAGTTAACAAAATGGAAGAATTCCAAAAATGCTTGATGAAAACACGAGAGCTAAACAGATAATTTGGACATCCAACAGGAGGTTCAAGAGACACATGAAAAAGGTAAAAAAAAAAAGGGGGGGTGGTAAACGGGAAAAAAAAACTGCTATCCAGAAAATTGAAACTGGCTATAGCCTAGCATGGGGAAAACGATTCTCATAAATACTGAGAATTGTAACTCTAACTGAGAGAATATACCTAGCCAGAAACGATGGACATTCATGATCTATACATGAGACTGCTATCTAAAGGGATGTAACTGGTTTTAACCCCATGTAGGAGAAAGACTCTAATAATTCTCAAGAAGTTTAAGTCTATTAGATAGAATATACTGTACTAGAAGTGACAGACACTCAGAATTCTCTATGACTCATATAAAAAAAAATCTAAAAAACACAACCGCCTTAAAAAGGGGTCACGAAAGAGACAGGAGGGGGGGAGGGGATTGAATGGAGTAATCTCATTAAACTAAGAGGTACAAAAAACCTATGGTAATAGAAGGGGAAGAAGGAGCAGATGAGAAACACCTGAATCTTCTTCTCATCAGACTTGGTTTAAAGTCAACCTACACATACTCAGTTAACTTATACAACATCTAACCTTTCAAGCATTAAAAGGGGAAAAGGGGAGGGGGTGGTGAGAAAGGGAAGGGGAGTGGGAAAAAAAGGGGAACTAACAAAAGGAAGGGAAGGGAAAAGGGCAAAAGGGAAAGGGGAAAGACAGGGGAGGGGGTGATATAGGGGGGCAAACACACTGAAGGGGATGGTATTCAGAACTCTCCCTTAAAACATAAGCAGATAGCAGAGTGGATTAAGAACAAGAATCCTACAATATGCTGCTTACAAGAAACTCATTGGAAGCAGAGAGATACATATAGAGTAAGGTAAAAGGTTGCAGCAAAATATTTTTTTGCTTCAGGGAAAGTGAAAAATATAGGGGTAGAAATCCTTATCTCATACAAAGGAACAGCAAAAATAGATAGCTTTAAAAGAGATAAGGAAGGAAACTGTATCCTCCTAAAAGGTACCATAGACAAAAAAGTTATTTCAGTATGGAATATATATATATATATATATATATATATATATATATATATATATATATATATATACATACATACATCCAGTGGGACAGCACCCAAATTCTTAAAGAAGAAGAAGAAGCTGAAAGAACTAGAGGAAGACAAAGACAGCAAAACTCTACTAGTGGGAGACCACAACCTCCCACTCTTAGATCTAGATAGATTGAATCATAAAATAAACAAGAAAGAAATTAAGGATGTAAATAGATTGTTAGAAAAATTAGATATGGTAGACTTAGGGAAGAAACCGAATGGGGATAGAAAGGGATATACCTTATTCTCTGCAGTACATGGACCTTAAACAAAAATTGACCCTGTTCCAGGATATAAAAACCTAATGTTCAACTGCAGAAAGGCAGAAATAGTGAATACATCTTTATCAGATCACAATACAATAAAAGTCATATGGCATATTGGTCCAGGGAGATATAGACCCAGAACTAATTGGAAACTGAATAACCTCATTGTAAAAAATGAGTGAACTAAAAAAACAAATTATAGAATGAGTTAACCATTTTATCCTAGATAATGATAATAATGAAACAACATACGAAAACCTGAGGGATTCATTCAAAGTGACACTCAGGTGATACATTATAGCTCTAAATGCTTACATGAATAAATTGGAGAAAGAAGAAATCAATGAACTAAACATGAAACTAAAAAAAATTCGAGAAAGAACAAACCCAAAATCCCCAATTAAATACCAAATTAGAAATTCTAAAAATTAACAGAGAAATTAATAAAATACAAAGAAAAAACACTATTGAATTAATAAATAAAACCAAAAGTTGGTATTATGAAAAAAACAATAAAATTGATAAACCTCTCGTCAATTTGATTAAAAAAGAAAGAAGAAAACCAAATTGCTAGTATCATACATGTAAAAGGTGACCTCACTACCAATGAGAAGGAAAATAAAGTAATAATTTGAAATTATTTTGCACAATCTATACCAATAAATTTGATAATATAAGTGAAAGGGATGCATATTTATAAAAATGTAAGTTGCCCAGGTTAAAGGAAGAAGGGATTAAATACCTAAACAACCCTATCTCAGAAAAAGAAATTCAACAGGCCATCATTGACCTCACTAAGAAAAAAATCTCCAGGCCCTTGGATTCATAAGTGAATTCTACCCAAAAGTTAAGGAACAATTGGTTCCAATACTATATAAACTCTTTGGAAAAAAGGGAAATATGGAACTCTGCCTAACTTTCTATAAAACCAATATGGTGCTGTTACCTAAACCAGGAAGAGTTAAAACAAAGATAGAAAATTATAGACCTATTTCCCTGATGAATGTAGATGCAAAAATCTTAAATAAGATCTTAGCAAAACGATTACAAGTTATCACAAGGATCATACATTATGATCAAGTATGATTTATTCCAGGAATGCAGGGTTGGTGCAATATTAGGAAAACTGTTAGTATACTCAATTATATCAACAACAAACCTATCAGAAATCATATGATCATATCAATAGCTGTTGAAAAAGCTTTGGACAAAATACAGCATCTATTTCTACTAAAAACACTCTAGAATGTAGGAATAAATGGACTATTCCTTCAAATCATTAGCAGTATCTATTTGAAGCCATCAACAAGCATTATATTCAATGGGAAGAGGCTAAAGGATTTCCCATTATGATCAGGGGTGAAACAAGTGTGCCCATTTTCACCACTACTATTCAATATTGTATTAGAAATGTTAGCGACAGCATTTAGAGAAGAAAAAGAAATTGAAGGAATTAGAATTTGGAAGGAAGAGACAAAACTCTCACTCTTTGCAGATGACATGATGGTCTACATAGAGAATCCCAAGAAATCATCCAAAAAACTACTGGAAACAATTAGCAATTTTAGCAAAGTTCCAGGTTATAAAATAAACCCCCATAAATCCTTAACTTTTCTATATATGTCTAGCAAGAAACAGCAGGAAGAACTAGAAAGAGAAATCCCTTTCAAAGTAACCGCACACAATATACAATACTTGGGAGTCTATTTGCCAAGATAGACTCAGAATCCTTTTGAAAACAATTATAAAACACTTCTCACACAAATTAAATCAGATTTAAATAACTGGGCAAATATCAATTGCTCATGGATAGGCAGAGTTCATATAATAAAAATGACTATTCTACTCTTTAGTGCCCTACCAATCAAAGTTCCGAAAAATTACTTTAATGAGTTAGAATAAATTGCAAGTAAATTCATATGGAGAAATAAAAAGTCAAGAATTGCCAGGAGCTTAATGAAAAAAATGCAAAAGAATGTGGCTTAGCCCTACCCGATCTAAAATTATATTATAAACCATCAATCATCAAAACTGTGTGGTATTGCCTCAGAAATAGAGTGGTGGATCAGTGAAATAGACGAGGTGAAAAAGCAGGAGATGATTATAATAATCTTCTGTTTGATAAACCCAAAGAGTCCAGCCATTGGGATAAAAACTCCCTCTTTAATGAAAACTGCTGGAATAATTGGAAGTTAGTATGGAAGAAACTTAGATTAGACCAACACCTAGCACCCTTTACCAAGATAAGATCCAAATTGTTGCAGGACTTAGACATAAAAAAAAACAATACTCTAAGCAAATTAGAAGATCAAGGACTAGTTTACCTGTCAGATCAATGGAAAGGGGAACAGTTTATGGCTAAGGAAGAGTTGGAGAACATCACCAAAAACCAATTAAATGATTTTAATTACATTAAATTAAAAAGCTTTTGCACAGATAAGACCAATGTAATCAAGATCAAAAGAAATATAGTAAATTGGGAAACAATCTTTATAACTAATGATTCTGACAAAGGACTCATTTCTAAAATATATAGAAAACTGAGTCATATTGTTAAAACGTAAAGCCATTCCCCAATTGACAAATGGTCAAAGGATATGCAAAGGCAATTTACAGATGCGGAGATCAAAGCAATCCATCGCCATATGAAAAAGTGCTCTAAATCATCAATTATTAGAGAATTGCAAATTAAAGCTTTTCTGAGGTACCACCTCATACCTCTCAGATTGGTCAATATTACCAGAAAGGATAATGATCATTGTTGGAAGGGTTGTGGGAAATATGGGACACTATTACACTGTTCCTGGAGCTGTGACCTCATCAAACCCTTCTGGAGAGGTATTTCAAACTACACCCAAAGGGCAACAATAATGTGCATACCCTTTGACCCAGCAATACCACTGCTGAGTCTATATCCTTGAGAGATGATGATAAAGGGCAAAAACATCACTTGTACAAATATATTTATAGCAGCCCTGTTGGTGGTGGCAAAGAATTGGAAATTAATTAAATGTCCTTCAGTTGGGGAATGGCTTAGCAAACTGTGGTATATGTATGTCGTGGAACACTATTGCTCTATTAGAAACCAGGAGGGACGGGGTTTCATGGAAGCCTGGAGGGATTTGCTTGAAGTGATGCTGAGTGAGATGAGCAGAACCAGAAAAACACTGTACACCCTAACAGCAACATGGGAGTCATGGTCAACCTTGAAGGACTCGATCATTCTATCAGTGCAACAATTGGGAACAATTTTGGGCTGTCTGCAAAGGAGAGTGCCATCTGTTACCAGATAAGGAGCTGTGGAGTTTGATCAAAGTTCAAGGACTATTTCCATTAATTTAGAAATAAAACAGATGTCTTATTGTCTGAACTTGTTACCTCTTAGATTTCTTTTCTCTTCTTTAAGGATATGATTTCTCTCTCATCACATCCAATTCGGTTCAAGGCACAACATGAAAACAAATTAAAGACTGACAAAATGCTTTCTGTGGGGGGGGAGGAAGATTGGGGGGAAATTGTAAAACTCATATAATATCTTTAATAAAAATAAATTAAAAAATTAAAAAAGATATATGTTTTAAAATAATTTCAAACTTTGATAGTACTTAGTAGAAAAGTAAATAATAAAGATCAGAGCATTCTGTCACTTTTTCCTGCTTCCAACTGTACTGTTCATGTTGTGTGACTTGAATTTCTGTAATATTAAACAATATGAACAACATAAATCTTATTATAATTATTTAAACTGTATTCAATGCAACCCCATAGTCTATAATACTATACTATAATACTAGTTTGAGTACCTAAGTATTAGAAAAATTCTTGAAAATTTCACAATTTAGAGGGTCCAATACCCTAATTCATGCTACTCTCTAAAAGTAATGTCACAAAAATGATACTTGATTGTCAGTCTCTCAATATTACATATAATATTCAAGTCAATTTGATAAAAATATTAATTTCTATAATAGTCAAAGATCCCAAGGGACATATGAAGATAATTAAGACTCTTTCCCTCATGTAGTTTTCAATGGATAGAGAAAATGAATTGCATGAATAATTAACTGTGGTTTGGAGAGCTAAGTGATGCAAGAATTGGAACATATCATGAGAGTTTACAGTACATAGGAATTGGTCAATTTAACTCTAGAGATCACAGAAAACAATAAGAGAAAAAATAATTAGTTCTTGAGATGAACCTCATATTAGAGATGAAATTCCCATGGTGAGAGATAAAGCAAATGCCAGTGTAGTGACTAAATATAGTATAAATCAAAGCTTATATTTAGTCACAGAAAGAGAATAGAATGAGAATTTTTTGGGAAAGGGGAACTAGACAGATTTGGTTATAGAATATGGAATATGACTGGTTATATCACAAGAAAAATTTTGAAAGCTTGATTAATGTCTTGTTTGTAAGGGTAGTAGATGATAAATAAAGGAATTTGAACTTCATTCTTCATATGGGGAGATAGAAAAGGTATTTGATCATTTGTGCAGTCATAGTCATGCTTTAAGATTACGTGACAGATAATTACTGCATATCTTTGAGATGATTTTTCTGATAAATTATAAATTATAATTAGAAGATCCTGGTGAAAGGTTACCAAGCTCAAGCTAGTGGCAATGAACATGAAGTAGTGAGAATTAATTCAAGCACATTTTTTAGCATTTTGACCCAAAAGAAGAATTATGTGGAAAAATAAATTTAATCTTTGATTTCTCTGTGCAAATGATGACCCACAATTAAGAGAAACACAAAATATATATAAAATTAGATTTATATATGATGTTTTGCTTAATTTTGTTTAAATTTTTATTCATTTTTTTGACAATTAATAACTATATAAAAATATTTCTCTGGAAACAGTGAAGGAAGGATTCATGAGAAATGAAGATGAAGTAAAAATAAAAATTGTAACTCTATTAGAAATTGAAGTCACGCAACATAATTAAAAATATAACTTAATTGATGATAAGAGAAAGGAAGATTAGAAACACAATGAAGCAAAAGGTTTTTAATCAGATTGATACAATAGAAAATAGAGTCACTGGGAGGAGTAGGAAAGATTGAGAAAAGATAATAAATTCATTTTAGAAATATTCTATTTAAGATACTAACAGTACTACTAAGTAGAGGTAGAAGAAACACAGTAAAAAAAATTAAAGTGTAATTGACAATGAACATAATGAAAACCAGGTTAATGTCTTTTTGTGAATACCAGAATTGGAAAGAATGGTAATATGGAAGCAATGGTCAATAAAAATGACATTCTGTGATTTCATTAAAGAGAATGAGGTCTGGATCATAGGTTTAGAGCTAGTAAAGTTGTTAGACAGCATCATCTTTAACCCTTTCACTTTGTAGAAGATAGTACTGAAAATTATAGAGGATAAATGATTTACTAACAGCAACATAGCTAATAAATGATGTTGGTTAAAATCAGGCCTTCCAGAATCAAAGTCCAATATTCTATGTACCATGCCACTACATAAATTGTTCTTGGAAATTAAACATTCTTTCATACACTCTAATTAAACAATTCCTCAATGGACCTGAGATTACAAGGAGTTGCTGAAGAATGAGTGTTGATAATGAAAGAATCTTCAAAAATTAAATGCTACCCTCTAGTGAATTGGAAGATCGTGAAGGGAAGATAGATAGGTTCATAGTTTGAGACGGAGGCAGGGTAGAAAAACTATTTGTCCTTTTTTGTTTCAAGTCTATGCATATTGTGTGTATGTAAATTTATGTTTATACATATGTGTATTTGTCATATAGATATTCCTTTATAATTTTTCTTTAATTTAGATTTATAAGCAGAATGAAAACAAGGGTGAATAAGAATCATTGAAGAATCAGGAGAGATATATGATGATTATTGGGACAAGGTCCCATAGAGTAGTAAATATTGATTTTTTTTTTTGCTTTATATGAAGACCTAAGTGATGCAAATCATAACTAGGTATATTGGAAATTTACAAATTCTGCAACTAAAAATTGTGATATCACCAACAAAAATTTAGCAAGAGTTTATCACAATGAAATATTATCTCTACCATACATTTAATAAGCTTTGTGTTTCTATTTTCATCTATGATTTCTCTCTCACTGTGTCCAAAGAAGAAAGGAAAAAATATATTTGAATTGTGTTCCTTTAAAGGGTGAGTTTAGCTTCTGCACAAAAACTTTCTGGTGGTGTATTTCCTGGTTCTGTAATCTGACACATCTGGCATCAAGCAATGTTGCATTCTATGTTGAGATATTAGGAAAGTGTTTTCACTCTGAGGATGCCTGAGTCTTGAGTTACTGACCTTTGTTCCAATATGAAATTGGTAATGTTACTGAGTTGTCTCAGTGACTCATCTCAATTATAACAAAAACAAAATAAATCCTTGAGATGTAAGTGCATTTAGGACAGCTGATTTACTATGGTTTCAAACTTATATAGACTTTTTCTCTCTAACACATTTCAGAGATGTTAATAACAAAATAAATCTCTAACAAACAAATCTCTTTGGGAACTAGAGAAAAAAAAACTCCTAAAAGAGTCATTTTATGGTATCCAATTTCCTCTCTTCCACCATGGGATTTTAGGATGTGGTTTAGAAAGATAGGCACTTGAAAAATACCTGGGCATGTTGTCTCCACTTTTTTGACAATTTATAAAAAGCAATATGTTCACTATTAAGTTTACATTTCCCCTCAATATTGAATGAAAATTAAAGCAGTACATGATAAATAGATGAAAGAAAATACTGAAAAGCAATAGAGAAAATGTAAGTATTTGTTCATGTATTTTATTAAAGTATATGTTTTATGATTTTAATTTATTTTAAGTATCTGTAATGACCAATTTAACTCTCAATTCAGGACTGTAGTTCCAAATCATAGTATATATATATATATATATATATATATATATATATATATATATATATATATATATGTGTGTGTGTGTGTGTGTGTGTGTGTGTGTGTGTGTGTGTGTGTAGGTTCACCACAAAATTTAAGAAAACATATCATATTTTTAAGTAGAGGAAATATAAGGATACCTGACTAAACAGAATATGTGATAAGTAATAGTGGCTTCTGAATGTAACTTTAACCTGAGATATCTGGACATTCGTTTCTTCAACTGTAAAATAAAATAAATGAACTAAATCATTACATTATAGTCTCTCTCCACTCCCTATTTATACTGTTATTATTTTATTGCCCTATATGTCTTACAGCATTCTCAGAAGTCTATCCTCATGTCATCTTTTTCATCCAATTGACTGAAGTGTAGCTCAAATCCATTGAATTTTTATTTGTCCTTAAGTCCATTCTTGTATTTAAAAAATATTTTGGATCGAGAAATGGAAATGCTAATTAGAATGAATCAGCATGACTTTATCAGGAACAGATTGTACATGAATAAATTCTTAACTTCCTTCTTTGACTGCATTATAATATCAGGAAAAGATATGCTATATGGCATAACTGTCTATTTAAAATATATATTTGACAAAATCTTTCATGACATCCTTGTGAGAAAACTTTTATAACTGCATAGACTGAAATGACAGGAGCCAAATAATTATAAATGACATACTTAATATTGAGATTGTTTTCTTGTTCCAAGGATCTCTCCTGAGCTCTATCCAATTCAACATTGTATTTATGACCTAAATTTATTAATAAATGCCAAATTTATTTCCAGATGGCACAAAGCTAGAAGTCATAGCTAATATTTCAGTAGTATGTCTCAGTAGAAAGAATTAAATCTTTGGATATGAAATCTATTTTTTGAAAATTGATAATCAGGTGACTGGGCAAATCATTTCACTTTCAAGATTCTCAATTTTCTTATATGTGAATGCAAATTAAAAATTCTTTAACTACATAATAGGGTTCTAATGAAAACTTTAAAGCAATGATAAAATGAGATTGTTTAAATTATAGTAGTTCCTTTAGAAACAAGAAAGAAAATGATGTACATATGTATAATGGAATGAAATGAAATTTAGATTATTATATATCTCTATACTTCATTTGAACATAAACTTAGAAGGAAAAATAGGTAGTGCAATGGAGGGAGCACCGACCCTGGAATCAGGAAGACCTGAGTTCAAATGTGACCTTACACACTTGATGAATACCAGCTGTGTAACCTTGGATAAATCACTTTACTGTATTCCTTAGAAAAACAACAACAACAACAAAACAAATAAACAAGTAAATAAATCAACTTAGAAATATAAGATTCAAGAGGTTAATCTGTAATTTTTATGAAAAATTCTAGTGATATGAATGACATAACAAGCTCAATATGAGTTAATATAATGACAACACTGAGAAATGTTTAAAATTTGCTACCAAATAATTCTTCCAGAGCACAAAGAAATTATGATTCTGGATGTTGGGCCTGAAACCAGACATTATCTATTAAAATTTGTATCATAGTGACTCATTTGATAAACATACAATAAAATACCCTTAAACATTTCCAGAAGATAGAGCTTACAATGATATGATAACTGGAGACCATGCCACAGTGACATAAAATGATCATCTATTACTTAGTCTAGACTTAGGGAAGGGTATAGGCTGTCTTCAAGCATCTGAGGGATTTTTTGATTTTATTATCCTCCTCTGAATGTGAAGCCAAATCTTTTTGTTTGCAAGGCACTGGAGTTAGGTGACATAACTAGGTGATTATTAAGTGTGTAAGGCTGAATTTGAACTGAATCCAGGGCCAGTGTTCTATCCACTGCCTCTCCTAGCTGCCCCTGAGGGTTTTTTTTAATGTGAAAAAGAGTTTAAATTGTATTGCTAACTAAATAGTGAGTGAAAATGAGCAACAAAGAAACATAAATGTTTGGTAAGAAAAAAACTTCCTAGCAAGTTGAGTATTTCAGAAATAAAATTAGCTGATTCAGGAGGTTATAGACTCCTAGTATCCCACCTAGTCTTATTGTATGATGATCAACTATAATGGACTTGCTCTCAGCAAAGCAATGTTAAAGGACATAGAGTGGAAAATACTATTCATATCCAGAGAAGAAACTATAGTCTGAATGCAGACATAAACTTACTAAATTCAATTTTTAAAATTTGCTTAATGTATTAGATTTCCCCCTCTTATGTTTGATTTTTCCCCTTATTGGTGGAATATTTTGAATAAAAATCAGTAGTTTTTAATGTGGAACCATTGTTATTGTTATTAGAGAGAGAGAGAGAGACAGTCCCTCACAGTACTTAGGAAAGCAGGTTCAAACAGAAAATGTACAGTTTCAAGTTCCAACTCTACTCTGCCCTATACCTAGCAGAAGGAAGGGGGGAAGCAGGAGGATGGTGAGCAGGAGCAGAAATAATAATAATTAATAATGATGATGATGATGATAATGGTAATAATGACAGAAAAGACTTCCGAGGCAGGGCCAAGTTGTTGATGCAAAGGTAGGACAGTGGCAGAACTTTTCTCAAAATAACTCTCCTAAAGGGAGAGAAGCCATCAAAAAATAAAAAAATAAAAAGTCAAATGTCTCAGTGAGAATCTTAGAGGAACTTCACAGAAGGATCTTTTTCTATAAGTAAAGGGGAAGTATAGCTCATTACAGTGGGGAGAGCCTGGGAAGCAATCCAGAGGCTTTTAGCAACAGTACTTCTAATGTCCCAGCATAGTTCTGCCAGCAGTACAGGACCCTGGCAAGTTGGTGAGTTATTGGGCTATACTGGCATGGGGAACAAACTGGGATCCTGGAAATGCCAGTGCAGAAAATCAGAACAAAAAGTTTGGGCCTATACACCAGATACCTCAGGAACAGAACTCAACTGACAAAATAACCAGAAAAACAACAAAAACAAAAAAAATGTTAACCACTACCCTGATATGGGTAGTAAAAACACCTAAGAAGAGGAAAGCAGAGACAAAATGTTTGCATGTGAAGTCTCTAAGGGGTTGATAAACTTGTCTCAAATCCAAAAATAACTCTTGGAAGAGGTGAAAAGGAATTTTAAAAAGTCTAAGCACAGAGAGAAAAATGAGAGACATGAAAGAGAATAATGAAAAAAATAACAATAAAAAATAATTTTACAAGTAGATTGGCCAGGTGAAAAAATATTAACCAATTTGAAAAGGAAAACAGTAGGAAATATATAAGTGAAAACTGGTGACTCTCTGAGACTTCAAGACTCTATTAAACAAAACCAAAAGCCTGAAAGTTAAATTCATAGGAAAAGAAGAAAAGAAAAAGGGGAAACAGACCAGTGAAAGAAATAAAGTACTGATATAAGGAACATAAGATTTAGAGGCAGCAGTCAGAAAATAACTGATGAGGAGGGATAACGGAAAATGAAAGATAAAATTTTAAGTAGAGGAAGATAGCATGAAGTTTAAAATATAGAGTTAATAATAAAAGTGGTAAATGTAAATGATGTCTTTTCTGTTCTTCCCATGGATTTTTTTTTGCCCTTAGCTGTAAATGTTCTTTCATAATATGTCTAAAATGGAAATAAACTGCACAGGAGTGCACATGTACAACTTTTTCCAGATTGCTGCCATGGGGGGCGGGGGAGAGGGTGGTAGAAAAATGTGTTTCCTTGAGAACAGATCAACATGGGAGAACCTGAGAATTATAGGCATTCATGAAAACAATTAAGAGAAAAAAAGCCTGGAGTTAATATTACAGGATTTAGTGATGGAAAATTTCCCTGATATCATGGAACCAGAGGACAGAATAGTTATTGAAGAATACTTCAATCTCATCCAGAAAGAGATCCTAAAATGAAAACACCAAGGAATGTTGTGGCCAAATTCCAGAACTATCAGATAAAAGAAAAATTCCTGCAAGCAGCCAGAAAGAAAAAAAATAAACAAATTAAATGCCAAGGAAACACAGTAAGGATTATGCATGACCTGGCCACAGCAACATTAAGGGATTGAAGGGTCTGGAATGGGAATTCCAAAGAGCAAGGGAACTTGGAATGCAAAGAATCCCAGCAAACTGAGCCTTCTTTATCAGAGAAAAAGATGCACATTTAATCCAATGAAAGCTTTCCAATACTTCATGATGAAAAGACCATAGCTATATAGAAAATTTGAACACCAAATAGGAGAATCAAGAGACATATGAACAAGGTAAAAAAAAAAAAAAGCTGCTGTCCAATAAGATGAAATTGGCTATATAACCACTTGAAAAAGTCTCATAAATCTTAAGAATTACAACTCTGATAGAATATACATAGCCAGAAATGTTGTACACTCATATCTTTTCTGTGACTCAGAATGATTTAAAAACAAGAAAGGGGGACAGTAAGGAGAAAGGAGGATGGAGGAAGACTGAATAGAGTAAATCTCATGACATCAAGAGGTACAAAAGACTGTTGTTATTGAGGGGAAGGAGGGAGGAGGTGAGAACCACCTGAATTTTCATCACTCTTGGCTTAAAGTTAACTTAGACACAGTTAGTTAAGTTAAGAAACTTAACTTAGCTTTCAAGCATTAAAAGAGGAAAAGGGGAGTGGGGACAGAAGGAAGAGAAGAAGGGGAAAAGGGAAAGGGGAAAGAAAGGGGAGGGGGTTGACCTATAATTACAAACACACAGAAGGTGGTGGTATTCAGAAACAAAACACTGGGCAATATGGATAAAGGGAAAGAGGTGGGGGGGAACAAAAAGAAGGAAGATAGTATTCAGGGCAAATAAAGAATTAGTAATTATAACTTTGAATGTGAATGCGATGAACTCTCCCTTAAAATGTAAGCAAATATCAGAGTGGATTGAAAACCAAAATCCTACAATATGCTGCTTACAAGAAACTCCTTTGAAGCACGGAGATACATGAAGAGTAACGGTAAAAGGTTGGAGAAAATATATTTTGCTGCAGTTGAAGCGAAAAAAAAAAACAGAGGTAGCATTCCTTATCTCAGACAAAGCTGTTGCAAAAATAGATTTCATTAAAAGAGATAAGGAGGAAAACTATATCCTCCTAAAAGTTACCATAGGCAATAAAGTAATTTCAATGCTCAATTTGTATGTAATCAATAGTACAGTATCCAAATTCTTAGAGGAGAAGTTTAAAGAGTTACAAGAAGACATAGACAGCAAACCTCTACTAGTGGGAGACCTCAACCTCCCATTCTCAGATTTAAAGAAATCAAAACATAAAATAAACAAGAAGAAAGTTAAAGAGGTAAATAGATTATTAGAAAACCTAGATATTACAGATCTATGGAAGAAATTGAATGGGGATAGAAAGGTTTATACTTTTTTTTTTCTGCATTACATGGAACCTACACAAAAATTGGCGATGTACTAGGATATAACAAACTAATGATCAATTGTAGAAAGGCAGAAATAGTTAATACATGTTTATCATATCATAATGCAATAAAAATCATATACAATAATAGACCAGGGAGATAGAGACCCAGAACTAATTGGAAATAATCTCATTTTAAAGAATGAGTGGATAAAGTAACAAATTATAGAAAGAATTAATTATTTCATCCTACATAATGACAATAATGTAACAACATACCAAAACCTATGAGACACACTCAAGGCAGTTGTCAGGGGATGTATTATATGTTTAAAGGCTTACATGAATTAATTAGAAAAGGAAGAAATCAATGAAATAAATATGCAACTAAACTATAGAGAAAGAACAAATTAAAAACTCCCAATTAAATACCAAATTAGAAATTGTAAAATGAAAAATTAATAAAATTGAAAGCAAGAAAACTATGGAAATAATAAATAAAACCAAGAACTGGTTTCATGAAAAAAGCAATAAAAATTGGTAAACCTGTGTTCAATTTTATCCAAAAAAATAAAGAAGAATATCAAATTGCTGGTATCATAAATGAAAAAGGTGAACTCACCACCAATGAGGAGGAAATTAAAGTAATAATTTTTGAATTATTGTGCCCAACTATATGCCAATTAATTCAACAATCTAAGTGAAATCAATAAATATATACAAAAATATGAGTTGCCCAGATTAAATGAAGAGGGATTAAAAACCTGAATAACCCTACCTCATAAAAGGAATTTCAACAAGCCATTAATGAAGTCCTTAAGAAAAAAAATATCCAGGACCAGATGGATTCACAAGTGAATTCTAGCTAACATTTAAAGAACAATAGATTCAAAATCTATGCAAACTCTTTGAAAAAAATAGGTGAAGACGGAACTCTGTGTAACTCTTTCTAGGTCACCAATATGGTGCTGATACCTAAACCATGAAGAGTTAAAACAGAGAAGAAAACTATAGAACTATCTCCCTGATGAATGCAGATGCAAAAATCTTAAATAAAATCTTAGCAAAATGATTACAACAAGTTATCACTAGGACTATGATCAAGTAGGATTAACCCCAGGAATGCAGGGTTGGTTCAATATGAGGAAAAATTTTATTATAATTAATTATATCAATAGCATACCTATCAGAAATCATATGATCATATCAATAGATGCTGAAAATGCTTTTGAAAAAATACAGCACCCTTTCCTAATAAAAGCACTAGCCAGTGTAGGAATAAATGTTTTGTTCCTTAGAATAATCTGCAGTATCTGAAACTATCAACAAGCACTATATGCAACAGGGATAGGCTTCAGTTATTCCCCATAAGATCAGGGGTGAAACAAGGATGCCCACTGTCACCACTACTTTTCAATATCATATTAGAAATGTTAACCACAGCAATAAGAGAAGAAAAAGAAATTGAAGGAAATAGAATAGGGAAGGAAGAGACAAAACTCTCACTCTTTGCAGATTACAAAACTACTAGAAATAATTAGCAACTTTAGCAAAGTTGCAGGATATAAAATAAACCCTTATAAATCCTCAAAATTTATATATATATATATATATATATATATATATATATATTTATATAAATATATACACAGCAGAAAGAACTGGAAAGAGAAATTCCACTCAACACAACCTCAGACAAAATAAAATACCTGGGAGTCTATGTGCCATGGCAGATTCAAAAACATTTTGAAAACCTTTACAAAACACTTCTCACACTAATAAAATCAGATTTAAATACCTGGCCAAACACCAATTGTTCATGGATAGGTCAAACTATTATAATAAAAATTACAGTTCTACCAAAACTAAAGTACCTGTTTAGTGCCTTACCAATCAAAATTATAAAAAAAAATTACTTTATTGAGTTAGGAAAAGTTGTAAGTAAATTTATATGGAAAAATAAAAAGTCAATAATTTCCCAGGATTCAATGAAAGAAAGTGCAAAAGAAGGTAGCTTAACCGTACCAGATCTAAAATTATATTATAAAGCATCAGTCTTCAAAACTGTCTGGTATTAGCTCAAAATAATAAGTTTTTAATTTTTTTTCTAAAAATTGTGATACTCATAAATTTGAAAATGGATGAATGTTGAAACTTACCATTTCATGTAATTGAGAAACTAAAACAAAATGAAAAAACAAAAAGACAAAATCTTGAGGAACAGGATTTCTGAAAAGCTTGGAATGACTTGAATGGACAGATGCTGAGTGAAGTGAGCAGAAGCAGAAGACCATTATACACACAAACAACAACATTGTGTGATGATCAGCTATAATGGATTTGCTCTCAGCAAACTATGTTAATGGGCATATAGTTCTCCAGAAATAGTGGAGAACACTATTCATATCCAGAGAAGGAACTATAGTCTGAAAGTAGACATAAGTTTTCTATTTTCAATTTTAAAAATTTTCTTTATGTATTATATTTTTCTCCTCTTAGGGTTGTTTTTTCCCCTTTTGTGCTTATTTTTTTGGACAGCATGCTTAATATGGATATATCTTTAACCTAGTTATATATGTATAAACTATATTAGATTGCTTTCTATCAGGAGGAGGTAGAAAGTAAAATGAATAACTCAAAACTTTATGGAATGATTATTGAAAACTATATTTGCCTATAGTTGGAAAATAATTTAACATGTTTTAAATATAATAAAGGTTAAGTTTAAGTTTTGAAAATATTCACCACATTTTTATTTCTTTTCCCTGAAACACTGTTTCACTCATATGTAACAAAAAATAGTTTAACATTAATTCTGCTTGTCTAATACATCAAAATCTCTACATTAAATTAAGTATAAGTCTTAGAAGGTGTCATTACTTGGAAAGCTTTCAGAATGGAACCAATGTTGAACTAAATATCAGTCTTTCTAGATTCACCAATTAAGTTCTGGGAAATTCATCATTTTTAGATGGTCCATTTTTTTTGGATCCAGAAGCTCATCAAAACCATCTTCAAAGAGGAGGAAGAGAAGGAAAAACTTATAATATTTATATTGAAGGGAGTATCAACATGTATGAAATAATAGATTATTGTTGTATTGATTTTGTCTTGCTTAACTAAAATGACTTTCTCCTCTGCTTTCCCAGTTTTTCTAAGTGTTATGTCTTTTCATCATCTGTGGCAAACATGGAGTAACTTAGATTTCTTATCACTTCTCTACAAAAACAATCAAGTTCACTGGATTCAATTTGCAAAATAAACTGTGACTACTGTTATGAATAGTTTGCAAAGCTCAGTGCTTCTCCATTCACTGATCTCAATTGTCTTATGAGCATGCAGTATTTGAACCTACAATGTCAAGGTAGTGATTTCTTATATTGATAGGATATTCTTTTAGAAAGTAGTCTTAGTGAAAAGAAATACAGTTACAACAAGAAGTCTTAGCATGTTTTTCATCTACTGATTGCTAACAGTAATCTTGGACAAGCAGTTGGACCTCTCTGGAGTTTCAGTTTTCTCATCTTTAAATGAGAGATTAATATATATCTTTAATCAATTGATCAGTAAACATTTATTAAAAGCTTATAATGTGGGGTCGGTTAGGTGGCACAATGGATAGAGCACCAGTCCTGGAGTCAGGAGTACTTGAGATCAAATCCAGTCTCAGACACTTAATAATTAGCTGTATGGCCTTGGTCAAGCCACTTAACTCCATTTGCCTTTCAAAAACAAATCCAAAAAAAAAGGTTATAATGTGCCACACAGTAACTACTTTCACCAGGTGGTAGTTAGTAGTAAATTGCTTCATAAACCATAAATTCCCTTTTCTTAAATTCAACAGAGATTTATATTTAAGAAAATTATAATATAATCCACTGCAATATCAAGATATAATAAATCATTTAATAAACAATCAAAATATAATGCAAGATTATAGATGGAATCTGTGTAGGATTTCAAAAGAACTTTTAAATTAAAATTTTGGGACAGAGAGAAAAGTTTGTATATACATAAACACACATGCACACACACACTAAAATCTCATATAGAGACAATGAAAAAAAGGAAGAATATTTGAAGCAATAATATACAATGTACAAGGAACAAATTCCAAAAAAAGATGACATTTGAACATTTAGCTTCTATTTTATTATTCTTACCATCAGGAGCAACTTTACATGTGAAAATTAAGTGAATCTTCTTTGGGAAATGGATAACCTCATAATATAATTTTTGATAGAATAGGACATGAAAATTAGTGATAGTTAAATTTGCAACCAAGAGTTTAAGAAGATTAATCTGATAGGTATTAGATAAACTATTATTTAAGATCCCATAGGCTAAAATTCTATGAAGTCTACTAAGGAAAAATGGAAAAAAATATCAGGAATTAAATTATAATTCTGAATGTTTACCAATATTAATAATCTTAATTTTTTTACATCTATACACCAATGCATTCATTTACTTCTATATAAATGTATGTGTGAGAAATAGAAATAGGAGAAATAGGATACATTCAAAATCATACCATTTTGTTCAAGAAGCTAAAGCTGAGAATGGCCTCTAAACTGGAAAAAATAGTTTAAATATAAAGAAAAATATTTTCAAAAATCTCTATTGCTACTTCGATGAAGTTAATTGTATCTATTAGATTTTTAGTGAATTTTGTAAGGTTCTCTAAGTATACCAATGTATCATCTACAAAGAGAGAAACTTTCGCTTCTTCATTATCTCTTCTAATTCCCTCAATTTCTTTTTAATTTTCTTCTTGTTAAAGTCAACATTTCTAATACAATATTAATGAGTAGTGATGATAATGGACATTCTTGTTTTCACAGTTTAACAGTCTATTTCTTAATTTTGTTCTTTATAATATAGTTATGATCGATCACCTGATTATGGGGAGCCATTGTTCCAATTCTGACACTTTATCAAACAGCTGTTTTCAGAGTTATTTCTAGGGTGTGTCAGTTTCTAGGGTATGTCCAAGGTGTTCTGCTGATGAGACAAGTGTTCACTGATCTCTGTTCTCTAAGCAGAAAAGATTTGTGCTCCACTGTAACTCCAAGTACTACCCAAAAATGTGACCAAGTTCTCTGCCCCCCTGTAGCTACAATCATTAGTGTTCCTCATGGTCATGAGAATATGGTAAGTTATTCACTTGGGACTGATGAGAAACACTCCTTTCTACTTTTGCAACTGGGACACATGCCTGCATATGGATGATAGAACTGCCAATCTGTACTAGCTATACTTGTTTCCAGCAAATCCTTCAGTCATCTCTTCCTAAACAGTTGTTCAATCCCTTTATCGACTCTGAGAGCTGCTACTGCTGCTATGTGTATTGTAGCTTCTTCCAAGACCCTCCTCTGGTTTTACTATGCTTCTCTCTGTGTCACTGCCCACCCCCAATATCACAGACATCTCCTTCAGATATCTGCAGTTGTGTTAGGTATTAAATTGACTTCATTATGACTTCTTGTTGGTTCTGTCACTCCAAAATTTGATTTAATGAGTAATTTTAAGTTATTTTGAGGGGAATAGTTGGTTAGTTCACATGAGTTACTGTCTATATCACACCATCTTGGCTTGACTGTTTGGCCATTGTGTAGTTAGTTTGACCCATGTGTAGTTAGATATTTTGAAGTCCTGGTTCTTTTAGCTTTAATGATGAGGCAGTATTAGTAGTAGCAAAATTTTTCTTTTTTCTCACAAGTTGGTTCAAAAAGGTGCACAAATCTAAGGGAAAAAAAAATCACTGGGGACAAAATGAATACAAAAGAAGGAAAAGTTGAAATGGCAATGTGAATGCAGATAAAAATAGTTGCCCAGGTATGTCTGATAACTAGTAAATTTAGAAAAGAATATACAGCCTCAGTAAAATATATGTGTATATATATGTATATATATATATATATATATATATATATATCTATATCTATATCTATCTATCTATCTATCTATCTATCTATCTATCTATCTATCTATCTATCTATCTATCTATATGTTTTACAGCAAATCAAGAGTAGGGAAAACCTTTTTTATTCCCTAGAAAATAAAATTTTACTTCTGAATGGGAAAATGTTGCAAAATAGTAATTGGAACTATAAAGTTTTCAGGGTTATTAGACAAATGTTAATTATCTCAAGTTTTAGTTCTTCATTTACATAATAAATAAGTCCTAAAACACTGAAAACTGACTACTCTCCTGTCCCAAACTATAGAAGCATCTTTTGAATATTTTGTGACTATCATATATATAATCTGGGTGGTATTTTAAGTACCAAATGCATTTAATGAGCTAAAATGATTCAAGAAGAGCATATTGTATTTGCAAGGTTTGTACTCTGCACAACACTGGGTTTCTATAGAGGTGGGTGTGAGGATGTGGAGAAAAGCAATTCCATTCTCAGTAGGCTACCACAGTGTATTTTCAGAAGTTTCTAATTGAAGGCATGCTTCATTTGCCTTGGCTATAAAAGAAGCCACATTTGCTCATGATTATGTCTGTAAATGACCTCATAAAATGTACTCTTGCAAAAGAAAAAAAAAGAGGTACTCAAAAGATTTTACACATTACTTAGAAATCTTTTAAAAAGTTTGTTTTTACTTCCTACTTTCTCTATGATTCTAATAAAGTTACGATTAAAATAGTAAACCAAAATTATAAAGATGCAATGATTCATCCATTTAAAATTTGATTTTTTAAATAATTGCATAATAGAATTTTATTTAAATATACATTCCATAATTGTTATAACTATTACTTATTCCTGGAATTATATCCATAATGGCCTGTATATATAATTCTCAGAATCTTATCATGACAACATAATGAAAGAGATGTGAAATAGATAAACAAATATATAGATGCATATATTTATAAATTATACTATTATTTGTAAATATCCCTGCATATATACATAAAATTTGTCTATGTGTGTATATAAACAAACACTTATACATGTATGTTAAATACAGATGTTTCTGTGTGCACATGCATCTACATAAATTGGCAAGTGTATATACACATGTATATATGTGTATTGATATTGAGTACAAGTATTCATGTATGTTTTGTTTAAATATACATTTCCTATATATTTATAAATAAATATTTATATGGAAATAATATATATGCTATAAAATGCAGATATGCAATATGCATACAAACATGCATTAATATAAGCATATACACGTATTTAGACATGCATGTATATTTATTACATTTATATATATACCCAATTTCTGTATTTCTGTTCAGCTTTCTTTATGTCTAGTTTTCCATTCTTTGACTCAGACACTGGTGGAAAAGAAAAACATTACTTCTTACTTCCATTCCATTGTTCTGCAGGTATCCAAAGTTATAATTATGCAGAATCCTTGTGAGTTCAATTTATAGCTTCCTAGTGTTGAAAGCATCTGTATATGGTGAGGAAAGAATGACAGTCTGATTTAGACTATACTATTCCATAGGACAAATGAGTGTTTTCATGTCTGTCTTCACTAGTAGATACACATTAATGATTTCCATTGCATCTTGTTTCTAGATATTTTATACCTGCTACTTGCAAAATATTGTGTTAAATTTGGGATGTGATTCACAATGATGCATTATGATAGGTGAAAAAGAACAAGAAATCTGGAAACAAGAAATCTAGAGTCAAAATTCTATTATGATCCTTATTATTCATGTTTTCTCAGTTCCACATTCTAATGAGCTCCTCAGATTAAAATTTCTTCATTTTTTAAATGGTAAAATTAGACCAGAGGGCCTCTATCATCACTTTTTGTTCTTAATCTATGAAAAAATGAAAGAGATATATAGAACTACCATTTAGTTTAGTTAGGAAGAGAAGACATTTACACCATTACCATTAATGTGACTTGAAATATGGTATGAATAAGAGAATATGAAGAGAAATTTTCATAACACATGATTGCTTTTTACCTGAGAACTGTGGAAGGGACTAAAAAAACTATAATAGAGAGTTAGCAACTGAGTTGAAATTGATTGTAAGAAAGTACTTAAGTGGACAGAATTTCAGTTTATTTTTCAGGGTTGAAGACTAAAATAGTAGACATTTTGAGACAATAAAGTAAAGAATGAGAATGGGACAGTACAGTTTGCATTAAACTTGTGAAAAATAATTATAAAGGAGGGATTGGAGGTGGATTATAACAAACTTCGTATGCTAGGTTAAATTGTTTTTTTTGTTTGTTTGTTTACTTGATTTTGAAGGTAATGTGTAATCACTGAAAATTTTTAGTAGGAGGAGGCTTTATCTAATGTTGATTAAGAAAATATTTCTTAGGCAAACACCTGGGGGAGGGAGACTAGTTATATGACACAGGTTAGTAACCCAGTCTCAGTCTAAACAATTGTGCCTTCTGTAACAACACAACGGGAAAAACATATTCAGTGATTCAGCATTATATTATATTCTTAACCTGAACAAAATAATTTTTCTATTCCCAGTAAAAATGTAATCTTATCAAAAATCATTACCAATTATTAGAATGATGGTCAGATTTAAATACTTTCCAGACTTTTTCTTATTGAAGAGTTTCAGATATCCATGGTTCAAATAACTCTGACGACATTTTAATTTTTGAAAATTTTCTATAGATTTTTTATTGACATCTCTTCTTAGTATCTCCTAGAACCTTTCTTTTTAAAATAAAAACAAACAAAAAAAGGAAGTTAAGGAAAAGAAAGCTATGTATCAACCATATTATATATGGAATATAAGGCTCATGAGGATACCCCCTCTGATGAGAGTAAAGAAGGGTTTAGTACATTATGTCTCTGAATTATTAAAATTGCAATATTATTATACATTAACCTGAGTTAATTTTAGCATTAATTAAAAGTTATTCCTGATTGTTAGCAGTCACAGATTTTCAAGTAGGTTATCTAAATTACCAAGAAATTAAACTTCTTAAGAATGAAGTCACACTAACTATATTCAATTTACATGGGGTAATATATTTAACACTGTGATACATTAAGCTTAAGAAATTCTTAAGTACTATTTATTCAATGGTGCTAATAACCACTACTTCTCTTTATCTTTGTTGGATTTTGCTAACAATAACCCCCTTGATTTCCAAGGCAACTTAAGTGGATCATTAGGAAAATGAGGAGAATTTAAAAAAAAAAAAACAACTATAAGACTCCATTTTCTCTGCTTAAAGAAAATTTACTACAAAGGATGATTACAGTGAATTCACCTCTTGCTACTTTTTCATGGGTCATTTATTTTTCCTGTAATGAGATGAATAAATCTGATGACTTATTCTGTTAAAAAAAAGTAAAATCTTGGTCTTTCAAGATGGAAATTCATTGTTCTCTTGTCAAAACAGTCAAACAAAAAAATTTCTATGCAGAAGTTTTTAAACTTACATATATTATTGAATTATTCTTAAATAATAGCCTTATTGATCAGAGATATAAAGGATCTCAAAACTTAAAAAATCAACACTCATTTAATAAAGAAAACCATTAAAATATGACTCTCTCACTGCCCCCATAATCAATGACAAAATCTCCGAAAATGTACATAATTCATAAAAACAAATTCCCACATTATCTATGGTAAAATTCTATGGCATATTATTTTAATTCAATTTGGAACAGGTGGGATGGTGCATTTTATCTTTGGTTCTACATTCATCAGAGCTCTAAAGTCTTTATAATTTATTTTCATTGCTCATGTTCATTGCATAAATTGTGGAGTTCTACTCATTTCACTATTTATCAGTTCATATAAGTTTTCTCAGTTTCCTCTGAACTTTGGTGTTTCCTCTTTTCTAAAATTATCTTTATGTTTTAAATTGATATGTCACAATTAACTTCACAATCCTCTAATTGCAGGGCATTCTTTTGGAATCGAATGTTCCTTTGGTTAGATGCCTACATTTTGGATAAATCTCTTTCATTTCATTTCAGTGACTATATATATTTAATTTAAGGATAGATAAAGATGGTGATAGTGGTGATGATGATGATGATGATGATGATGATGATGATGATGATGATGATTGTAAATATATGATTTAACCCAAGTCTTTCTCATTCCTATCACTCAAATATGTCATGTTGACTTCATTATTTCACCAGTGGCAACTCTCTTAATCATATTCTTTTCTGATTAAAGGTCCAATACAATAATAAAATTCAAGGTGAAATGGAGGTTCGTTGCTGATTTCAGAGATCTAATTTTATTTAAGTGCATAGTTTTTGTTGATATATTTGTCCAAATATATGATTTGGAAGTTTTTCGACATTCATCCATATGCATACACACACACACACACACACACACACACACACACACACACACACACAGACAGACACTCTCCCCTCATTGGTGAACATTCAGGTTAATACTATACATACACATTTACATTAAGCATTTTTGCTTTAATCAATTTCAGCATGAGGAATTAGGAAGAAGAGAAAGAAATCCATAAGAGATATTTTATAAAAAGTGAATGGTATTCATCAGATTCTAAAGTTTTTTGTTTTGTTTTGTTTTGTTTTTCCTCTGGATGGGGATAGTATTGACCATAGTTGGTCTAATATGGTTGTCCTAGCTCTCTCAACTTCTGAGAGGAGCTGCTTCTACCAAGGTAGATCAACTCGCAGTGTTGTTATAAATGCATACAATGTTATCTTGGTTCTTCTCCCCTCACTCAGCATTAGATCCTGTAATTCTTTCCATGCTTTTCTAGAGGCCAAACATTCATAGTTTCTTTGAGAACAACAGTATTCCATAATAATCATATACTATAATTTGTTCAACCATTCCTCTCTTGATGGACATCCCTTCAAGTTCCATTTCTTTGCTACTACAAAAAAGCTTCTATGAATATTTCCCTATTGTTCATGATTTCTTCTAGATATTGGCCTAGAATTGGAATTGCTGGATCAAAGGGTATGAACAGTTTTAATGCTCTTTGGGCATAGTTCCATATTCCATATTCCTCTCCAGAGGAATTCCTCTCCAATTCACAACTCCACCAACAATACTTTAATGTCTAAAACTCCCACAACCTCTCCAACATTGATCTTTTTTCCCTTTTTCTCATATTAGGCAATCTGATAGATGTGAGGTAAAAACGTATAGTTGTTTTACATTTACATTACTCATAGTTAATTTACATTTGACATTTACATTAACTCATAGTTAATTTACATATATCTTATCAATAATAATTTGGATAATTTTTCATATAATTATATTTATCTTTAATTTATTTATCAATTGGGGAATGAGTTATAGCCTTAGAAATTTGAGGCATTTTTTATATATTTGAGAAATGAGACCTTTATAAGTACTCCTAACTATGAAGATTGTTTCCCAGCTTTCTGCTTTCCTTCTAATTTGGGTAGCATTGATTTTATTGGTGCAAAACCCTTTTAATATAAAATAGTCAAAATCATTCATTTGGTAGTTTATAATTTCTTGTTTGGTCATAAGTTTCTCCCCTTTCCATAGATCTGATGATAGATTATTTTTGGTCTATTAATTTATCTATTGTATCTTCCTTTATGAAGAATCCCTGTACCCATTCTGATATTATGTTGAATAGGGTATGAGAGGTGCAACTTTGTCTTCTTTTTGTCTTTTTGTTTTCCAGTTTTCCTAACAACTTTTGTCAAATAGTGAGTTCTTATCCCAGAAAATAGTGTTTTTGAGCTGAACTGTTTTTTTAATACAATTACAGTAAATAAATAAACAAGCACTGTGCTTCAGCAATTATTTTTTGAAGACAGTATATCAATAACTAAAGATTCATAGTTTCAAAATATTTCAGTCTGATTTATATTTAGTTTTATACTTCTGTAATAACTCAAAAAGTAATGGCACAGGTCACATGTTCATGCTAGGAACTGTGGGCAAACTCATCTAAAAGTAGTGATGGGACATTAAGCAAACACACTATAAACTAAATTGGCCCTCTTCTTGGTTCAGTAAATTCTTTAAGAGTAATTTGAATTCTTGGTGGAAGAAAATACTTCCTTTTTTTCCAAAACCTAGCAAAAAGAAATCTTATGTTTCATACATTGGTTTGAATTTTGTCAGATTGACCTTAATTTATTTATTGTAGCCTATACTTCTGATCTCCTTACTTCAAAATACCATACAACTTTAATTCACTTTTACCATTTTATTATTTCCTGCTTGCTGACAGTTTCTAGCATGAATATGTGAAACTTTTTGGCTTTTCTATGCAACATTTCTGTAATGCAGGTACCTGGACAATTACTATTATACAGTGTCTGAATTCATTTAAGCCACTGCTCTGAAGTTCTGTCAAAAGATGTGCTAGGTGCTGCAGTATATAGGTCACTGGCCCTGAAGTCATGAGGAAGAAAGTTCAAATGTCACCTAAGTTATTTGACTTTTATATAATGTAATGATTAGCTGACTGTTTGACCTTGGGGAAGTAACTTATCTCTGCCTCACATCCAGGGCTATTTTCAGTCATCCTGATTCATATCTGGTCACTGAACCAGGTGACTCTAGAGGAGAAATTGAGACTGGTGCCTTAGCTTAGCACCACCTCACTCATATCCAATTCATGTGCTTTTCATCGCATCACCTACTTTATGCTCTCATATTCTTTGAGAATGAAGGACAAACAACATTTAGTTGAACTACAATAGCAACATGATAATTGGTAGAATGTAGAGTGTAATAGGTGTAGTTTAGAAAACAGATATATGTGTTTCTTTCCCTTTAATGACCTGAAGAGAGATTTACATTCTCTCATTTTTCTCAAATCTAGCAGGCAGATGAAACTAGGATCTCTATGTTCTTAACCATTTTATTTTTTAATTTTTTTTTTAGAATTTTGCAAGGCAGTGGGGTTAAGTAATTTGCACAAAGTCACAGGGCTATGTAATTATTAAGTGTCTGAGGCCAGATTTGAACTCAGATACTCCTAATTCCAGGTTTGGTGCTCTATTCACTGAACCACCTAAATGCCCGTATTTTTTTATTTTTTTCAAGACAATGGGGTTAAGTGACTTGCACAGGGTCACACAGTTAATTAAGTATTAAATGAGACTGAATTTGAACTCAGGTCCTCATGACTCCAGGGCCAGTGCTCTATCCACTGAGCCACCTAGCTGCCCTCTACACAACCACTTTTGGCATTGTTCCTGCTCCTCAAGCACTCATGAAGCATTAAAAAACCAATCTCTCATAATTACAGAGAATTCCATATAATTGTTTCTTAGAACCAACAGTTTAATATATAATTATATATATATATATTTATATATATACATATATATATATATACATACAGTGTGTGTGTCATGACAACGACAACATGTGTAATGGAGGAATGTATGTTAGATTGGGAGTTAGAGGATCTTGTTTCAAATAACACAATTGGAAGGAAGTTTTGTTGAGGGAATTCTTTTTAACAATGGAGATCTTCCCTGGCCTTGCATAAATCATTCATTTTTCCTAAATTTCAACTTCTCCTCTGTAAAGAAAGAGAGAGAGAGAGAGAGAGAGAGAGAGAGAGAGAGAGAGAGAGAAGACAGATAGAGACAGAAAGAGAGAGAGTTTGAGTTTCTAGGCCCCTTCCAATTTAATTATATAAGACTGCAACCAGACAATCTTTAAAACAATCTACTTTAAGTTATTTTTTATTATATATGGTGCCATTAGCACGTAATGATTTGAAATTTGTTAAATCAGACTGCTAGTTCCTGAATTTTATAAATGTCTTCTTTTATTCATGCATCCATGGCATACCAAAAAGCCAACATATGTAACGTAATGATGCAATTTGCCAAAAATGACAAAAAGCGGAATCCCTGCTGAACATTAAGTGGGGTACCTATCTGGATGGTCTTATTTTGCATAATGGCTTCCCAGATCACATAACAAAGGAGGATGCACAAAAAATTTCACAAGTAGTGCATGATTTCCTCCAACTGCTCATAAATTAAAAACAGATGTGGACAGTGGGAGATTGGGCTCATTTTAAATACAGAGTTAGTAACATAAAAAAAAAATTGCTAACAATGTCTTCAACATGAAACATGTAAGAATTCCTGAACAGAGAATGATAAATATTGACAGTACTTAAAAAATAGACTGAAAAGGAATTTGGAAGATAAAATAGCATAAGAAGTACTGGGAAATAAGAGTATATAATATATACACACACACATATATATATATACATATATATATATATACATATATGCATATATATAATGTGTTTTTGTATATATATATATATTTTAGAAAATAATTTGAATATTTTAAACTAATTCAATATTATTGCATCATTCTTATAACATCTTTTTTTAGGAAACATTTTATTTATTTTGAGATCTCAATTTCCCCCATTGTTGCTTGCCTTCTCCCACCCACCAGAGCCCGCAAAAGGCAGTAAGCAGTTAGCCTTTACATTGTTTCCATGGTATACATTGATTTCAGTTTAATGTGATGAGAGAAAAATCATATACTTAAGTAAGAAATGTAAAGTATAAGAGATAGCAAAATGACATAATAAGATTACATTTTTTTCCTTAATTGAAGGTAAAAGTCTTTGATCTTTGTTCAACTCCACAATTCTTTCTCTGGTTATAGATGGTATTCTCCATTGCTGATAGCCCAAAATTGTCCCTGGTTGTTGCACTGATGGAATGAATAAGTCCATCAAGATTGATTATCACTCCCAATAACATTATTGTTTTTGGCTATTTTTATATTTTTTTACATTTCATTTATTTATTTTCATCAATATCTATATGCATATTTCCAAGTTACAAAATTTCCCTCCAGATGCCTTTCCTACCCCACTGCAAGGAAAAGTCAGGTTAGCATTTTACATACATATTTTGCTGAACATGTTTACAAATTAATAATATTTGGTATGCAGAATTAGGATTAAGGGAAAGAGATAAATAAGAGATAATTTTTATAAAGTGTTCATCCTTATTTGGAAGTCTTTTTTTTCCTGTGTGTTTTGTTTTGTTTTCATCCTCTGGATAGGGATAATATAGTTTATAACCATTCAAATACAGTTCTCCTAGCTCTCTGGACTATTGAGAGGAGTTGCTTAAGGTTGTTGAACACATAATGTTGTTATTGATGTGTACATTTTTCTCTTGATTCTACACCCTTCAATCAGCATCCAATCCCATAAGTCATTCCATGATTCTTTAGAGTCTGACCCTTTATGGTTTCTTATTCCATAATATTCATGTACCATAACTTATTTAGCCATTCACCAATTGATGGGCATCCCCTCAATTTACAATTCGTAACCACTACAAAGAGAACTGCTATGAATATTTTAGAAAATGTATGACTTCTCACATTTTTATACCATCTTATGGATATAGACATAGAATTGGAATTGTTGGATCAAAGGATATGAACAGTTTTATTGTTCTTTGGGTATCCCATAGTGCTCTCCAGAATGGTTGAATCTATTCAAAACTCCACCAGCAATTGCATCAATGTCCCAATCCTCCCACAACCTCTCCAACATTGCTCATCTTCTCTTTTTCTCATCTTAGCTAACCTAATAGGTGTGAGATGATACCTCATTGTTGTTTTGATTTGCATTTCTCTACTCAATAGTGATTTGGAGCATTTTTACATATGATTATTGATAGCTTTAATTTCTTCATTTGAAAACTGCCTATTCATGTCCTTTGGCCATTTATCAATTGTGGAATGACTTGTGTTTTTATATATTTGATGCAATTCTCTATATATTTTAGAAACAAGGACTTTATCAGAATTAATTATGTGAAGATGGTTTTCTAGCTTTGTGTTTTTCTTCTAATTGTGGCAGCATTGATTTTATTATAGCAAAAGCTTTTTAATTTAATATTGTCATAATCATTCATTTTTTTAGTTGATAATGTGCTCTAATTCTTGTTTGGGCATAAATATATCCCTTTTTGATAGATCTGATAGATCATTTCTTGGTCTATTAATTTGTCTATAGTATCTCTATTTATGTCTAAATCCTTTACCCATTTTGAACTTATTTTGGTATAAGGTGCCTAGTTTTTGCCATTCCCATTTTCTAGTTTTCACAGCAATTTTTGTCAAATAGTGAGTTCTTATCCCAGAAGCTGATGTCTTTTGCATTTTCAAATAGTAGATTGCTGTAGTAATTTGCTGCAGTTTCTTCTGAACCTATGTTAATGCACTGATCCATTATGATATTTCTTAACCAATACCAGGCAGTTTTGATGACTGTTGCTCTATAGTATAGTTTTAGATCTGTTAGGGCTAGGCCAATTATAACAATATCTAACACTTATTTATCACATGTACATGAATTATTTCATTTATCCTCCAACAACCTGGGATTATAGTGGCTATTATTATTATTATTATTATTATTATTATTATTATTATTACAGAATACAAATATTTCAATTTTTTAAAGAAGAGAATACTGAAGCACATAGAGAGTAATTCATTTTCTTTATATTTACACAGGTTACTAGAAAAATTTAATTAGTAAATTTCTTGCTTCAAGTCCATTCCTTAATCCACTTCTCCTCTGAGATCAAATATTCAGAGATGGAAAAGACATCAATTTCTAATTCTCTGCCACAACAACAACAAAGAAAACTACAATTACTGATATTACTTAATATTCTGTTTTCTCTTCTGTTATTGTGGGTGATTTTTATTTTTATAACTATGCATTCATTTTACTTAGATTATTAGTTCTATTTGGCATATAATGGGGCCATATCACTGAAATAAACATTTTTTCTTCCTTAGCAGAGATAGAAAAATTTTTTTAAAATCAACCCAGAAAAGTAAAAGTTTATAAATCAATGGAGAAAAATATGAAATATACTAGATTAGTTATACAATATCTCAAACTGTATAATAAAGTGCTAATATTCAAAACTATTTGATACTTATATAGAAATAGACCAATAAACCACCAAATATTTATAGTGCTTGAAAAAGTGAAAGTTCCAAGCTTCTGGGACAAGAATTCATAACTTGATAAAACATGTTCAGAAAATTGAAAAGTAGTTTCTCTCTTTTTTTGAAAAGTATTTTCGAAAAGGCAAAGTATAGATAATCACCTCACACTATATTCCAAGATAAGGTCAAAATGGAAACATGATTAAGATGTATAGATTGATTCTATAAGCAAATATAGTTAAGTTTAAAAGAAAATAAGAAAACTAACAAAATTGTTATTTTTTAAAAGGACTAATTTTTCAAAAGATATAAAAATCAACAAAATCTATAAGAATACAAATCATTCACCAAATGTTTAGTGGTCATATGTTACGAAAGGAACTTTTTTAGTTAAAGAAATTAAAGTTCTCTTTATTTACAAAAAATACTTTGAATCACTGTTGATAAAATAAATATGAATTAAAACAATTCTGAGATACCATGTCACAGGCTAATATCAAAAAAAATGAAAATGACAATTGTTGGAGTGACTTTTTTTAAATTCCTTCAGTGATGTGCTATTGCTGGAGTTGTTGACTTTCAAACTTTCCAGATAGCAATTTAGAACTATACCAGAAAGGCTCCAAAGCTTTTTGTGCATTTTGACTCAGAAATACCACTAATTGATTTGTTTATCAGAGACCAGAGGAAAAAAAATAATTATACATAAGTACATTCAAAAACACTGAAAGCGACTCTTTTTGTGGTGGCAAGGAATTGCACGCAGAAGGGATATTATCAACTGGGAAAATGGTTAAACAATTTGCAGTATATGATTTTGATGAGATACTATTATACTATAGGAAAAAACAACTAGAATGTTTTCAGGAAAAACTTGAAAAGTCTAAGACGAACAATAAAAAATGAAGTGAGCAGAACTAGGAGAACAATGTACACAATAATGGCAGAATTGCAAAAAAGATCAACTATGAATAACTTGGATATTCTCAGTAATACAAAGCAATTTAAGAAAATTCATAAGAACTCAATGAAAAATTCTGTCTATCTCTAGGTAAAGGACTGAAGATGTCTGAGTGAAGAGCAAAGCATACTTTAAGTTTTCAGTGTTTTTTTTTTTTTGTTTTGTTTTGTTTTCTTTTGCAAGCCAATGGGGTCCTGTGGCTTGCCTAAGGCCACACAGCTAGGTAATTATTAAGTGTTTGAGGCCAGATTTGAATTCAGGTACTCCTGACTCCAGGGCTAGTGCTCTATCCCTGTGCCACCTAGCTGCCCCCAAAACATGCTTTAAAAAAATTGCTCTTTATTTCTTTTTGTTTGTTTGTTTGTTTTTCATTTTGGTCTGCCCCCCCCAATATAACCAATAGGAAAATAGTTTGAATGACGGTACTTATGTAGTTTATAACAAATTGCTTACCTAATTAATGAAAGTAAATAGAAAAGACAGGGAAGCATATTTTGGACTTAGAATCTTAAAAAAATTGCAATGTTTACATACAAATATATATATATATATATTTATATATACATAAACATGATTAAAGAAAATTACTTCAGAGGTTGACTGAATTTCTTTTTTTTAATTTAACTTTGAAAGGCATTTGTTATCATCTGTTCTCATTAGTATTTTGGTATAATCTACTGTTTAACTGCATATAAATTATCAGTTGTGGTAAGTATCAATGCACAAATAACAGTCAAAATATATACATTCCATTTTACATGCATTTAGAGCTCTTTGCTGTACTTAAAAATTGCTTTCAGGAATGCTTTTTAAAAAAAAATATTTATTTAAGGCAATGGGGTTAAGTGACTTGCTCAAACTCACACAGTTAAGTAATTATTTAGTTTCTGTGAGTGGATTTGACCTCAGGTCCTCCTGATTCCAGGGCTAGTGTCTATCTACTGCACCACCTATCTGCCTCCCCAGGAATGGTTTTAAATTACTCTGATGTTTCATCAGTGTACAAACTTTCCAAGAAAACTTCGAACATTTACCATTTCTTTTTTTTCTTTGTCATATTAGACAATCTAATAAGTATAGAGTAGTAACTTATAATCGTTTTATTTGCATGTGCTTAGTCAAGAGTGATTTAGAGCATTATTTTCATATGACTATAGATAGAATGATCACTTCATTCGAAAATCTCCTATTCATCTAGGGTCATCTCCAATCATTTTGATCCATATCTGTACAATGAACCCAGGTGACTACGGAGGAGGAAGTGAGGATCACAACTTTGTACAGCCCTCTCTCACTTAAATGCAATTCACTTGTATATCATGGTATCATCTTACTGATATTATGAACTTCTTTCCATATAAAAGACAAATAGCAACTTCGTTCATATGTTTTGATCATTTCTCAAAAGGGGGGAATGGCTCTTATTTTTAATAATTTTACCTAGGTCTTTATACATTTGAGAACTGTTTATCAATGAAATTTGTGATTTTTTCACAGTTATGAATAATCTATCATTCTCTTGCTTATACTAATCTTTCTCTCTTTTCACCCAGCCTATTTTCAAAATCTTTTCCTTCTGATTGTACCTTCCCTTCTGATTCTATAATAGTATGACATTTTCCATTGATATATATATATATATATATATATATATATATATATATATACATATACATATATATATATATACATATATATATATATATATATATATATATATATATATTTTAAAGATGATGTCTAACTTTTTTTTAGCCAAGACGTTTAAATAGCCCAGTAATATACCTCCTGGATATATTTTCCAGTTGTTTTTAAAGTAAGATATCTTTCTTTTCTATTTCTATTTTTCCACTCTTTTCCTTTTATTTGATGGTTCTTGATGTCTCACAGAATTATTTCCTTCTATTTCTCATTCTAATTATTTTTTTGGCAGGGCAATGGGGTTAAGTGACTTGCCCAAGGTCACAGAGTTAGGTTATTAATAAGTGTCTGAGTATGGGATTTGAACTGATGTCCTCCTGACTTCAGGTTTGGTGCTCTATCCACTGTGCCACCTAGCTGCCTCATCCCAGTCCTAATTTTTAAATTATTTTTCATTCAATGAGCTTTTGTATCTCCTTTTCCATTTTGCCAGTTCTATACATTTAAGAAGTTATTTTCCTTAGTGAATTTCTATTCAAGGATTTCAATTTAGTCAATTATTTTTTTTTAAGAAATTTCGCACATTCAATTATTGTGTCTATTTTAACATTTTGTCTTTTCTGGCTTTTAAGGTACTAGTTTCTTCAATATTTTTTTCTTCCTTTACAAACCTGTTGAATTTTTTTTCATAATTTAATTGAATTATCATTTCTTTTTCCCATTTTTCTTCTGTCTCTTATTTACATTTAAAAATCATTTTTGAGATCTTGAAGGAATTCTTTTTGTACCCAAGACCAATTCATACATACATATAAATATATATATATATATATATATATATATATATATATATATATGTGTGTGTGTGTGTGTGTGTGTTTTGAATATAGTAGTTTTGACTTTGTTGATATATAAGTTTTTATTTTCAATTTTTCTGTAACTATAACAATGCCTTATGATAAGATTCTGCTTCTCTTATTTCCTCATCTTCCCATCCCCTTTTTTCTACTTTGAGTTTTATGTTAAATTTGTACTCTACTTTCATCATTCAGAGACCACAGTCCCAAACTTTTGGGATTTCTATGTTCCTATTAGAACTAATTATGGGGCTCTGTGAGCTTTCAATTCTTCTAAGGTAGTGGGGTCTTTATCATTCTCTTCATCATGTAAGTGATCACATGTAATTTGTTTTCCTCCTTTGGAAATGTGACCAGGATACCTGCAACTCACCCAGGTTTGTGACTTCACTCTAGAAATGGGAAATCTTCCATTCAATGGCAGCAAAGAAAATCCTTAACCTCTTTCTGAGCAGTTGTATAATCCCTTTACTTCTATGACCAGAGAGCTCCAAAACCAGACAAACTTCTGTTGATTGACTTGCCCTGCAGCCCTGCTATTGATTTCCTGGGGAAAAGATTGACCTGGCAGAGACTGCATTAGCCTATACTTCACCCTCTCCAGATGTGACAGATCTATCCTACATATCTTCCTAGTCGTTTTAAGTTGTTTTACAATTTTTTAAAATAAAAATATATCAAAGACAGGTGTGTATTTGAAAGAGGAATTTGATCTACTTTTAATGAAGATGTGTCAGGAGCTATCAATTTTAGAATGTCTTGGATTTGCCAGAGAAGAATTAGCTTGCTTCATGTGACAAGCTGGTGTTTAACTCTGATGAACTCACAAGTAATTCTGAAGTTAACTTGTCACAATATTGCATTAATTTGAAATCATAATGTAAGCTGGATGTGGCAAGCTGGTGGGAAAACTGAGAAATATGTTTCTAATTATCCTGATAACATATTTTTGAGTTGAAATAGCATTTGACCTGGATACCACTTTTAGATACTCTGGTGATATATGACAGCAATCCATGGATAAGATTGTTCAGCAAACTAATAAATGAAGTAGTGTTAAAATTTTGAGATTCTAGGTAGCAATAGATAGAACATTGGGTTTAGAGTGTCAAGAAAACCTGAATTCAGACCTGACCTAATACACTTACTGGCTCACTTATAGTTATGTGACCCTGGGCAAGTCACTTCATCTCTGTTTGCCTTAATTTACTGGAAAATAAAATATCAAACTACTCTAAAGTGAGCTGTATGGTCTGCAGAATCATGAAGAGTCCAATATGACTAAACAACTGGACAATAATAGTGTTTCATTTTAGAATGAAACTCAGCTCAAACATTTCATTTCTCAATCGCCTGCACTAATTTCAAACTTTTTGAATGATCCCCCATGTCCTATGAAGCTCATTATTGGGAAAAACCTAATCATCCTGCAGTATTTTATCATCCTTGTTCCTCCTCCTCATTATCATTCTCTGAACAACTGTCTTGAGAGTACAGTCATGAATGCCCAAATCGCCACTTAACAAGAAACTCAACAGAATACATTTGATTTCTCACCTGAGTTCACTACATCATTCCCTTTATCTTTCCTTTTTTGTGTTGTTTTCCCCCTTTGGAATGTAAAATTCTTGAGTACAGGGGCTATGTTTCTTTTTTGATTTGTTTTTTTTTGTATACTCAGTTTTCAGCTAAGTGACTTACATTTTCTAGGTGATTAATAATTGTTTGCTGATTGATTGATATCAATTGTGATTTTTAATGACTTAGAAATTTGCCATAATTAAATTTTTTTAGATATAAACCTTTTCTTCCAAAATATCCATGGCACCTCTTTTTGTAGTAGCAAAGAATTGTAAATTTAGGGCATGACCATCAATTAGGGAATGGCCAAACAAGTTATGGTATATAAATGCTATGGAATTTGATTTTTCTATAAGAAACAATAAATATTCAGACTCAAGAAAAGCATGGAATGACTTATGGAATCTGATGCTGAACTAATGGAGTAGAGCCAAGAAAACAATGTGCAGATCAACAACATTTTTAGATGAACAATCTTGATGGTGGCACTCCTCTTGACAGTCCAGAGGGTTAGAACAACTGTATTTGACCGGTTATGGACTACATACCCAACCAGAGGAAGAAAAACAAAACAAAACTTACCACAGAGAGGAAAAAAAATCCATTCTGAATGTGATAAACACTTTATAAAATTTATCTCTTATATATCTCTTTCCCTTAAAAAATAAAGACAAATACCTTTCTTATAGAAAAATATTACTGCAGATGTTTTTAGTTTCTTTGGTGAAGATGAAGTTTCAAAATGAACTTTATGAATATAAATTTATTTACAGCTGTTGGGTTATTGAATCAGTATACTACAATTCATTTTAAAGGCAAATACATATATTTTAAAATATATCTTTAATTATTATATAATATGTAAATACATACTACAAATACAAATGTATATGTAGTTGTAAAAATATACACAGAAGCTATTCTTGACAATCATTTCTGATTCATTCTTTGGAATTTCTGTTGTTCTTAAGGGAAGATAAATTGTATTTGGTGGCTATTAAGAGTTTGCAAGACTTTAGCTATGGTTCTCAAAATTCTTGAATCAGTAAGGTTTCTTAATATTTCATTATTCAGGAAATTATAAATTATGTATAACAATGTATTATCAACAATGAAGTATGAAGAAAAATATATCACATAATAGTTCTACTGTTTGGAGTGATTTTTTATTTTATTTCATGTCTTAGATGTGGACAAAGATGTCTGGAATTCATTTAAACCCCACTTTGTTACTTTAAAAAGAAATTTTTGTTTAATCAAGTAGTAATCTAGGCCAACCAGTAACCTAAAAGGTATTTCCTCAGCATCCCTTAAAAATAATTATTTTATTTTTCATCTTTTTTTAAAAGCTAACAATTATTTCATGCTAGTGATGTTTTGACTTGTGCATGATTTGTTTTTAAATTAGGTCTTACTCTTTCCTCCAGAATCTTCAAAGTGCAGTAAGAAGACAAAAATCTGAAAAAGTGGTAATTGAGCAGGATAAATACATATTTACCTTTTTTAAGGTCTTTCCTGTGTTAGTCTTCCAATGGCTGAGAGTTAAGTAAGAAGTGGAAGCAAAGATGGCTTAATACACTATCACAAAAATATAAATCTGGGAGGGGACAATGCTATGTGTTTCTGACAGGATAACTCATTCTAGGTTATCTAAATCACAGAGGCTTGGGAAGAGGCTATCATTTTCCATCCAGTGAAACTCAGAATGATTTTGGTTTAAAAATATATTTAAGTATCTTCCTTTGGAAAAAAATGGACTTTTTAAAGCTTTCAGAGCTATATTTCAAGAAAATAAGTGAAACAATAAAACAAAATAAAACAAAACATTTTTCAAATATTTTGGGAAAAGGCAAAAATATAAATTTATAAAAAACAAAAATTTTTAAAAATATCTAACCCAGGGGTAACCAGGTGATGCAATGGATAGGGTACTGACCTTGAAGTCAGGAAGTCTGCACTGAAATCTGGCCTCCAGATACTTAAAGATAAGTGACTAAAATTATATTTCTTATAAAAGCTACCACATGAAAGGATTTGACACCTGAAGTGGAGAGAAGTATCATTAATGCAATGGAAGAAAGAGGAGAATAAGGAGAGGTAGGTAGCAGATGCCAAAGAAGAATTAGAGAATAAGAAAAAGGAGAAGGAGAAGAAGATATGAAAGTATTTTAATTGGCAAGCTGGGTCCACAGAGGACAACTACTATCATTTGTAGGGTTCCAGAGATAAATCTCAGAGACTGTGCTTTCCCTGTATTATTGAATGAAAAATACAGTAATACCAGTCAGTATTCTCTCTTAGTCTTTTTTTTTTGTTTGTTTGTTGTTTTGTTTTTCTTTTTTTACAAAAAAATATTAATCCAGAAAATCTGGACTAGTTAAAAAAAATTTCCTTAAAATCTAGTTAAGTATTTCTCACAAACCAACACAATGCCCATAGGAATAGTAAGCTTTGAATATATTAATAGTGAGGCACAGGTGTAAGAAATATGCGGGGTCACAACACCAACTCTGGAAGGTCTCTCTATGCAACTCTTCATTCATTCAAAAGATTTTTTGTTGCTGTTGTTATTTCATCATTCTTGAAGAGGGCCACTGCTATCAGGAGAATGATATCTTGACTTCTATGTGAACTTGACTTAAGTTACTAGAAGCTATGCAGTTTAAATCACATTTAGCATTTCATGTAGCATATTTACATCATGTCAAATAAATTAAGTTGGAATCAGATAACGTGTGTTTGAATCTTCTCTCTCTCTTCCTAAGGTGGAATTAGGGAAGATATTCAACTTTCTCTGTGTCCAAGCTTTTAAATCTATAAAATAATATAATTGACTCATATTATATTTAAGATTCCTTTTTTTCTTATATCTCTAGAAAGCACTTTGTATTTGATATTTGATATAGTTGACCATACCCTCTACTTGGATTTTCATAAATACATTTGAGCAAGTGAGGCTGTAAATAGCAACTAAAGTTTTAGGTGAAGTATTAATAAAATATCTTTGCAATAAGTATTCTTGATAAAAATATGTCTCAAATACTTAATAAATCTGTGATCTGACATGCAGTCTTCAGCCCATTTAAATTGCAAAAATGGTTAGAAATAAAATTCATATTGTTTTAGTCATAGAGAACAAAAGCTGCCTGATGGTATGAATGGGAATTGACATCATGTTTTAGTCAATAAATTAGACATTGAATTGTCAGCTTTGGAAAATTATTCATAACACTTGACTGATTGATTTCAGAACCAGAGCAATAATTTGCAAATATCTCTGTTTCAGGGAAGAAATATTTGCTTTTGCAAAATAATCCTAGTTATGTTTATCATAATAGCCATTCTTTTGAAAGAATTGAAACAGCCTAAAAACTTGAAGATGATTAGACAAATCTTGGCATATGAATATAATAGAAAGCATTGTGTTAAAATATTGAAAAACAAGGAAATTGCAAATAAATGTAGAATTATTATTATTATTATTATTATTATGTCAAAGATATGATTCAGTGTAAATAGAGCAGAATTAGAAAATTATGGAAATTACTGCCATTGGTGCAAACTATCAGTAACAAAACATATATGTTTAAAAATAAATAAAGTCAAATAACTCCCAAGGAAAGATGCAAATAAGATGAAAATATCTTACTTTAAAATAAAAAAACACTGAAAATAATAAATAATAAATCAATAATATTTTTCAGAAATGAATTTAAGTATTTGATTTCCTCTTCTGATTATCTGAGTAGTTTATATTTTTTAAGCATCATCTCATTTCACTTATGTAATTTGACTCGTTTGCATGTAATTGAGAAATATAGCTGTGAATTTTTAATTTCCTCTTCATTGGTGGTGAATTCACCCTCTGTATTTATGATAGTTGTTATTTGACTTTTCTTTTTTCATCAGATTAACCAAATGTTTATCTATTTTAATGATTATTTATACAACTAACATTATTTTTAATTTTTAATTCATTTTAGTTATTTAATTCATTTTAATTATTTTAATAGTTCAATACTTTTATTTTTAATTTTCTTTTTTCATCCTCTGATTTTCAGAATTTCTAATGAGGAATTTAATTGAGAATTTTAAATTTGTTCTTTTTTTAGCCTTTTTAGTTAATTGCCCAATTCATTGATGCCATTTTTCCTCTATTTTGTTCATATAAACATTTGGAGATAGAAAATTTCCCTTAATAACTAATTTGACGGTATCCCACATAATGTCTTGCATGAAATTGTTGGTTTTTTTGTATTGCAACATAATCCGAAAACCATGCATTTAATAGTTTTGCCTTTTTACATTTGATTGTGTGGTTTTTAGGCCCTAATACATGGTGAAATTTATGTAGGTGCCAAGTACCACAAAGAATAAGGCATTTGGAATTTGCATGCTACAATTTTTGGTGCATGTATGCATATAAGTTGAGACATTAAGAAATTAATTTTTAAAATGATAAAGTACACCTGACCTCTTAAAAGAACCAGTGAGAAAAGTAGAAATTGAAAGAATTCAGAATTCAAAATGAAAACTCCTAGTAGTATGAAGCTCAAATTCCAGACCTCCCATTTCAAAGAAAAAATAACTAAAGCAACCAGAAAGAGACCATACAAATATCAAAGAGCCATTGTCTTTATCGTAAGATTTTTCATCTCTTTTCCCAATTTTTCCTCTGTAACTCTCATTTGATATTACATTTATTTTTGGATTTTACAAGAATCATCATTGAACTTCTGTCCAATTTGATTTTTTTTTGTCCTTTAATGCCTTTATTGTAGGTGTTTCAATATTATTCTGTTTTTTTGAGTGTGTCTCTTGATTTTCCCTGTATCCATAGTACATAGTAGTTTTTTTATGATCAGGTACATTTTTTTCTTTGCTTGTTCATAGTTCCAGTCTTACATTAAACTGTATGTTAAAATTGGGAACTATTTCCTGCAAGAGAGGAATGAGAAGAGAGAATACTTCAAGAAAGTATATTTCTGTAACTTCCACCTTAATCCTGTATTTGTCACTCTTATTCAAGGGAGCTTCTTGCAAAACACAAAATGATGGATTCTAATTTTTCAATGCATTCCATGGTTGTCTTCTGTTTTATTGGTGAAATAAATCCATTTACAATCATAGATATAAGTCTTTTTTTCTTTATCATTCTCTCATTTTTTTCATTCTCTCAGTTTCAGTCTTTCTGTCTCTGTCTCTGTCTCTGTCTCTGTCTCTGTCTGTCTCTCTCTCTCTCTCTCTCTCTCTCTCTCTCTCTCTCTCTGTCCTGTATATGTTGTTTTGATTCTGAACATTGCATTTTGTCCTCTCACTTTCCCTTTTCTCTATTCATTCTATTTCCCTGTTAGGCCAGACATATTTCTCTACCTAATTGAGTTTCTACACACACACACACACACACACACACACACACACAGATAAACACACATTTCTACATTTTGGTCAATTTAGAAATTTAGATGTGTTTGAAATTTTACCACTGCTCCCTTCCCACCAAAGTTTCTCCTCCACTGTAATTCTTTTCTGTATGTGCCTTTTACATGTGACATAATTTTCCTGATTTTTTTTTCTTCCAGTGCAAGGGCTTTCTGAACTATCGACTTTTTTAGATCCTTCCAACCTATTAAACTGATTAAGAAAGCTTCTATCTATGTAGTGTTTTCTAGTTGCCCTTACTCATATGTTCTTAGGAGTTACAAGTATCATCTTAAGTAGAAATTTAAACCTTTTAACCTTATTTAGTTTCTCATTATTTCCTCTTTTCTGTTAATTTTTTTTTGTTTCTCTTCAGTTATAACTTTGAAAGTCATATTTTCTATTAAGATCTGAAAAAGGAATTTTACAAAAGATATTTTATAAATAAATGTGATACTGACACCTAAACCAAAAGAATTAAAAGCATAAAAGGAAAATTATAGAACAATTTCATTAATGAATCTTGATGCATGACTTCCAGGGACAGAGCCAAGTTGACAGCAGGAAGCTAGTAAGTTTCCAGTTTAAATGAAAACAAGTTTAAACCATCGTCTAAACAGACTATGAGGCAACAGAATCCACAAGAAATACTATGAAACAAGTTCTCAAAACAAGATTTCATGGAGGAACTTCAGGAAAGGTCTGTCTCACATGGATAAAAGATCATATAACCCAATGTAGGCAGGAGAGCTGGATTGCCAATGGGAAGCTCTTAGACACAATACAGTTCCTGTCCAAACTAAGTGAATCATTGATCCAGGTGACCAGTCCCAATTCCAGCTTGGAAAATAAAGTTTGGTCCCCAGGAACGCTGATGCAACAAGTTAGACTGAGCAATCCTAATGTAGGAAATAAAGTGTTAGCACCTGAAATGCCACAGGCAAGCAGTAAGTCAGGGGCAAGAACACTTGTCCCAGCACAAATGTCTTGGGACTGAGTCTCCTTTGTCCTAGGAACAAAGCTCAACAAGAAAAATAAAAAAAAAAAACTAAAAAATTATTATTCTGATACGGAAGATAGAAATGTCATCTTAGTATTTATGTAGAACCTGATAAATCTTATATTATCCTGACTTTAGATTCACAATTATTTAATAGCTTCTTTATGGCAACATGTAATATTATCTACTAGACTGGAGAGTTCTGCAACTTGACTGTAATATTTCTGGAGTTTTCATTTAGAATATTTTTCAGATGATTGAATTGTTTCAATTTCTATGTTTCCCCTCTGGTTCTAGAATATCCTGGCAAATTTCTTGATAGTACCTTGATAGATGATGTTCAGGCTCTTTTTTATCATGACTTTAAGGTTGTCAAAATTTTTTTGAGATAATTCACATTTTCTTTTTGTTTAATTCTTTTTAATTGTTTCTTATTTCTAATGAAGTCATTACCTTCCAGTTTCTCAATTCTAATTGTTAAGGAATTATTTTCCTCATAAAGATTTTTATCTTCTTTCATTTTCTCAAGTCTAATTTTTAGGGAGTCTTTTTTTTTTCTATTGATATTTTATTTTATTTTTCCAGTTCCATGTTATGTAAGTTTTTCACCATTCATCTATATGTATATGCATATTTCAAACATACATTATTTCCATCCACCCTCCATTCCCACATCCATTACCTCAGGTAAATATTATGTAGATATTTCTAATTACACATGTTTCCAGATTAGTTATTGTTGGTATGAGTAATTAGGATTAAGGAAAAAGAAAGAAAACAATAAAATAGGAAAGAAATACATAAAACATTTTTTTAAAGTAAATATAGAGGGGCGGAGCCAAGATGGTGACAAGAAGGGATCAAGTCTTAAGAGCTCTCTGATAAAATTCATCAGCTAAGGACTCTAACTAAACTTTCGAGAGACAGAACCCACAAAGGGACCCAGTGAGGCAGCTCTCCTACTCAAGGTGACCTGGAAAAGAGCAGAAAGGCTCTGCTCCACGGGGCAGGAGAGGCGGCCTGCCAGAGGGGTGGCCCGCCAGAGCCAAAGAACCTCAGCCTCCCGGAGGCAGCCCCAGGCCGCTGGGAGCCTCAGCTCACAGCAGCAGGGGAGTCTCCTGAGCTGTACCCTGAGGAGCACTGGGCACGAAGTGGGGGAACAACAGGGGGCCTCTGCCAGAGTGAACACCTGGAGCCCAGCCCTCAGGGCACACAGCAAGCAGCATCCTCTTTCCCCAGCCCTGATCCAGGAAACAGAAGCAGGGGGAGCCAATAAGCAGGAGCCCCCAGGGCATGAGCCCATGGAGCTGAGGGAGGGGAGTGAAGAGAGACTGCCTAGCGCTGTCCTCTGCCCCTGAAACAGGACTCTGGGGCCCTGACCACATTCAGATCCTGAACACAGTCTAGGCCCCCCCACAGAACAGCAGCCCCACCCCACATCAGCTCCTTGGCAGAGGGGGGCGCTTATGGTCATTCACAGACCAGGAGGGAGGACAGAACCTCACACACTGAGACCCTTGTGGGAGTGTCCCAACAGCTCAAGAAACACCCCAAACCAGGCCCAGGCTGGGAAAATGAGCAAGCAGAGAAACAAAAAGAAGACTATTGAGTAATATTTTGCAAATGAGCCCAAGAAGGACCAAAATACTCAGTCTGAAGATGAGGAAGCACAAGCTCCTGCATCTAAAGACTCCAAGAAAAACAGAATTTGGGCTCAGGCTATGATAGAGCTCAAAAAAGACTTTGAAAATCAAATGAGGGAGTTGGAAGAAAAACTTGGAAAAGAAAGGAGAGAAATGCAGGAAAAACACGAAAATGAAGTCAGCAGCTTAGTCAAGGAAATCCAAAAAAATGCTGAAGAAAATAGCATGCTAAAAATCAGCTTAGGTCAAATGGATAGAACAGTTCAAAAAGTTAGTGAGGAGAAGAATGCTTTAAAAAGCAAAATTGGCCAGATGGAAAAAGAGATAAGAAAACTCTTTGAGGAGAATAAATCCCTCAGACAAAGAATAGAAGAGATTGATGAATTTAATAGAAATCAGGAATCAATACTTCAAAACCAAAAAAATGAAAAATTAGAAGAAAATGTGAAATATCTCATTGAAAAAAACAACTGATATGGAAAACAGACTTAGGAAAGATAATTTAAAAATTATTGGAATACCTGAAAGTCATGATCAGGAAAAGAGCCTTGACATCATTTTCAAAGAATTACTACAGGAAAATTGCCCTGATATTCTAAAAGCAGAGGGCAAAATAGAAATGGAGAGAATCCACCGATCCCCCAGAGAAAGAGATCCCAAAAAACCAACCCATAGGAATATTATAGCCAAGTTCCAGAACTCCCAAGTCAAAGAGAAAATATTACAAGCAGCCAGAAGGACACAGTTCAAATATCATGGAGCTACAGTCAGGATCACACAGGACTTAGCAGCAGCTACAGTGGAAGCTCTTAGGGCTTGGAATACAATATACCGGAAGGAAAAAGAGCTTAGAATGCAGCCAAGAATGAACTACCCAGCAAGGCTGAATGTCCTCTTCCAGGGAAAAAGATGGACTTTCAATGAACCAGGGGAATTTCAAAGGTTCCTTTTGGAATGGCCAGAGCTGAACAGGTTTGATCTTCAGATACAGGACTCAGGTGAAGCATGGAGATTGGAGGAGAGGGGGAAAATGAGGGACATAATGAGGATGAACTACATGTATTCCTGCATAGAAAAATGACACTGATAATACTCATATGAACCTTCTCAGTTAATAGAGCAGGTAGAGAGAGCTTTTATAGTTGAAGCACAGGAGAAAGCTGAATTCGAAGATAAAATATGTTGTAAAAATGGAGTCAATAGCAAAAAAAGGGAAATGGAAGGGGAGAAAGAAAAAGGAGAGGGAATAATCCAAGATATTTCACATAAGATTTTTTTTTATTACAATGAGCTATTGCAATGATATGGAAGATGGGAGGAAAGGGGGAATGAGGGAAACTTTGTTCTCATCAGAGATGGCTAGGAGAGGAAAAAGCAAATATACTCAATGGGGTATAGACATCTGGAGTAAGAAGTAGGGGGGGAGCAGGGGGAAGTGGTGGGGATGTGAATAAAGGAGGAGAGGATGGACCATGGGGGGAGAGTGGCCAGATATAACATTTTCTTTCTTACTTCTTGCAAGGGGCTGAGAATGGAAGGCCTGCCCAAGACCACAGGGCAGGTGGATTCTGGGCCTAAGGTGTGGTATGGGGGCTCAGGGCTTCTTGGCTCCAGGACCAGGGATCTGTCTGCTGTGCCACTCAGTGACCCTACAGCAGAGTCATAGTGAAAGGAGAGAGGAAAATAGAGTACATGGTAGTGGAGAAATAGGAAAGGCGGAAGTTGGGATCAGCAATGGCAATGGTGGAAAAATATGGAAATAACTTTTGTGATGGACTTATCATAAAGAATGAGATTCACCCATGACAGAGTTGTTTGTGTTGGAACAAAGACTCAAGCACATTTTTTGTTATGATTATTTGGGGGACTGTGCAGGGCAAGTAGAGCTGGATGGCCTGCCTGGGGCCACATAGCAGGTTGATCTTTGGGTGCCTGGGACCATATTTGGACCCAGGTGCTCCTGGCTCAAGGGCCAATGCTCTGTCAGCCACCCAGCCACCCCTACTATTATTACTATTTTATTTTATTTTGTGTCTTTTTTTTTCTTTTCTTTTTTTTTTTTTTTTTTTTTGGTTTTGGCAGGGAAGTGGGGATCGGGTGGCTTGCATGTCACATGGCTGGGTGATTGTTGGGTTTATGAGGCTGGATGTGGACTTGGGTGCTCATGGCTCCAGGTCTGTTGCTTCATCCATTGTGCCACCTGGCCATACCTACAATTATTACTATTATTATTTTTTTATTTTAATTTTTTTCCTCTCCCCTTTACTTTTTTTGCCCAAACAAGTCTATCTATATTCATGGGGGAGGAGGGTTATTTTGTTTACTTGTGAACAAGAGTATTTTATTAATGTAAAAAAAAAAAAAACCATTTGTACAAAATGAGAAAAAAAAATAAATTTAAGAGGAAAAACAAAAGTAAATATAGTGTTCATCAAGATTCTGAAAGGGTCTTGTGTTTCTTTTGTTTTGTTTTGTTTTTCTTCCTCTGGATGGGTATAGCATTGTCCATAGCCAGTGTCCTAGGGTTGTCCTAGCTCTCTGAATGACTGGGAGAACCTATATTCATCAAGGTTGATCACTTACAATATTGTTTTTAATGTGTGCACTATTCTCTTGGTTCTGCTCCCTTTACTCAGCATCAGATCCTGTAATTAATTTCATGCTTCTCTCATTCCATTATAGTGTCTTATTGTACAATAGGTTTCTATAAATTCAGTAGTCTGTAACTTGTCTGTTCATATCCTATGACCATTTATCAATTGGGAAATGACTTACAACTTTAAAATTGATATGATGGTTTATAAATTTTAGAAATGAGACCTTTATCAGAACCATTAGTTGTGAAGTTTGTTTCCCAGCTTTCTATTTTCCTTCTGATTTTGGCAGCATTAGTTTTATTAATGCAACACCTTTTTAATATAGTCAAAATCATCCATTTTGCAATTGTAGTCTATTTCTTGCTTGGTCATAAGTTTCCCCCCTTTATGTAGATCTGACAGAATATTTCTTGGTCTGTTAATTTATCTATGGTGTTATACTTTATGTCTAAATCCTGTACCCATTTTGATCTTAATTTGGTATAGGGTGTGATCTGTGGGTATATGTTTAGTTTTTGATTTATTATTGTTGTTTTACCAATAGTTTTTGTTCTCATTCTAGAAGTTAATATCTTTGAATTTGTCAAATACTATATTGCTGTAGTCATTTAGTGGAATTTCCTCTGAATCTATCCTAATCCAGTGATCCATTACTCTATTTCTTAACCAGTACCAGGCAGATTTGATGACTACCACTTTATAGTATAGGTTTAGATCTGGTAGATCTACGCTATCTTCCTTTACAAGTTTTTCAATAGTTCCCTTAATATTTGTGACCATTCATTACTCCAGATGAATTTTGTTATTATATTTCCTAACTCTGTAATGTATTTATTTGGTAGTTTGATAGGTATAGCACTAAATAGATAATTTAATTTGTGTAGAGTTGTCATTTTTATTATATTAGCTTGACCTAACCAAGAGCAATTGACATTTTTGCAATTGTTTAGATTTTATTTTATTTGTATGAGAAGTGCTTAGTAATTGTTTACACACAGTTTCTAGGTTTCTCCTGGGAGGTGAATTCCCAAGTATTTAATGTTTTATGCATTTCCTTATAAAACAATAGCTTTCCATAATATGCCTAAATCGTAACTTGTTTAGCCCTTCCCTAATGGACTACAAATATTCATAAGAATAATTTAGATGAAAAAATATTGATGTATTATAAGATAAAAAATCAATTTTTCCAAAAAATAAAAGTTAATTTAAGAATCATTATTTAAGCACATCTTTCCTAAAGTATTGGTCACTGAAGAAAGAATATCTAAATCAGAATACAAAATTGTATAAATAAAATATCATATTATATATTAAATTCAAAAGATAGCATAGTTGATTAAATGTTAAATTTTTCAATTAACTAAATCATTTGTTCTTAGACTCAGTGGTAGGCAATATATTCTGAAAATAACTGAGCATGCAGAAAAATAAGTTTGTTTAATAGGATGTTATTTAGAGGAATTTCAGTTTAAGTTGCTATAATATATAATTGCAAAGCTTCATAATTTTATAATTAATGAAGAATCAATTAAATTATTCAAGGAATGATGATTCTTTCAAGAAGTAAAAAAAAGATTTCATGTTGTAAAATAAACCTGACAGTTCAAATTATATTTTATTTAGTTGTGTATAGGTTATATATACTTATAATGATGTGCAAATAAGTGTATATTTAAATTTCAAAGTTTGATTTTTGATGTACCTATATGTAGTAGCATGTGCATACATATTTATATGTGATTATCTATGTACACATAGGTAATTAAAGTGATCCTAAAATTTTTAGCTTTTTTTTTCCTTTGTAGCATAATTAAGATCTTATGCTGTCTGATTTCTATGTGGATACTTTAGAATGAATTGGAAGTAAAGAAATTTGTGCCTTTCACTCAGCTGAAGATGGCTTCCATATTTTTCTCTGATAGGCACTATTTTTAAAAATCTCCTTTGTGGAATTTTTCTTTTTTTGATTATTTATTATTGGGAAATAAAGTAGCAGATTATTATATGCATATCAAAAATTGAAATATTGTTTCCAAATTGATATTTTAATTGTTCTCAAGAAAGAATTAAGTGAAACAATAATTGTTTGCAAATGGTATAAATAGATTTTAAATATATATGACAAAGTCTTCACAACCATGGAATTTACACACTAGTATAACTGAATAGCTAAAATATAAAATAATCCATGATGTTAAGAGAAATATGTTCAAATCTCAATGGGGATAGGCATTTTTATATGCCACAATTTCAATTGTTTACAATTTTCTATGTGATCCTAGGTGGTCATATATTCTGAAAAGGGAGAAATACCCAGATACTAAAAGAACCTCTATTTCTTCTAATGCAAGTAAACCAGTAAAACCTGCCATTCAAATGGGGCTTACAAATTTACAAAGTACCCTCTATGTGCTCCTGTTGTTTCTCTGAACACCCACATTTGGAATTTAATTCTCAAGTTAATAAATAAAAAAGAAAGGTATGGGGCAGCTAGGTGGCACAGTGGATAGAGCACCAGCTCTAGAGTACCTGAGTTCAAATCCAGCCTCAGACACTTAATGATTACCTGGCTGTGTAGCATTGGGCAAGCCACTTAACCCCATTTGCCTTGCAAAATCCTAAAAAAAAAAGGCAGTATGACTTTGGGTAGAGGGACAAGCTGAGAAGTTCCAAGGTCAAAGCCCTTCTAACACATATTGTCAGTTATGATGAGAAAATCAAAAGCTTTCAATGCTACATACATATGGCATATTCTATGCAGAAAATCACTGAACAGTGAGAATGCCACAATAATAAAATTTCTTCAAGAAATGGAAGAAGAAACAAAGAGTGGATAGAGGAAATGGAATGAAGGAAAGAAATTAAATGGAAAGTAATTGAATGGAAACTATACAGTAGACTATGTTTGAACATTCCTTACCCATGGTCAATCTTCCAGAGTTTTCAGTAAATGAATTTGAAATCCAGATCTTATGTGAACCATCATCACTAAAATTATGATTGTTATGTTGCCTTTTAAAAGTTATTTCAATGAATTCCTTTTTGGGGAAAATAATGCAATACAAGAACGGTTTTTGTTTTGGCGGATGGGTGGGTGAGTAGAATATATTTATTCATCCATTCATATATGGTGTTTTATTATTTATTTTATAGCTTAAATTTTAAGGATGAGATCTCCTGACTTTTATCATTTCTAGCCATTCTTCCACTTGGTAATTTCTGCTTGTTTTTCATAACAGCAGTAAGCCCCCACCGCAAAAAAAAGTAAATGACCTATCATTTTCCTTTAAGAAGGATTATGGTGTTTTATTAAAAACTCTTAAGTCATTGAAGATAGTTTAGGGAATCTTAAAGATTAGTCAAATGACAGTAAATATTAAAACAAATGAGCTCCATAAATACAAAACTAGTTCATTTTTCGCAACTCATTTAAAGTTTATGATATAACACAATTTCTTTTCCTTCTTTCTTTCCTTCTTTCTTTCTTTCTTTCTTTCTTTCTTTCTTTCTTTCTTTCTTTCTTTCTTTCTTTCTTTCTTTCTTTCCTTCTTACCTTCTATATTTCTTTATTTGTAAAGATTGTATTTATTTTGAGTTTTAAAATTTTTCCTCTAATCTTATTTCCCTCCTCTCACCCCCCACAGAAAGCAATTTGTCAGTTGTTACATTGTTTCCATGGTGTATATTGATCCAAATTGAGTGTGATGAGAGAGAAATCATATCCGTAAGAAAGAAACATAAAGTATAAGAGATAGCAAGATCAGACAATAAGATTTCAGTTTTTTTTTTCTAAATTTAAGGTAATAGTCCTTAGTCTTTTTCAAACTGCACAGTTGTTTCTCTGGATACAGATGATATTCATCATTGCAGATGACCGCAAAATGTCACTGATTGTGGCACTGATGGATGACAAGCACATCAAAGTGATCATTGCCCCCATGTTGTTGTTGGGGTGTACATTTTGTTTCTGGTTCTGCTCATCTCACTCAGCATCAGTTCATGCAAATCCCTCCAGGATTCCCTGAATTCTCATTCATCCTGGTTTCTAATAGAAAAATATTTTTCCATGACATACATATACCACAGTTTGCTAAGCCATTCCCCAATTGAAGGACATTTGCTTAATTTCCAATTATGTGCTACTACAAACAGGGCAGTTATGGATATTTTTGTACAAATGATGTTTTTACCCCTTTTCATTATCTCTTCAGGGCATAGACCTAGTATGATATTGCTGGATCAAAGGATATGCATATTTTTGTTGCCTTTTGGGCATAATTCCAAATTTCTCTCTAGAAAGTTGAATGAGTTCACAGCTCCACCAACAATGTAATAGTGTCCCAGATTTCCCACAATCCTCCCAAAAATGATCATTATTCTTTCTGGTCATATTGGCCAGTCTGAGAGGTGTGAGGTGGTACCTCAGAGAAGTTTTAATTTACATTTCTCTAATAAGTAATGATGTAGATCATTTTTTAATGTGACTATGAATTATTACGATTTCCTCATCTGTAAATTGCCTTTGCAGATCCTTTGACCTTTGTCAATTGGGGGATGACTCAGTTCTCTGTATATTTTATAAATGAATCCTTTGTCAGAAACACTAATTGTAAAGATTGTTACCCAGTTTAACACATTTCTTTTGAACTTGGCTACAGTGGTTTTGTCTGTGCAAAAGCTTTTTAATTTAATGTAATCAAAATCATCTAGTTTGTTTTTAGCGATATTTTCTATCTCTTCCTTAATCATAACCTACTTCCCTTTCCATAGATCTGACAGGTAAACTAGTCCCTGATCTTCTAATTTGCTTACAATATTTTTTATGTCTAAATCCTGTATCCATTTGGATCTTATCTTGGTATAAGGTGTGAGGTGTTGGTCTAATCTAAGTTTCTTCCGTATTAACTTCCAATTTCCCCAACAGTTAATATCAAAGAGAGAGTTTTTATCCCAATTACTGGACTCTTTGGGTTTATCAAACAGCACAGTACTATAATTCTTTCCTGCCATTTCACCTAGTCTATTCCACTGGTCCACCACTCTATTTCTTAGACAATACCAGACAATTTTGATGACTGATGCTTTATAATATAACTTTAGATCAGGTATGGCTAAGCACCCTTCTTTTTTTAGATTTTAAAGTTAACTCTCTGGAAATCCATGACTTTTTATTTCTCCTTATAAATTTACTTACAACCTTTTCTAATTCATTAAAGTAATTTTATTGAATTGTGATTGGTAGGGCATTAAACAGTTAAGCTTTGGTAGAATTTCCATTTTTATTATATTAGCTTTACCTATCTATGAGCAGTAGTTATTTGCCCAGTTATTTAAATCTGATTTAATTTGTGTGTGAAGTATTTTGTAATTGTTTTCAAAAGATTCTGAGTCTGCCTTGACAAATAGACTCCCAGGTATTTTATATTGTCTTAGGTTACTTTGAATGGGATTTCTCGTTCTATCACTTCCTGCTGTATCTTTCTAGTCAGATATAAAAATTTCAGGATTGATGATGGTTTATTTTATATCCCTCTACTTTGCTAAAATTGTTAATTGTTTCCAACAGTTTTTTGGATGATTTCCTGAGATTCTCTAGGTATACCATATTGTTATCTGGAAAGAGTGAGAGTTTTGTTTCTTCCTTCTTAATTCTAATTCCTTCATTTTTTTTTCTTTTAAATTTGTTGAAGCTAATATTTCTAATATGATATTCAATAGTAGTGTTGATAATGGGCATCCCTGCTTCACCCCTGATCTTATTGGGAATGCCTCTAGCCTCTTCCCATTGAGTACAATGCTTGTTGATGGCTTCAGATAGATATAACTTATTATTCTAAGGAACAGTCCATTTATTCCTACGCTCTCTAGTGTTTTTAGTAGGAATGGGTGCTATATTTTGTCAAAAGCTTTTTCAACATGTATTGATATGATCATATAATTTCTGATAGGTTTCTTGATGATATAATTGATTATACTAACAGTTTTCCTAATAATGAACTAACCCTGGATTCCTGGGATAAATCCTATTTGGTCACAATGTACTATCCTAGGGATAATTTGTTGTAATCATTTTGCTAAGATTTTATTTAAAATTTTTACATCTATATTCATCAGGGAGATAGGTCTATAATTATCTTTCTCTGTTTTAACACTTCCTGGTTTAGCTCTCAGCACCAAATTGGTGTGATATAAAGAGTTAGGCAGAATTCTTTCTTCCCCTATTTTTTCCAAAGAGTCTATATAGAATTGGAAACAATTGTTCCTTAAATTTTAGATAGAATTCACGTATGCATCCATCAGATCATGGAGATTTTTTTACATAGGGAATTCAATGATGGCTTGTTGAATTCCTTTTTCTGAGATAGGGATGTTTAGGTATTTAATCTCTTCTTCATTTAACCTAGAAAACTTATATTTTTGTAAAATTAATCCATTTCACTTAGATTGTCATATTTATTTGCATAGATTTGGATAAAATTATACTGAATTATTAGTTTAATTTCCTCCTCATAGGTGGCAAGTTTAATTTCTTTGTACATGATACTAGCAATTTGGTTTTCTTCTTTCTTTTTTTAATCAAAACTGAGAAGAGGTTTACGAATATTTTTGGATATTCATAAAACCAATTTTTTGTTTTATTTGTTAATTCAATAGTTATTTTTGCTTTCAACATTATTAATTTCTCCTGTAATTTTTAGAATTCCTCTTTGGGGATATAATTGCAGATTTTTAATTTGTTCTTTCTCTAATTTTTTTAGTTGCATATTTATTTCATTTATTCCTCTTTCTCTAATTATTCGTGTGAGTATTTAAAGATATAATATATATCCCCTGACAGCCAGTTTGAGTAAATACCATAGGTTTTGGTATGTTGTTTCATTACTGTAATTATCTAGGATAAAATAATTAACTCTTTCAATAGTTTGTTGTTTGATCCAATCATTCTTTAAAGTGAGATTATTCAATTTCCAATCAATTCTTGTCTATATCTCTCTGGCCGAATATTGCATAGGACATTTATTGCGTTGTGATCTGTGAAAAATCTATTCATTATTTCTGCCTTTCTGCAGTTGATTATTAGGTTTTTATGCCCTAGTACATGGTCAATTTTTGTATGAATGACATGTACTGGAGAGAAAAGAGTATATTCCTTCCTATCCCCATTCAATTTCCTCCATAAGTCTATCATATCTTGTTTTTTCCAACAATCTATTTACCTCCTTAACTTCTTTCTTGTTTATTTTAGGATTTGATTTATCTAGGAGGTTCAGGACTCCCACTAGTAGAGTTTTTTTCTGTCTATGTCTTCCTTTAGTTCTTTCAGCTTCTCCTCTAAGTATTTAGATGCTATCCCACTGGCTTCATATGTACTCAGTATAGAAATCACTTTATTGTTTATGGTAACTTTTAGGAGAATATAGTTTCCTTCCTTATCTCTTTTAATGCTCTCTATTTTTGCAGCTGCTTTGTCTGAGATAACCACTTCTACCCCTACTTTTTTCACTTCTGTTGAAACAAAATATATTTTGCTCCAACCTTTTACCTTTACTCAGTATGTATCTCTCTGCTTCAAATGAGTTTTGTGTAAGCAGAATATTGTAGGATTCTGGTTTCTAATCCACTCTGCTATTCACTTACATTTTAAGGGAGAGTTCATGCCATTCACATTCACAGTTATAATTACTAACTCTTTATTGCCCTCCATACTATCTTCCCTCTGCTTGTATTTTTCCCCTTCCCCCTTTATCAGTATTCCCAAGTATTTTTTTCTGAATACCACACTCTTCAGTGTGTTTGTCCTCCTGTATCCATCCCCTCCCCTTTCTTTCCCCTTTCACTTTTTTCCCTTTTCCCTTCCCTTCCTTCTCTTAGTTTGCTATTTTCTCTCCCCCTCCCTTTTTCCTTTTTCCCATTTCAATACTTGAATGGTCAGATGTTGTTTTTTTTTAAGTTAACTGAGTATTTGTGTAAGTTAACTTTTAAGCCAAATCTGATGAGAAGAAGATTCAGGTGTTTCTCTTCTCCTCCCTTCTTCCCCTTTATGACCATAGATTTTTTGTACCTCTCAATGTAATGAGATTTACCCCATTGAAGCCCCTCCATCCTCCCATTCCCTTCCTGTCCCCCTTTTTAAGGAGGAGGTATTTTTAAATCATTCTATTTAAGTCATAGTAAATTCTAAGTCTCCATCACTTCTGGCTAATTGTATTCTATGTAATAGAGTTTCAGTTCTTGAGATTTATTAGAATCTTTCTCCCAAGTAGGTTTATAGGCAGTTTGATTCCAATGGATAGTAGTCTCATGGCTAAATCACTTCTGGCTAGGTACAGTCTCTCTGTTAGAATCATGATTCCCAAGAGTTATGAGAATCTTTTTTGCCGTGCTAGGATATAGCAAGCTTCAGCTTATTGGATAGAAGTTTTTTTTTTCCTTTATCTCTTTTTTCTTCTTCTTTTTTTTTACATTTTCATGTGTCCCTTGAATTACCTGTTTTATGTCCAAATTTTCTATTTAGCTCTGGTCTTTTCATCAGGAATTTTTGGAATTCTTCCATTTTGTTAAATGTCATCTTTTCTCCTGAAAAAAAAAAGGATCAGTTTTGTGGGATATGCATTCTTGGATGTATTGCAAGCTCCCTTGCTCTTTGGAATATCTCATTCCAGGACCTTCAATCCCTTAATGTTGATGCAGCCAAGTCCTGGGTTATCTGAACTGTGGCTCCTTTGTATTTAAATTGTTTCTTTCTGGCTGCTTACAGGATTTTCTCTTTATCTGATAGCTCTGGAATTTGGCTACAACCTTACTTGGTGTTTTCATTTTTTATTTTAGGATCTCTTTCCATAAGCGATTGGTATATTCTATCTATAATTTCTTTGTCCCCTGGTTCTATGATATCAGGGGAATTTTCCATCATTAGATCCTGTAATATTAATTTCAGTCTTTTTTTTTCCCTCTTCAATGTTTTCAAGAAGTCCACTCATTCTTAGCTTGCCCCTTCAGTGGTTTTACTGAAGAGATATTGTACATTTTCTGCTATTTTTTCTATTATTTTTTGGTTTTGTTTAATAGGTTCTTGCTGTTTCATGAAGGCATTAGTTTCCAAAAGCTCCATTCTTGTTTTTTACAGTGGAGTTTTCTTCATTTACCTTTTGCAACTCCTTTTCCAATTGGTCAATTATATTTTTGAAAGAGCTTTCCATTTGACCAATTGAGGTTTTGAGAGAATTATTTTATTTTGCATTTCTGCTATTGAAGATCTGAGAGAAAAATTCCATTTTGTATTGGTACAATTGATGATCTTAGAGAATATTTCTCATTTTTTTTTGTCCATTTGATGAGTGGAGAGATTTATTCTCATTTTGTATTTGTCCAATTTAGAATCTGAGAGAATTGTTCTCATTTTGTATTTATCCAATTCTATTTTCCAATGATTTCTTTTCTTCTTGCAAGGTATGAATTGACTCTCCCAAATTTTCCAATTGATTTTTAAACTCCTTCCTTATTTCTTCAAGGAAGTATTTCTGGGCTAGAGAACAGATTATATTGTCAGATTTTCTAGGTCTCTCTGAGTTAGAGTCTTTTCCTTCCATGAATTTTTCTATGGATCTACTTTTCCCTTGACCTTTCTTCATTTTGCTGAGACCTTGATTTGGGGAGAGACTGGTTCACAGAGGTTTGGTGTTGGCATCCTTAGATCCTTTACTCAGTGAGCCTAATTTCTCCAGCTGGCCAGTAGGAGGTGCTGGTTACTTTCTCTGCAGTGTCTGTGACATTGATTGAGGTCTTCTCCTTTAGTCTAGGGGAGTGATTGAAGCTGTTTGGCTTCAGTCAATGGTGGGCTATACCCTGGGGTCAGGTCATCCTTCTCCCTATTGTTAGCTGGGCTGGTTCTTCTGCTCGCTCATCTGTGCCTGGGGCAAAAGTAGTCTGTAACTCTGTTTGTTCCCGGAAGAGGCCTCAGCTGCAATGGATGTATGGACTCAGATTTTTTCATACCAGAGGAGTCCAGGTATGATATCCCCAGGTCTCCTGCACCTGAACCCTTCCCTGCAGCCCTATCAGCAAGCTCCAGATGGTGAGCACCAACACCAATGACTCTGCTCCCTACTTGACCCAAGCCATGGTGGTTGACCAGGCTCTAGCCCCACTGATCAAGCAGGTCCAGCTCTCAGGCCCTCAGGCTCCTGGGGCTCCAACTCTGCAGCTAATCAGGCTGATCTGAGGCTGATGTGCCCTCTGAGCTCAGACCCACCCAGGACCATGGAAAACAGATCCTTAGGCAGATGTTTTTTCTCCTGGCATTTCTTTCTGGGTTTTGTGGATTGGATTTTTCAGAGGATTGTTTCATATCATAGATAGGGAAAGTTAAGGAGACTTTAGTACTGTGCCTATATTCTCTCCTCCATCTTGGCTGGAATTCCTACAATCTGTTTAAAAAAAAAAAGAATGTACTTCACTCACACAGAAGAGACTTAAGCAAGCTTGGGATGAGTGCAACTAAATCCATATCTAAAAGAATAGAAACTACAACGTGTGATATTGTATGTTGTATATTAATAAATTACATAATTTTTATAACAGTGCCAATTTTCAAGAGCTATAGATAGGGTCATTGAAGTTTCAAATGAATTAATATGTAGAGGGAGACAGAAAAAAACAGGTGATAGTTATCTAAAAATTCACATTTTCCTCATCACTGTTTAAGTTAAAACATGATCCCTTACACTATACTAGCTGCTCTTGTCATAGACCTATATTCTTGATCGTGTGAGGGGTAGTAGGAGGGAAAAATATCAATAGTATAAGTACAGCAACAACCATTCAAATATTACCTAATTTTAAGTGGTTAGATGGAATAAGGCATTTCAGAATCATTTTTATTCTCCTAATTTTCTGACATCATGCCTTCTGCTGTCCTAGAAATGGACTCCTTTCCAAACAGTCAAATAATATGTATATATATACATATATATGTATATATATATATATATATATACATTTATACAAATTATAATTTATAAAATTAATACACTAGAAAAATTTAATTTCAGCTGCTAATATAATTAGAAATATGAGTTCTTCTCTTGCAGTGTCAGTGGTTACATATCTATTTTAACTTATAAATAGGAGAGAAAAGGCACTCGTGTTTTTTTAATTGTATGTGATTTTTGCTGCACATTTATATTGTATAAGATTGTTTCTCTTTTCCAAGTTCTTTAATGATACAGCCTTATTTAGATATACTTAAAGAATGTAGGGAAGGAGGCAGCTAGGTGCCTCAGTGGATAGAGAACCAGCCCTGGATTCAGGAGTACCTGAGTTTTAATCCAACCTCAGACATTTAATAATTACCTATCTGTGTGGCCTTGTGCAAGCCACTTAACCCCATTGCCTTACAAAAAACCAAAAAAAAAAAAAAAAGAAAGAAAACTTGAGTCTAAATCCTGCCTTAAGAAAATAATAGGTTTGTGACCTGGATGAATCAATTAACTTCCACATGCCTCAGTTTCCTCAATTCTTAAAGGACTATAATAATGACACCTACCTTACATGGTATATGGATCAAATGAACTTACATTTGAAAAAGTGCTTAGTCCAGGGAATCACACCCAATAAGTAAAATATAGAAGTCAATTCTCTCCCTTTCCTTTCATCTGTAAAAATGGTAATGGGTTGTTACATGGATAAAATGAGACACTATTACTAAATTACTTTGGAAAATTTAAAGTGTTCTAAAACTGTTACCTAGTATTATTTATCCAAAATAAGACTCTTCATTAAAACATATCATTATAAAGAAATTAGCAACTTCGATAAGAGGTTTAACAACATTGATATAATGCAGTTGCATCAATGAAAAAGATTAGAAATCCTGTGCAGAAATAGATTATCTCTAATCAGTTTCACAATCTTTCTGCTAAACTTGTTTTTCTTAATACCATTTAATTGAGATAAGTCTAAGACATACTTCCAATCCTGTTAAAAGTTTCATTGACCCTGATATTTCTCTTATTATCAGACCTGTGTATTTTTTGAGTGTGCCTCTTGTATTTCTATTGAGCTTCATAGCCTTTAGAAATAAGAAATTGGCAGCTGAGGAATAAACCTGTAATTACTTAGTCCACAAATTCCCCCACAATCGAAAGGTAAGTGTTGTGGTGGATAGAGTACTGGAGTGAGGATGACCTGAGTTCAAGTCAAGACTCAGACAGTTACTACCTGGCCAAGTCACTTTTAACCGTGAGTGTCCCATCCTCAAAAAGTTCCCTATCAGAGTTTTGACAGGCTTCATACATTGTATTCCTGTTGTCCAAATCAGCTTGTTAGTGCCCTTGCCTTTCACAATCCAATTGATTCTCTTGGAGTAAAAATCTTTCTAAAAGTAATAATAGACTGCCTAAAGATAGAGATTGTTATTTTACTATCAATGATTTAAATCCTAAAATTCCTCACTAACTTGAGTTACAAGATTTTTGTGACTTCTAGTTAGTTTTTACTTTAAATCTTTTTTAATTCTTCATATACTACAATTCTAATGCTCCTGTTCATTCTCTTCAAAAGGATTTCCCTTAAACAATCATTTCTTCTTTTGAAATCTTTACACCTATATGAATTACTGTTTGCCTTAAAAAAGTATTCTTGAGGGTCAGCTAGGTGATGCAGTGGATAGAGTACCAGAGTCAGGAGGACCTGAGTTCAAATCCAACCTCAGATACTTAATAATTACCTAGCTGTGTGACCTTGGGCAAGTTGCTTAACCCCATTTGCCTTGCAACAACAACAACAACAACAACAACAACAACAACAACAACAACAAAAAGTGATCTTCAAAAATGCTTTATAGATTTCATGATATTGTCAAAAAAACCATGATACAAAAGAAAGTAACAAAAAAGTTTAAGGATATATTCTTTAGAGGAAGCACATTATGCAAGTATTCAGCTGTGGTTTAAAAATCTGAATATTAGCTAAAATGCATAACAATTTAAAGGTGATTTTTTTCTTTTTCTTTGGAGAATGTTCCAAGTTCTAAAAGTCTACATACTTCTCCCTATTTTCTTCTATCTACCCTCCAATTTTTCATTCCACTAACTTTCTCTTATTTATTTCCTTTACTTTAATCATATCATTAACTTTACTGATAGGTAAGATAAATATTTAGTCTAATCAAGTGTATCTATAATTTCCTTCATTGGAGCTATTTAAATGATAGTAAAGTTGAAATGTTTTGCATTCCACCAACATTCCACCATTTCCCCCTTCCTGGTAAAAGCTATTCATTAGGAGAAATTTTATGCAAGATAATTTTCCCTATTCTTTTTCTCAAATTTCAGACATTTTTTTTTTTTGCATTTTTATCTTAAGTAATATTTCTAGATTTTTGGAAGTTTTCTGAACCATGATGGTTCAATTAGGGTAGAGGTCTGGTCACTGTTCTTCATTCTCTACTTTTTGCCTTTAATTAAGAAGTGCCCCTGATTTCTTAGGGATGAAATTAATACTGCTCCACAAGACCCTGCTCTATTTGGATTAGAAACAATATTGTATTTCAGAAGTCCTGCCACCCTTGAGACATTTATTTTTCATAAATAAATTAATTTTCTTCCATGAACACAAGTATATTTTAGAGGTACAAATTTTTCTACAACCCTTCTTTTCATCTGCGAACAGTAAGGTTAGCATTGTACATACATATATTGGATAAACATGTTAACATATCAGTTATTTACTTTATGAGAAATTAGAATTAAGGGAAAGAAATTATATAAGAGATAATTTTTATAAAGTGTTCATCAGATTCTGAAGCATGGGTCTTTCCTTTTTCTTTTCTTTTGTTTTGTTTTTCTTCTTCTTCTTCTAGATGGGGATAACATTATCCATGGCCATTCTAAAATGGTTGGCCTAGCTCTCTGAACTGCCTAGAGGAGTTGTTTCCATTAAGGTTATCTCACAATGTTGTTAATGTGGGCATTGTTTTCTTGGTTCTACTCTCTTTGCTTAACAACAGATATTGTAAGTGATTCCGAGCTTCTTGAGTCCAAATAATTATGATTTCTTATGGAACAATAATATACCAAAGTATTTATGTACCATAACTTGCTTAGCCATTCTACAATTAAGGGACATCCCCTTAATTTCCAATTCTTTGCTACAAAAAGAGCTGCTATGAGTATTTTGTTATATGTAGGAGGTTTCCCATTTTCTATAATTTCTTCTGGATATAGACATAGAATTGAAATTGCTGGATCAAAGGAGAGGAATAGTTTTATTGCTCTTTGGGCATAGATACTTAATGTTCATCAGAATGGTTGGATCCATTCACTACTCCATCAACAATGAATCATTGTCCCAATCTTCTCACAACCTCTCCAACAAATTATCATTTTCCCTTTTCCTCATCATAGTCAATCTGATAGGTGTGGGGTGGGGACTACCTCATTATTGTTTTAATTTGTAGTTCTCTAATCAACAATTATTTGCGACATTTTTCACATATTATACATAGATTTAATTTCTTCATTTGAAAACTATCTTTTCATATCCTTTGACCATTTATCACTTGGGGAAAGGTTTGTAACCATATAATTTGATACAAATCTCTATATATTTTAGAAATGAGGACTGTCAAAACTCCTGGTTATGAAGATTGCTTCCTAACCTTCTGCTTTCCTTTTCATTTTGACAGCATTGATTTTACTATTGAAAAACACTTTAATTTAATTTAGTCAAAATCATTATTTTGCAGTTTATAATGTAATTATTTTTTGATAATAAATTCATCCCCTTTCCATAGATCTGATAGAGTAATTCTTGGTCTATTAATTTATCTAAGGTGTCATCCTTCTTGTCTAAATCCTGTACCCATTTTCACCTTATTTTAGTATAGGGTGTGAGATTTGGGTTTATACCAAGTTTCTGACATACAATTTTCCAATTTTCCCAACAATTTTTGTCATAAAATGAATTCTTATCACAGAAACAGTTGTCTTTAGATTGTCAAATAGTAGATTGCTGTAATCATTTACTGTGGTTTATTTTGAACCTATCTCAATCCATTGATTTATCACACTATTTTCTTTTTTAGGTTTTTGCAATGCAATGGGGTTAAGTGCCTTGCCCAAGGCCACACAGCTAGGAAATTATTAAGTGTCTGAGGTCTGATTTGAAGTCAGGTACTCCTGCTCTATCCACTGCACCACCTAGTTGCCCACATCACTGTATTTCTTAACCAGTACCAGGTACTTTTGATGACTGCCATCTTATAATATAGTTTTAAATATGGGAGAACTAGGCCACCTTCCTTTTACTTTTCTTCATCAGGAACCTTGCTATTCTTGGCCTTTGGTTTCTCCAGATGGATTTTGTTACTGTTTTTCCTAGCTCAGTAAAGTATATACTTGATAGAGTGGTTGGTATGGCACTGCGTAAATATTTTAATTTTTATAGAATTGTCATTTTAATTATATGAGCTCTGCATAACCATCAACAGTTGACATTTTTCCAATTATTTAGATCTGACTTTATTTGGGTGAGAAGTACTTTAAAATTGTAATTTATACAGTTTCTGAGTTTGTGTTGGGTGGCAGATTTCCAAGTATTTAATGCTGTCTACAGTTTTTCAAATGAAATTTCTCTTTCTCTTTCTTGCTCTTATGGTTTGTAGTTCATATATAGTAATGCTGATGAATTATGTGGTTTTATTTTATATCCTACTACCTTGCTGAATTTGTTAATTGCTTCAAGGAATTTTGTAGAAAATTTTCCTAGGTTCTCTAGGTATACCATCACATCATCTACAAAGAGTGAAATTTTTGGTTCCTCATTGCCAATTCTGATTCCTTTAATATATTTTTCTTCTCTTATTGATTTTGACAGCATTTCTAATACATATTAAATAGTACTGGTGACAATGGGTATCCTTGCTTTATTCCTGATCTTATTGGAAATGCCCTGAATTTATTCCCATTAAATATACTATTTGTTGATGATTTTAGACAGTACTAATTATTTTGTTTCCTAATTGCCAATTCTGATTCATTCAATTTCTTTTTTTCTCTTATTGCTACTGCTAGTACTTTTTTGTTGATGGTTTTTAAATAGATAATATTGATTATTTTAAGGAAAACTCCATTTATTACTAAACTTTCTAGTTTTTTTCATAGAAATGGTTGTTTTTATCACAGATTTTCATAATCTATTGAGAAACTTATTTTATTTCTGTTGCTTTTAATATTGATATTTTCAATCATGTCGAGTGTCTTCCTAATATTGAACCATCCCTGCCTACATCTCTAAATCCTGCCTGATCTTGGTATATTATCTTTTTTTTAATTTGAAAATTTTGCTTCAATATTCATTAAAGAGGTTTGTCTATAAATTTTCTTGATTGTTTTGGTTCTATCCTCTTTAGATATCAGCACCATGTTGGTGTTATACAAGGAGTTTGGCAGGACTTCTACTTTTTCAAAATTTTATGTGGAATAGGAAATAATTGTACTTTAACTGTTTGATAGAATCCAGTTGTAAATCCAACTGGTGATGGAGAGTTTTTCTTAGGGTGTTTATTTTTTCTTCACTTTATTTTTGTGAAATGAGATTATTTAAGTAAGTTTTGCTCTTCTGCTAAACTGGGCAGTTTGTATTTTTGCAAATATTCATTCATTTCACTCAAGTTATCCAGTATTTTGGCATACAGTTTGGAAAAGTAACTGTGAATTATCTCTTTAATTTCCTTCTCATTGGTCATTATTTAATACTTTTCATTTTTGATATTGTAATTTGGTTATCTTTTCTTTTTTTAATCAAATTAACCAAAGGTTTGTATATTTTATTGGCTTTTTCATAAAACCAACTCTCAGTTTGATTTATGAGATCAATGGTATTCTTGCCTTAAATTTTATTAATTTCTCCCTTTAATTTCAGAGTTTCAAATTTGGTATTTCTTTGAGGGATCTTGAATTTGTTCCTTTTCTAGCTTTTTTTCTTGGTTGCATACCCAAATCATTGATCTCCCCTTTCTCTATTTTATTCATATAGGCATTTAGAAATTTAAAGTTTCCCCTCAAGAGAGTCTTAACTGCATCCCATTAATTTTGATATGATATTTCATTAGTATCCTTTTATTGAATGTGATTACTGATTATTTTTATTTTTTTTACTTTCTGCTATACCCATTGTGTAAGATACAGTTATTTAACTTCTAATTAGTTTTTGATCTATTTTTCCATAATCCTTTATTACATGTAACTTTGTTACATCTTGGTCTGAGATGTGTGATTTATTATATCTGCCTTTTGTTATTTTAATAAAATGTTTTTGTGCATTAGTACAATGTCAAATTTGGTATAGTGCCATGTACTGTCAATAAAATGGTATATCCTTTTATTTCCCCATTAAATTTTCTCCAGAGACCTATCATATCTAAGTTTTCTAAAATTTTATTCATGTCTTAATGTCCTTCTTGTTTATTTTGTGGTTTGAATTTTCTACTTCTGAGAGAGGGAGATTGTGGTTCCCCCATTATTAAAATTTTGCTCTCTATGTCTCCATGTAATTCACTCAGCATTTCCTCTAGGAATTTGGATGCTATACCACTAGGTGTATACATATGACTTTTAAGAAGATATTGTTTCTTTACTTTTCTCTTTTTTTTTTTGTTTTTACTTTACTTGAGTTCAGACTTGCTACCCCTGATATTTTTATTCAGCTGAGGCATAATACATTTTGCTCCAACCTATTGCTTTTACCCTGTATGTATCTCTCTGCTTCAGTTGTTTTTCTTGTAAACAACAAATTGTGAGATTCTGATTTTTAATCCATTCTGCTATCTTTTTCCATTTTATGGGACAGTTCAAACCATTTACAGTTAAGATTACTAATTCTGTATTTCCCTCCATGCTTTCTCTATTTATATTTTTCTTTTTCCTTTCTTCTTATTCCTCCTCACAAAAAATTTTCTCCCTTTCCCCTTTGACTTTTCTTTTAAAATATAGTTTCCAGTTGATTTTCACTTTTACCTTTGCCTTTCCGTTTATCAGTCCCTTCTTCCTTTATCTTTCCATTCCCTGTTGCCCGCTTCACTGTAGATTGGGATAAGTTTTAAACCCAAGTAAGAATGCATCTTATTCCCTCTCTATGCTAATTTTGTTGAATAGAATTTACTCAGTCTTCACACTCTTTCTTCTTTCCCTCTAAAATTATAAATCTTTGTGCCTCTTCACTTGATGTTATTTATTGCTCTAGTACTATTAATCAGATATTATCCATTACAGTTTGATTATTTGTTTGCTTGTTAAACTGATATTGTTATCAAAGTATCATCATAGATTGCTTCCTTGATTACTTGATAAGTAGCAATGTCTCAAATTGCATCCAGTTATATTTATAATCATTTGGTACCTATCCCCCTTTTCAAGTACCCTCCAAGGACACACAGTTTTCCTCATGAAACAATGCATAATCCAAAGACAAATCATTTCTTGAACTATTTTTGTCCTTCCCTCCAGGCCTATTTTCTCTCAGGCTTTACCCTGTCTCACTATCCAGGTTACTTAACCCCTTGTTAAGTGAAGCACAGTTTACTTTCTACCACAATTTACCCCCACAACTGTACACCTGTGTGTGTAAATACACACAGACACACAGACACAGATACAGACATACACACACACACAGACACACAAACACACACACACATACAAACACAATCAGGATAATTAATCCCTAGTTAATTGAATTAAAGGCTATATTCTCTCACAATTCACCCTCCCTCCCCCACCCAGGGGAATTAATCTCTTGTTAAATGAAGGGTGGATTTGGTCAAGCTCTGATCTAAATAAAAACAAGAATCTTAAAGAGCTCTAAGTACTGGGAGACACTGAAGGTGTCAACTGAGAACTTTACAAATTATTCTAAATTACAGAGACTGACTCAGGACCTTGCAGTTTATGATGTCTTCATTAGGCAAGGTGTTAAACTTTTTCAGCACAGCAGAATTAAAATGGGTCAAAGGATAATGAGAAACCTAAATTTGAAGACAACCCCCATGCTTTTCATCAGGCCATTTTGTCTCAAACAAAGTGAAGTCACTTTGGACTTATTCATTGAAGAGAGTTAAGACCCAACTTTACCTATATCATTTAAATCCAATCTCTTCAATTATATTGTACACTTTACTTTCCTTAATAGAAGTAAAATTCTCATGACATAGAAGTGTTTTATCTTTAAAGGTTGTATATAATTTGTTAGTCTTGACCAACATTGGTTTTATGTTTTTAATGTTTTTTCTTCCCCTTTTCATTTATCTTTTTATGCAACTCTTGAATTCTGTATTTGGTAATTGAATTCTCTGTTCAGTTCTTGTCTTTGTGAGAGGAAATTCAGGAAATCCTCTTTTTCATTGAATATCTATCTATTTCCCTGACAGTAGATGCTGAAATTTGCAATATGGTATCATCTGAGTTATAATTCCATGTCCTTTGATCTTCAATATATATTATTTCAGGTCTTCCAATACTCAATGTTGAGTCTGAATCTAAATGTGTTTCCTTTGTATTTGAATTGTTTTCTTTTTGAGAGTTCTGGAATTTGACTAAAACAGCTCTTAGAGTTTATATCCTGGGATCACTTTTTGGAGGCGTTCTGTGCATTTTTTCAGTGGTTATATTGTTTTCTCATTCTAGCAGATTTGGACAGTTTTCCCTTATGATTTCCCACATAATTTCCATAATTTTTTTCTTCTTTTTTAATCTAGCATTTCTGGTAATCTGATGATTCATAAATTTTCTCTCCTGGATCTTTTTTCCAGGTCATTCATTTTCCAAAAAGGTACTTTACACTTTTTTTCAGTTTTTTCAGTCTTTTTATTTTTCCTTGATGGTACATTGTAGTCTTGTAGATTCATTTTTTTTTTCTTTTTGTTCAATTCTAATTTTTAAGATTTTATTTTCTTCGCTTAGCTTTTGCATTTCCTTCTCCAGTTGGTTAGTTTTACTTTTAATGGAGTTGATTTTGGGTCAATTTTTCATTATTTTTCTGCATGACTTTCATTTCTTTTTTCCATATTTCTTCTTCCTCTCTTCTTTGGTTTTTAAATTCTTTTTTTTTTTACTCTTTGATGAATTTTTGTATTTGAGTCAAATTTCTAGATGGTTTTGATACTTCCCATGTTAGTGATTTTTCACTGATTTCCTCTTCAGACATGGAATTGCTGTCATCTTTGTAATTTTCTATAGTGAGCACTCTTAACTTTCCTATTCATCTTTGTTGTTTTAACTCTGATCCTGGGTTATAGGGAGTATAGATACATCCAATTTTTTTTTTTTTGGTTTTGTTTTGTTTTGTTTTTTTTGTGTCTTGGGTCTGATCCCTGGCTTGTTGTTAGCCAAGTTGTTACTATGCAATCTAGGCTTTGCCTTTGAAGAGGATTTTTTGTTGTTATTTTGTTGTTGTTTTTGTTTTTTTCCTCCCATATGTTCAAGTTCTGACTTAGCAGTGGTTTGTTCCTGACCCAGTGCTTTTCTTTTACCCTGGTGTTTGCAGGGTTCAGACGTTGGGGTTAGATTTCCTGGATTTCTTGCTACCTAGATGCTGAGACTTCTGCTGTTGTCAGTCTTTTAGGACCTAGATTTCACTATGTCTAAAAGCCTCCTGATGGCTTTCTCTACTCTCCCACCTGCTGGACATTACTTCTCATTCCCCCCCAAAGAGATAGATCTTCACTGAAGATCCTCTACAATGTCTTCTTTGAATTTTCTCTTTTTCTTGGTGGTATATGTAGCTTTAATGTCAGAATAGAAGCTTCACTTATCTTTGGTAAGGAAATGCTCTGGGAGCATGTTCATGTTAGCTTCATGTCACCATCTTGGCTCCATCATGGAAATCCCCACCCTTGAGACTTGAAGTGTTTAATTTTTTATTAGATATGCAAACTGACATACAATTTATAACTCATTACTTGTTTTTTTCACTGATATAGAAAATCATTTATTGTCATTTATTATCCACTGATTTTTTTTCTTTTAAATATGTAGGAAATTTGCCTGAAGTCATTTAATTTGTTGGATAATTTCAGGACATTGAAAATAACTAGACAAAAAGAACAAAAAAAGAAATCTTCAATTTTCCTTTAAAATTTAAAAGGCAGAAATCCTGAAAAAAGAAAAATATAAAACATTTTTTTTAAAAAAGATAAAATAGTTTTCTTTGGTTTGCTTTGAAACTCCATGATTGGTTTTGTGAATGCGGATAACAATTCCAATTATAACTGCTTTAGAAATGTCTTTGATAATTGTGCTGCTGAAAAGTTCTTGAAAATTGACCACCAAAAATGGTACTATTAAGAAATCCAATGTTCTCCTAGATCTGCACACTTCACTCAGCGATAGTTCACAAAAGTCTTTCCAGGTTTTTCTTATATTCAACTGCTGATGATTTCTTATATAACATTAGAATTTCATTTCATTTACATACCATAACTTATTCAACCATGCTCCAATTGATGGGCATGTGTTCATTTTTCAATTCTTTGCCACTACAAAAGAACTGCAATGTATGTGTTTGTACATGTGGGTCTTTTTCCCTTTTTTATGATCTCTTTGAGATACAAACCTAGTAGTGGTATTGCAGGGGACCTTTAACTTTTATTGGTTATTGGACCAAATTTTTCTCCAGGATAGTTGGATCAATTCACAAATCCATGATAAATGCCTTAGTATATCAGTTTTCCCACATTCCTACTAACATTTATCATTTTTCCTTTGTATTAGACAATCTGATAGGTGTGAAGTGGTGTCTTAGAGTTGCTTTGATTTGCATTTCTCTAATCTAAATTATTTAGAGCATTTTGAATATGACTATAGATAGTTTTAATTTCTTCATCTGAACACCATATTCATATGCTTTGATAATTTATCATTTGGGTAATGTTTTCTCATAAAACTGACTCAGTTATCTATATATTTTAGAATGACCAATAACATGAGTTTAAAACTTGCTTCCTAGATTTCTGCATTTCATCTAATCGTGTTTTCATTGGTTTTATTTGTGAGGAAAAAAGAATTTTTTTTTTACTTAATGTAAATAAAATGATTTATTTTGCATTTTACAATATTTTATTTCTCTTGCTTGATTATAAATTTCATGAGCCTCAATAGGTCTAATGGAGGAAATATCCCTTGTTCTTCTAATTCCTGAAAATATAACCCTTTCTATCTAAATACTGTACCCATTTTGAACCCAGTTGGAATAAGGTGTGAGCTTTTGTTTTATGCTTAGAGAATGCTATATTTTCTGGTTTCCCCAGCAAGTTTTTGTCAAATAGGAATCTTTTTTTATTCCCCAGCCTAATGTCTTTGGTTTAATACAACAGTTAATTAGCATAGAAAGTTATTATTGTTTATATTGCATCTAATCTATTCCATTGACGCATATCTTAGTCAGTACCAAACAGTTTTGATATTCCTACTTTATAATACAATTTTAGATCTGATATGTATGGGATGCCTTCCTTTCCAATGTTTTCATTAATTTTCTTGATATTCTTGACATATATTAATAACAATGAATTTTTCTTATAATTTTTTCAAGGTCAATAAAATATTTTTTGGTGCTATGCTAATAAACTGAATAAGTAATTCAATTTAGATAGAGTCATTATTTATGTTAAAATAACTCACCTTATCTATGAGCAATTGACATTTTTACAGTTTCTAGATATGACTTTATTTGTGCAAAATGTGTTATCATTTGTGTTGATATAGTTCATTGTTTTCCTTGTAAGGTAGACTCCCAATTATTTTCTGTTGTCTATAGTTACTTTAAATGGAATTTATCATTCTATCTCTTACTTCTGTAGATTGTCTGAAACATATGGAATTGTTAACAGGACTAATTCTAATGTGAAGTTATATCCTACAAATTTGCATTTGTTCATTCTTTCAAGGAGGTTGTTAGTTGGTTTTCTAGTATCTTCTCAGTAAATTGTTATATCATCTGCAAAGGGTGACAGTTTTGTTTCCTCATAGCCTATCCAAATTTTTTTCAATTTCATTTGCTTCTTATATTGCTAAAACTAATATTTTGTTTTTAAAAATTATTTTAACTGTATTTTATTGTCCCTGTTTACAAGGAAAAACAAGTTTCAACATTCACTTTTAAAATGTTGAGTTTTGAATTCTCAACCTTCCTCTCCCTGCAAATCCCTCACTGAGAAAGCAAGTTTTTTCATGTTGCCTAGAAGTGTGTAGTCATGGAAATCATTGCAAAAATAGTAGTATTTTGAGAGTAAGCATAACTTCACTCCCCAAGAACAGAGACACCTTAAGAAAAATAACTTAGAAAGTATGCATCAACCTGCATTCAGATTCTATCAGATATGTCTTTGGAAAGTATTATTTACCATTAATCCTTCTGAATTTGTCTTGGATCACAGAATAGCTTAGATAAGGTAAGTAATTCATTGCTGATCATGTAATTTTTTTTTTTTTACTGAGAACATGTTGTTCATTATTTCCCAAAACAGAAAAACATTTCATCTCAATATCATACATTAATTTGTTCATCCATTACTCTACTGATGGATATCCCCTCAAACTCCAGCTCTATACCATCAGATAAGAACTGCTATAGAAACTAGATATCTATCTATCTATCTATCATGTATTTAACCTATATATATTTTTCTTATGTTTCATCTCTTCTGAAATATGTCCAAGCAGTGAAACACATAGGCAAAAGGGTAGAAATTACTGAATCATTTCACAATTATGCCAACAGCACATCAAATGTCTCAATTTCCTTAAATCCTTTCCAACATTTATCATTTTCTTCTTCTGTCTTATTACCCAAGTGATTAGATACAAGGTAGAAAATTGTTAATAATACTAGTGAATTGTTCCAACTCTCATTTCTCCTATCAATATTGAGTTAGAAAATTTTTAAATGATTTACTTAGATTTCATTGATAGCATCTTTTGAAAATTGGTCATATTTTATTATCATTTTCCAATGGGGAATGAATGGTTGTTATTTTCTTTAAATTTGACTTTGTTATCAATGCTTGAGAAATGAGGGCTTCAGAGAAACTTTTTAATATTTTGCCCCAAAGTAATTATGGTTAGTTGCAATTACCTCTATATTATTCTCAGCACACTATTTTATTTTTTCTCTCCTTTCACCCTGTACATCATAAAATGTGTTTTGTATCTGAGGACCTCATCCCAAAATTCCCTTTCCATTAACCCCTTTCTCTCCTCCCTTTCCTCTCCTATTTCCTCTAGGGTAAGATAGATTTCCATGTCCGATTGAATGTGTGTGTCTGTGTGTGTGTGTGTGTGTGTGTGTTTGAGTCAATTCCAATGAGAGTAAGACTCACTCATTGACCCTCAACTTCCACCTTTCAACTCCCCTGAAAAGCTTTTTCTTGCTTTTTTATGAGAAATAACTTGCCCCATTCTACCTCTCCTTTGCTTTTCTCCTATTACATTCCTCTCTCAATCATTAATTCACCTTTTTATGTTCTATAATTTCAAATTCATCTCCCAGCTGTGTCTTTACTATATATGCTCTTTGTAATTGCCCTAACAAAAGAGAAAGTTCAGATGATTTAATCAGCATCATCTTCCCATATAGGAATATAAGCAAGCCAGCACAATTAAGTCCTTTATGATTTGTCTTTCCTTTTTACTGTTTTTTATTCTTCACTTGAGGCTTGGAATTGAAGATCAAGTTTGTGATTCAATTTGGGGCTTTTATAAGGAAAGTTTCAATGATCCCTAATTAATTGAATATTAATTTTTTTCCTGTAAAAGAGTATTTTCAGTTTTGCTGGACAGTTTATTCTTGGTTGTAAACCAGTCACTTTTACATTCTAGAATATCATATTCTAACCTCTTTGATCCCTTAATATATAAGTTGTTAATCTGATGTTATCCTAACTAGAGTTCCACAATATTTGATAGTTTCTATCTGACTGCTTAACATACTCTCTACTTAGCTTGGAAATTCTGATAATTGGCTTTAATATTATTGGCAGTTTTCAATTTTTAATCTCTTTCTAGAGGTGACAAGTGAATTCTTTCAATTACTAACTTAGCCTTTGCTTGCAGATTTTCAGGAACATTTTCCTGGATACTTTCATTTAGAATGATTGTAGGCTCTTTTTTCATTTCATAGATTTCAAGTACTCTAATAATTATTAAATTGTCTCTCCTGGATCAATTTTTAATATCAGTTCTTGTTCTAGTTAGATACTTCACATTGTTTCCTAGGATTTTAATCTTTTGATTTTATTTTATCTCTTCTTGTTTTCTCACAAAGTCATCAACTTCCATTTATTCCATTCTATATTATATCTTTTTTTATTTTTTTTGTTTATTTTTTGCAAGGTGATGGAGATAAATGGCTTGCCCAAAGCCACACAATTAGGTAATTAATAAGTGTCTCAGGCAGGACTTAGGTACTCCTGAATTCTAGGGCCAGTGCTCTATCCACTTCACAACCTAACTGTCCCTCAATTCTATATTTTAAAGACTAATTTTCTTCAGAGAATTTTTGCATCTCCTTTTTCATTTGCCTAATACTGCTTTTTATGGCATTCTTCTCCTCATTGGCATTTTTTACCTGTTTTCCATTTTGCCCAGTCTGGGATTTTTTTTAAGTTTTTATTTATTTTTGCATTACACACATTTCCCCCTAATCCTGCTTCCCTCCCCATAACCCTACAGAAGGTTGTTTGTTAGGTTTTACATTGTTCCCATACTATCCATTGATCTAAATTGAATGTGATGAGAGAACAATAAAGTATAAGAGACAGAAAAATCACATAATAAGATAAGATTATTTATCTTTCTAAATTACAGGTAAGAGTGTTTGGGCTTTGTTCAAACTTCAAAATTCTTTCTCTGCATACAGATGGTATTCTCCATTGCAGATAGCCTCAAATTGTCCCTGATTATTGTACTGATAGAATGAGCAAGTCCCTCATGGTTGATCCTTATCCTGATGTTGCTGTTAGGATGTATAATTTTTTTCTGCTTCTGCTCATCTTGCTCAGCATAAGTTCATGCAAATCATTCTAGGTTTCACAGAATTCACATCCCATCTAATTTCTAATAGAATAATAATGTTCCATGACATAGTTATACCACAGTTTGTTAAGCCATTCCCCAATTGAAGGGCATTCATTTGATTTCCAATTCGTTGTCACCACAAACAAGGCCAGTATGAATATTTTTGTGCAAGTGATGTTTTTACCCATTTTCATCATCTCTTCAGTGTAAAGACCCAGAAATGTTATTGCTGGATCAAAGGGTATACACATTTTTGTTGTCCATTGGACATAATTCCAAATTGCTCTCCAGAAAGGTTGGATGAGTGCACAGCTCCAAAAACAATGAATTAGTGACCCAGATTTCCCACATCCCTTCCAAAATTGATCATTTTCCTGTATTGTCATATTGGCCAGTCTGAGAGGTGTGAGGTGGTCCCTGAGACATAATTTAATTTGCATTTCTCTAATAAGTAGTGATTTAGAGCAATTTTTCATGTGACTATGGATCATTTTGATTTCCTTATCTTCAAATTGCCTTTGCATACTGTTTGTCTATTTGCCATTTGGGGAATGGCTTGTTTTGTTGAAAAATTGACTCAGTTCTCTGTATATTTTAGAAATGATTCATCTGTCAGAAATACTCATTGCAAAACTTGTTTCCAAATTTACTAAATTCCTTTTGATCTTGGTAACAGTGGTTTTGTCTGTGCAAAAGCTTTTTTTAATTTAACGTAATCAAAAATATCTAGTTTCTTTTTAATTATGTTCTCCATGTCTTCCATGGTCATAAACTCTTTCCCTTTCCAACGATCTGACCGGTAAATTTATGACAAGTAAACTACTCCTTAATCTTCAAGTTTGCTGATAATCTTGTTATTTATGTCTAAATGCTGAATCCATTTGGAACTTATCTTGCTATGGGGTATGAGGTGTAGGCTTAATACAAGTTTCGGCCACACTAACTACCAATTTTCCCAACAGTTTTTATGAAAGAGAGTTTTTATCCCAATAGCTGGACTCTTTCAGTTTATCAAATAGCTGTTTACTATCATTATTTCCTGCTATTGCATCTGTCTATTACAATGATACATGACTCTATTTCTCAGTCAGTACCAGACAGTTTTCATGACTGATGCTTTATAATATAATTTTAGATATAGTAAGGAAAGCCACATTCTTTTGCACATTTTTCTTTGAATTCTTGAAAATTTTTGACTTTTTTATTTATTCATATGAATTTACTTACAGTTTTTTAAAACTCATTAAAGTAATTCTTTGGAGTTGTGATTGGTAAGACACCACACAAGTAGTTTAGGTGTGATACAACTGTCATTTTTATTATATTAATTCAACCTATCCATAATCAGTTGACATTTGCCCAGTTTTTTAGATCGGATTTTGTTTGTATGAAAAGTATTTTGTAATTGTTTCCAAATATTTTTGTGTCTACCTTGGCAGGTAGATTCCTAGGTATTTTATCTTATCTGAGGTTCCTTTGAATGGGATTTCTCTTTCTAACACTTCCTGCTGTATCTTGCTAGTCACCAGATCACCTCTCCCTCCAAGACAAAGATTCCACAGTTAAGGTTAGTTCTTGGACCTGCCATTCACCAAAGTCTCCAGGGTCTCAGGTTATCTGGCTTCACTCCACTGCTGTCCCTGTGCTCACCCTCTGCTCTCCATTCAGGGTTCATCCATGGTTCCCTGTAACAGACCTTGTTGGTAAGTGCTCTTTTCCTAGTTTCTTTTTCTGGGTTTTGTAGATCAAATTTCAGTTAAGAGTTTTCTTTTATGTTACTTTATGAGGGGAAACCGGGAACACTTAGCACAGTGCCTGTCTTCTCTTTGCCATCTTGGCCAGAATCCTCAGTCTAATTTTTAAGATGTTATTTTCTTCAGCATGTTTTATATCTCCTTCACCAAGCTGCTGACCTAGATTGAATAATTTTACGGTTTCACTCTCATTTCCCTTCCCCATTTTTGCTCTAACTCCCTTACTTGATTTTTAAGAACCTTTTAATTTTTTCATATTCATATTTTTTCTTTGGGACGTGTATGTGGAACCATTGATTTTGCTATCTTCTTCTGACTGTGTGTTTTATTCACTCTCCTGGCATAATAACTTCTATGAAAAGATTGTTTTGTTCTGTGGTATACTCATTTCCTCAGATTATGACTTGATTTTATCCATTTTTAAGATATAGTACTGTATCTATAGGGGAGCACATATTGTTTCCAGATTTTAGGGTTGCTTTCTGAGATATTTCTAGGATCTGTAAATTTTCAATTTTTCCAAGTCTTATGATAGAAGTAGAGGTTATGCCTACTCTCCTGGTCTGTCTTCTGCTTTGTGGGTGACCATAAATAATTCTTTCTGCTTTGAAACAATGAGGAGGGGCCCAGTTCTATAGTGGCAATGGGCTTAGTTATGTTTCTGTTCCTCTTCCTGGGACTGGTGCAAAAGACAGGCAACAAATCAGGGGATGAACAAAACAATAGGATCCTGACCCTGTAATTTCCTTTAGGCTCCCTTACCTTTCCTTGACTGAGAATTCCATAAGCAGCTCATACTAATTATTCAGTGCCTCTTAAGACCTGATCCTTGTCTACTGGGGTTGTGTTTATACTACTGAGACCTGCACTGCACTAGGCGCCATTCTCACCCAGGTGGGTCAGCCTTTTCCTGATGACCTTCCAAGTTGTCCTTGGTAATCACTGTGCTGAAAGTCTGGAATTCCCCACCTTTGCCACTGACCCAATTGCCCAATAATCTGTTCCTGGATTGCTAGGACTGATTTGCTCTAGAGCACCCTCACTGATCTGTTCTTCTTTCTCATCACCATGAAGCAGATCCTTCCTGCCCATTCTTTCAAGATTTCTTGGGCTTAAAACTTGTTCACTTTGCATTTATGTGGGTTCTATCCCTCTAGACTTTGTTTAGGAGTCATGATTTGAAGATATTTGTAGTGGTTTGGGAGAGAGTTCAGGAGAGTCCCTGCTTTATCACTACCAAATTAGCTTTATCCACTAAAGATCACATTTTAATGCTGTATTGAACAATTGTGATGATAATAGGCATCATTGTTTAAACCCTAATATATTTGAAATGTTTCTAGCATATTCCCATTATATAATGCTTGCTGACTTTAGACAGATAATGCTTAACATTTTAAGGAATATCTCTTTTTCATTCTATCTTCCTTATTTTTTAAATTAGAAATGAGTGTTATTTTCTTGTTCAAAATGATTTTAGTATCTATGAAGGCTATCAAATGTATTCTATTAGTTTTCTTACTGATATGGTCAATTATGTTTTCTAAATAATGAGCCATCCCTGCATTACTGGTTTATATCCTACCAAATTGGATTGTTGATAATTTTTTTGTAATCTTTTTGCTAATATATTTAAAAAATGTTTTGCATTTAAATCCATTAGGATGATTGGTCTTTAGATTTGTTCGTCTATTTGGTCTCTTTCTGATCAACAAATCTGTACCATCCTTATATTATAAAAGGAATTTACAGAACTCTGGATATTCAATGACCTAAAGGTGTTCCAATATTTACTGACAAAAATATTAGAACTGAACAAATAATTCAATCACCAAATAGATGATTCAAGAGATGCATTAAAAGGCAAATGAGGGACAGCTAGGTGGTGCTCTGGATAGAGCACCAGCCCTGGAATCAGGAGTACCTGCATTCAAATCCAGTCTCAGACACTTAATAATTAACTAGCTGTGTGGCCTTGGGTTAGCCACTTTACCCCATCTGCCTTGCAAAAACCTAAAAAAAGGCAAATGAAATGGGGAAGTAAAAACAAAACAAAACAAAGTAAATTTTATTCAAGACCTTCAAATCTTATACAACATTAAAAGGGAAGATATATCACTTTCAACAACTGAGAATTGCATTTCTCTAAGAATATTTAAAGGGTTGAATATAATTGAAGAGATTGGACTTAGAGGATATGTGTATGGTGGAGTCTTGGTTCCCCACTGAAGAGGACCAAGATGACATCACTATGAGATAAAAAGACTTGATGAAACCATAGAGGTTTACTCTAAACTTAATTGTTTCAGTTTTCTTTGACCTACTTTAATTCTGTTGTGTTCACAACAGTTAGCACTTTCTCTGTTGAGGGTATCAGATATATGTTATGAAAGTTTTTTGACTTTCATCTATTTGTATATGCATGGTTTTGAGTTTCATAATTGCCTTTTACCCTCCCTTCCTACCCACTTCTGCTCAGTAGCAAATAGTAGGTGAATATTTTATATTCATATTTGTGTTATATATATGATTACAGATTAGTCATTTTGGGGATGAGGAAATATGATTAATTGTAACCATGGAATAGGAAAGAAATATGTAAAATATTTTTTTAAAAAGTCAATGCAGAATTCATCATATTCATCATTTTGAGAGTTTGTTTCTTTATATCAGCAACAGATCTGTAATTTATTTCATGCTTCTAGAGTCCAACCATTCATAGTTTCTTATACAACAATAGTATTCCATAATATTCATACACTTTTTCAGTCAAATTCCATTTATTTGCCATTACAAAAGAGCTGCTATGAATAGTTTAGAACATGTTGAACTCTATCCACTTTTTATGACTTTTCTAGATATAAGTCTAGGTTTGAAAGTACTGGGTCAAATGACCAGTTTTATTGCTTTGTGTGCATAGTTTCATATTGCTCTCCAGAATGGTTGGATCGATTAACAAATCATCCTGCTATACATTGTCTCAATACTCCCCCAACCTCTGCAACATTGATCAATTTCCCTTTTTGTCTTCTTAGCCAATCTGATAGGTTTGAGGAGGTACCTCAGACTTGTTTTAATTTTCATTTCACTAATCAACAATAATTTGGAGCTTTATTCATATGATTATTTATAGCTTTAATTTCTTCATTTGAAAACTATTTGTTCATATCCTTTGGTCATTTATCAATTGAGGAATGACTTGTAACTTTATAAATTTGATGCAATTTTCTACATATTTTAGAAATGAGACCTCAAGCTCTCAGGATTCCTAGTTGAAGGGGCCGCTAGGTGGCACATTGGATGAGTTCAAATCTGACCTTGTGTGGTCTTGGCCAAGCCACTTTACCCCACTGCCTTGCAAAAACCTTACAGAAAGGGAGAGAGAGAGAGAGAGGGAGAGAGAGAGAGAATACCTAGTTGTGAAAACTGTTTCCAGCTTTCTATTTTTGGCAGCAATGGTTTCATTAGTGCAAAACATTTTTAATTGAATGGAATCAAAATCATCCATTTAGCAATTTATAATATAATGTATCTCTTGTTGGTCATAAATTTCTACTCTTTCCATAGACCTAATAGGTAGAATATTTCTTGTTAATTGTTCTTTGGTGTCATACTTTATATCTAAATCTGATATATCTTTTGACCTTATTTTGGTATAGGATATGAGATGTGCATCTATGTCTAGTTTTTTCCACACTATTTTGCAGTTTTCCCCCACAATTTTTGATAAAAAGTGAGTTCTTTTCCTAGATGTCAGTGTTTTGGGGATTGTCAAAATGTAAATTATTGCAGTGAATTAGTATTGTTTCTTTTGAAACTATTCTAATCCACTGATCCAATACTCTATTTCTTAATCAATACCAAGAAGTTTTGACAATTGCCTCTTCACAGAATATTTTTAGATCTGTTAGAGCTAAAGAATTTTTCTTTTTATATTTTTTTCATCAGTTTCCTCAATATTTTTGACCTTTTGATGCTCCAAATGAATTTTGTTACCAATTTTTTTCTAGCTCTGAAAAAAGGCCTGATTCTTTACTATAATTTCTTTATACTATTTCTTTTACCCTTTTCTCCTCATGAAGTTTGAGAGAGAAATCATTCAGTGTCTCTCATATTGTTTTGTTGTTGCTATGATTAGTTTTATTTATGTTGACTTGTCTTGTGTTTCAGTTGTTTGGAATATTTGCAATTTTTTTTAGTTCTAACTTTTTTTTACATATATTTAAATTCTGAGTTTTTTCTGAAATCCTATTTTTCATTATATCTTAGTAATCAATTATATTTCATTTTAGTTAAATATCAAATTATATTGCTTAAATGTCTTTTTTGAGCATATTGCTTCATTTTACTTGTCATTCTAGGAGACCTAAAGTCATTGATTTGTCTATTCTTATTTTGACTGAGATTTCAATATATTCTGTTTGTATTGTGATGAAAATTTTTGCTTTTTTTGGCTTCTTTTATTCCAAATTATTATTTTGTTTTTATATAAGCATAATTATTATTCCTAATAAATAATAATAATTATTAGTCTTGTAAGTGTTTTTTTATCCTATCAATTAATTATATTATGCAGAGCTTATTTTTCAGGTTTTTTTTCTTTGAGACTTCTTTGAAACATCTATCAGACATTTTAGACTATTTTGAAAAATCTTTCAGACACTTAGCATTCCATAAAATCTCCTGCCTTATCGTGTATCAAATCATATTCTATTGTCTTACAGTATTTTTTCAAGATTTAAGGATTTTTTCTGTTTCTCTGGAGTTCACCTTTGAATATACTCTTAATATGATACATTTTTGTTTTCCTGCTTGGGCACAGGGTATTTTAGTTTTCTTTCTCCTGAGCTCTTTGACAATTTCTGCCTTTTTTCATATTATCCTATAGTCTCTCTAAGGGTATCTAGAATCAGCTAAGACTGTCAGGAAAAGGTAAGGAGAATTAAAATATTTGGCTATGGTTTTTTTTTTATGTTTTCCTCTATTGCAAGAAAAAATAATGGAAATGATAAGATCATTTTATGGGATGAAGGGGACAATGATAGCTGAAAATATAATGGCTAGGCTTCACCTAGCTTCCCAAAATGAAAAATTTTTATAGTGAATTCTCCTATATTCTGCTATTTGCAAATCAGTTTTTCTTTTCTTATGTTGTTTCTTTTGTATGTTTCTTTTCCTATGCTGTTTAAAATAAACTTTAAACCTTACAAAAAAGTAAAATAAAGTAATTCATCGTAGAATTAATACTCAACATTCTGTAAATCATAAAATGTAGCACGAACATTAACTTTGGTTCATGTATTTATTAAATAACATATTCTAACCATGATACTGTGATTGAAAAAACAAAAACTATGCAGTCTCTTTCATCAATATTCCGCTAAGGTCAAAGTTGGAAAAAATAGGACATGAGAACTACCCCAAATGAAGAATTCTGAGTAAGAATTCTTTTTTTTTATTCAACAATACAAACAGTTTGCATACAAATTCAGCTTCACATAAAGAATTCTGAAAGCAATCCATATTTTTAAAAAAAATCTATGTTAGCCTTACTGTATAATCCTTTATCATCTTGGTCCTCTCTGATCCTTTTGACTCATCTCTATGATTTTGCAGCGTTCACCAAGGGAAAAAGAATAAATAACCGAAAATATTCCTTTGAATGAAACAGAAAAATGGAGAGACCTCCATTGGCTGTAATTTCATGAAAGGCTTGATTGAAAACCCTCAGCATAGAGCTTCTCCATTTACCAATGTGTCTGCCCTGCCCTTTGTGGTAATCCAGATTGATTCTCAGCCTGCTAATCACATCCCTCCAATAATACATCAACGAGGTCATTTATTTTTTGCTTCTCTCTCTTCTCAGTCTTTGGAAAATAAAAAGACTAATTACACAAATTACTAAATTATTTAAAATTAGTTGATGTATTGGGTTTGGTAAGCATAAATGTATTTTAGAATGACCCGAGGATGGAATTCAGTCATAACTATTTAAGGAGAGGAATTATTAAGCAGGTCTCTTTTATGTAGACTTTTGGGACGATGGTTATTAAGTTCAGAAAAATGAAAGCTTTGAAAATTTCAGTGTTCTCAAGGCAAACAAAACAAGACTGGAGAAATAATTAGGACAAAAGGTCATTAAAATGAAAGCAGATAAAAACACAAAACAGAAAATCTACAATATAAATAATACTGATTGATTTTTCAGGGAACAGAGCACACAGGCCATAAAATTAAGTTTTTTTTTTTTAAATTGCAGTTTAATAAAGAAAATGTTTTCAATTAAAAACCTCAGGAAAATTTAAACTTTCTTGGATGAGGTGAAAATGAAATATTTCAGGATTAAGAATATCAGTACAATGTAATATTCTAATCTGTAATCCACCAAAGTCATATTGAACTTTATTACTAATAAAATACAGTTCAGCATGGACTAATAAAAGTAAGGGTATGAATCAAGGACTGACATATCCTCTACCTTTTTAGCCCTCATCAGTATTCAGTTCTTTAAAATTATTTTAAAAGTGATCCCTTTTTTAAATTCTTTCATGGAAATTATTATTATTTTCATTAATTTTTTTGAAGCAACTATTTTTTTAATTTTAGGAAATTTTTACTAAACAAAGATAATATATGGAAACAGTTATCTATCAAACCATTCACATATGTTTCATTTTTACTAGGTAATTTTGAATTTTATTTTGTCGAACATAAGATGTACCTATAGTTTTGCTAATATTTAACTAGTCCTGAAAACTTAGTTTTAAATTAAGCATTGTTATAGTCTATAAATTTTATAATGTGTTCTATGAGTCCCCTTGAAAAGATTTTATTCAAAATTCATTCATCAGTGCATTGTGAATAGTGATATATATTTTTATTTCTGATTTAACTCATTTAGATTTAGAGATCAGGACTATATTTATATCATAGAAGGAAAAATAGTGAGACCCTTACTTTGTTGTTTTTCATGTGTGACTCTTCTTAATCCTACTTAGGACTTTCTTGGTAAAGATAGAATAGCTTGCCATTTCCTTCTTTAGTTCATTTTTAGGGATGAGGAACCGAGATAAACAGGGTGAAGCAACTTGTTCAGGGTCACAAACCTAGAATGTTTCTGAGGGCAGATTTTGAACTTCACAGGATGAGTCTTCCTGATTGCATGAATAACATTCCATCCACTTTGCCACTTAGCACCCCTGAGTTTTTAATTATTTTTAAAGCAGTTTATATTATATTGGAAATGATTTTTTTTAAGGGCAGCTAGGTGGCACAGTGGATAGAGCACCTGCCCCAGGTTCAGGAGTCCCTGAGTTCAATTCTGGCTTCAGACGCTTAAAATTATCTATCTGTGTGGCCTTGGGCAAGCTGCTTGATGCTATTTGCTTTGTAAAAACCTAAAAAATGATTTTTAAAGGAAAAAAATTGAAATTAATTGTGCTTTATATGTTTGATAAACCTTACTTGAAAATCTACCTTGTTCTTTTTCTATTCTTTTGAAATTAATTCATGTTTATTTCAAATTATTTTCCCCCAACATAGAGGATTATTTAGTATTTTTATTCCAATATTATTTTGGTGAGTTTTTATAATTATGCATCAATGTAATTTAGATAAAGAAATTTATTGGTATTTATTTGGTCAAAATTCTAATTAAATGTATTTCTCATTTCTTCAGGATTGGTTAAGAAATTCTTTTTCAAGGTTTGATTCTGATAATTTGATTTTACTCATTATGATTTTAAAACCAATTTTGGGGGGAATTGAGATGACTGAGAGAAACTTAGAAGTTGATTGTGATTTTCCTCTAAAACAATATTAAATGAAATTTATAAGCAAAAATTTGAGCAACAGAACCCACCAACACGTGCATTGAAAAAAATTTTCAACTCAAGATATCTTGGAGGGACTTGAGGACACATCTGTTTCATTTAAGTAAAAGGAAGAAGAGAGTATATCATACCATAAGAAGAGAAAGGGAGGGTATGATCACTGATTGAATCATTCTCAATGCTTTTGACATCAAAGGGAAATAGTATGTGTTCTCAATTGGGTTTGGAATTTTATCTTACCATAAAAGAAGGTAGGAGATAAATGGGGGGAGGGAGAATGGAGGAGCCCATGGAAGGCATGGAAGGGAAGGTATAGAGAAGCCAGGTCATGATTCAGTCACAGGGACTCAATGAAACAAAATGCATAAGAAGGTGGCTTAGCTTTACCAGATCTAAAATTAAATTATAAAGCATTAGTCATAAAAACAATCTGGTATTGGCTGAGAAATAGAGTGGTGGATCAGTCGAATAGACTAAGTACAATAGCAGGAAATGATTATAGTAATCTACAATTTGGTGAACCCAAAGAGTCCAGCTATTAGGATAAAAACTCTCTCTTGGATAAAAACTCTTGGGAAAATGGAAAGTTAGTATGGAAGAAAGTTAGATTAGACCAACACCTCACACACTATACCAAGATAAGTTCCAACTAGATAAAGGATTAAGACATAAAAAAACATAATATAATCAAACTAAAAGATCAAGGAGCCATTTACCTGTCAAATATATGGAAAGGGAAGCAGTTTATGACCAATGAAGAGAATGAGAGGAACATCATTAAAAACAAACCAGATAATTTTGATTGCATTAAATTAAAATGCTTTTGCACAAACAAAACCATTGTAACTAAGATCAAAATAAATGTAGAAAATTTGGAAACAATTTTTGCCACTAGTATTTCTGACAAAGGACTCATTTTTAAATATACAGAGAGTTGAGTCAAGGTTTCAAAAAAAACCCAGCCATTCCCCAATTGACATATCATCAAAGGATATGCAAAGGCAAGTAACAGCTGAGGAAATCAAAGCAATCCATAGTCATATGAAAAAATGCTCTAAATCATTACTTATTAGAGAAATGCAAATTAAATCATCTCTGAGATACTATCCCCACACCTCTCAGACTGGCCAATATGAACAGAAAGGACAATAGTCAATGTTGGAAAGGATGTGGGAAATTTGGCACTAATGGAGTGGAGTTCTGAAACCAGTGGAACTCAGAACTCATCTGACCTTTCTGGAGAGAAATTTGGAATTATAACCAAAGGACAACAAAAATGTGCATACATCCTTGATCCAGCAATACCACTACTGGGAAAATACCCTGAAGAGAACATGAAAAAGAGTAAAAACACTCACTTGTTCAAAAATATTCATAGCAGACTCTGTTTGTGGTGGCAAAGAATTTGAAATTAAGCAAATGTCCTTCAATTGGGAAATGGCTTAACAAACTGTGGTGTATGCATGTCATGGAACAGTATTGTTCTATTAGAAACAAGGAGTGATGGGAATTCAGGGAAGCCTGGAAGGAACTGCATGAACTTATGCTGAATGAGTTGAGAATAACCAGAAAAACACTGTTCACCCTAACAGCAACATGGGGGTGATGATCAACCTTGATGGACTTGTTCAATTCCATCAGTGCAACAACTAGGGACAATTATCAGGTATCTGTAGTGGAGAATACCATCTGTATCCAGAGAAACAATTTTGGAGTCTTAACAAAGTCCCAAGACTATTACCTTCAAATTAGGAAAAAATACATTATTTTGTTATGTAATGTGTCTGTTGTTATACTTTATTTTTCTTCCTTAAAGATGTGATTTCTCCCTTATCACATTTAACTGAGATCAATGTATACCATGGAAACAATGTAAAGACTGGCAGAATGCCTTCTGTGGTAGGTAGGAGGAGGAAAGCCAGAATGGGGGGGGTATTTTAAAATTCAAAATGAATAAAATTTTTCTAAAAAATGAATGAGTGGATCCAATAACAAATCATAGAAACTATCAATAATTTCATCCAATGGAATATGAATAATAACATAACTTACCAAAACATATGGAATTCAGTCAAAACAATTATTACAGTAAATTTTATATCCTTAAATGTTTAGGTGAATAAAATAGAAATAGAGGAGCTCAATGAATTGGTCATGCAACCAAAAATGCTAAAAAATGAACAAGTTAAAAATCCCCAATTAAATATAAATTATAAATTCTGAAAATAAATAAATGATTAATAAAATTGGAAGTAAGGAAACTATTGAACTAGTAAATAAACCAAGCAGTTGCATTTATGAAAAATCCAACAAAATAGATTCAATTTTTAAAAATTGCTTAAAAAAAGAAAGCAGAGACAGAACCAACATGGCAGCATGAAGACAAGAATTCCCTGAAAACCATTTCCCCAAAACTCCAAAAGCCATCAAGCTATGACTCTAGACAAAATTTAGAAGAGCAGAAGCCCAAGAAAGACTGAATAATACATTTTCCCAGTCCAAAACAAATTAGAAGTTCTACAGGAAAGATCTCTTTCACTGGGACTGGCTATTGGATATAGCCTCAGTCACAGTGCAGTACAGCCACAGTCACAGCCACAGGGCAGCCACAGCACAGCACTGTCAATTCAGGCACCTGAGTCTGTGGCAGAGTGGATCAGTTTCCTGACCTCTTGTCCCACTGATCACCAGAAACAGCTGGAAGGGGTGGAGAGAGAACACCAGAGTGGAGCACCAGCCTCAGGGCAGCCCTGTGTTGAGAACCTGCAGTGGAAATCAATGGAGCCATCCAGCACTTCCCTTGCTCTCACTCCTCACACAGTAAGGGGGTCGGGGGAGACTGCAGAGATCTCTCTGCACTTTCTGGGACAGGACTCTGCTGTTTGCCCACACTCAGATCCAGGTTACAGTCAGGGCCCCCATACCACCATAGCTGAGGAGGGACCATCCTCACAGCTCCAGGGAAGATGGGAGGGCCTGAACACAAGTGAGAGTGTAGTCAGAGCCTTTCATAAGTCCTTGAAGGAATAAAGGTCCCTTTGGTTGTCCCAAATGCCTTCCCCGACCAAAGCATTGGAAGTGCAATAAATCAGTCATAGGCAGAGGGAACAAGCAAACAACAGAAAAGGAGAATATGATGATAGAAAATTATTTTGATCCCATAGTGTACCAGAATGCACAATCCAGAATATGACAAAGTTGAAGCTCCAAGAGAAATAGAACCTCCAAAAGAAAGAGAAAATGCCCTCAGGCTATGGATGAACTCAACAAAAGACTTTGAAAAGCAATTAAGGGAGCCAGAGGAAAAAATGGGAGGAGAAATGAGAGTAATGCAGATAAATCATGAAACCAAGTCAACAATGTGGTGAAAGAAATACAAAAAAAACTGAAGAAAATAACATGTTTTTTTTTTTTTTAAACCTGTTTAGGCCAAATGGACAAAGCAACGTAAAAGGGAAATGAGGAGAAGGATGCTTTAAAAAAGCAGTACTGGCCAGCTGCAAAAAAGGAAATAAAAAAGCTCTCTGAAGAAAATAATTTGCGGACCAAATGGATTTGCAAGTGAATTCTACAAAGCATTTAAAGAACAATTTAGTCCAATTATATAAGGTATATTTGGGGAAAAGTAGGCAAATAGACAATATTACACAATTTCATTTATTTGGTGCAGATATCTATAAAAATATAAAATACCTAGATGAACCAAAAGCAAGAAAAATATTAGATAAAAGATTATGGCAGTTTATCAAAAAGATAATACACTAAGACCAAGTGGAATTTCTTCCAGGGATGCAGGATTGCTTAATATTAGGAAAACATTCAGTATAATTGAACATATCCTCAACAAAATTAACAGAAAGCACACAATTTTCTTAATGGATTTTGAAATTTTTTTACAGCACCCATTCCTTTTTAAAACTCTAGAGTGTATAGGAATACATGGAGAATCCTTAAAATGATAAGCAGCATTCATCTAAAACCATCAGTAAGCATTTTATGTAATGAGGACAGACAAGAAGCCTTTCCTCCATGATCGGGGGGAAACAAGGATGTCCATTATCACCACTATTATTCTATAGTTGATTAAAATATTATCTCAATCAATAAGTGAAGAAAAAGAAATTGACGAAATTAATTATAATGGCCCATGAGCAAAGAAAACTATCACGCTTTGCAAATGATCTGATGTTATAGTTGGAGATTCCTATAAAATCAGCTAAGAAACTACTTGAAGGAAGTAACAACTTTAGCAAAGTTGCAGAATATAACATATCCCTACATATTAACAAAGTCCAGCAGCAAGAGTTAGCAAGAGAAATTCCATTCAAAATAATTTTAGACAACATAAAATCCTTAGGAGTTTAACAGACAAGACAAATACAGAAACTAAATGAACTCAACTGCAAAACAATTTTCATACTAATAAGCACAGATAATTGGAAAAATGTCAATTACTTTTGAGCTAATATAAGAAAAAATGGAATTCTACCTAAAATACTAAAATATTATCTTATAGATTGAGAAAGATAGTAACATAATTCATTTGGAGGAAAAAAAGATAAAAAATATGAGGAGATTTAATGAAAAGAAATGAGAAATGTTGGTGACCTGGTCATACCACAGCTAAAGCAGGAGTATTGAAATCATTTTGGTTCTGGCTAAGAAACAGAGTGGTGGAGAAGTGGAAGAGATTGGGTAAAAGGGAAACAGTATTAAATGACTGCTGTAATTTATTGAAAAACCCAGATTCCAGTTTCTGTGTTAAGTACTGACAGAAAAAATTGCTAAGAAAATTGGGAAAAATATGTCAGAAACTGGCACACATTGGTTCCAAAATTTGGACATAAAGACTGACACCATAAGCTGATTAATAGTGAAAAAATAATTTATCTGTCAGATCTATGGAGAGTAGAACAATTTATGACCAAAAGAAATGGAGACTATTAGAAAGTACAAAATGTTTTATTTTGTTTAAATTAAAAAGTTTTGCAGAAACAAAAATAATACAACAAAGATTAAAAGGGAAAGCAGAATTCTGGAAAATTCTCCTAAAGACATAATTTCTTTTCCTTTTTTTAAAATATTTCATTTATTTTGAGTTTTACAATTTTTCTCCTGAACATACTTCCCTCCCCCAACCCCCCACAGAAAGCAATGTGCCAGGATTTACATTGTTTCCAAGGTATATATTGATCCAAATTGAATGTGATGAGAGAGAAATCATATCCTTAAGGAAGAAGCATAAAGTGGAAAAGATACCAGGATCAGATAATAAGATATCAGTGTTTTATTTTTCTAAATTAAAGCTAATAGTCCTTGGTCTGTTCAAACTCCACAGTTCTTTCTCTGGATACAGATGGTATTCTCTATTGCAGAGAGCCCCAAATTATCCCTGATTTATGCACTAATAGAATGAGCAAGTGCATCAAAGTTGATCATCACCCCCATGTTGCCGTTATGGTGTACAATGTTTTTTTGGTTCTGCTCATCTCGCTCAGCATCAGTTCATGCATATCCCTCCAGGTTTCCCTGAATTCTCATTCCTCCTGGTTTCTAATAGAAAAATAGTGTTCCATGACATACATATACCACAGTTTGCTAAATCATTTCCAGTTGAGGGGCATTTACTTGATTTCCAATTCTTTGCTACCACAAACAGGACTGCTATAAATATTTTTGTACCAGTGATGATTTCAACCTTTTTAAACATTTCTTCGGGGTATATTTCCAGTAGTGGTATTTCTGGAACAAAAGGTATGAATATGGGGTGACTAGGTGGCATAGTGGATAAAGCACTGGCCCTGGAGTCAAGAGTACCTGGGTTCAAATCCGGTCTCAGACACTTAATAATTACCTAGCTGTGTGGCCTTGGGAAAGCCACTTAACCCCATTTGCCTTACAAAAAAAATTAAAAAAAAAAGGTATGAACATTTTTGTTGCCCATTGGGAATAGTTCCAGACTGCTCTTCAGAAAGGTTGGATGAGTTCACAGCTCCACCAACAGTGCATTAGTGTCCCAGATTTTTCACAACCCTTCCAACAAAGATCATTGTCATTTCTGGTCATATTGGCCAGTCTGAGAAGTGTGAAATGGTACCTCAGAGATGCTTTAATTTGCATTTATCTTATAAGTAATTATTTAGAGCAATTTTTCATATGGCTATGGATCTCTTTGATCTCCTCATCTATAAATTGCCTTTGCATATCCTTTGACCATTTGTTAAGACATAATTTCTAAAATGTATAGATAACTAATTAAAACTCTCCAATTGATACATTGTCAATGATCATAAACAAACATTATTCAGATGAATATTCTCTATAGTGAGATGAAAAATGATTTAAATCATTATTGACCAGATAAATGCAATTTGCTTCAAGGATCCACCAAGAAAACACTCAAATATTTTGAATCATCATTCAGCATTACATAAAATTCATAGTTTCAATATTTAGAGTGGTACATTACCAGGATAGTACAGAAAGTAAAGGATCTCTATTCAGGAATATTCATCTACCTGAGCTCAAATCTGCATATAGATACTTACCAACTATTTGATTTTGGATATATCTTTTCACTTTGCTTGTCTCAGTTTCCTCATCTGTAAAAAAATGAGCTGAAGAAAAAAATGGAAAGCCATTCCACTATTTTGTCAAGAAAACCACAAATAAAGGGAGTTGAGAAAATTATATGTAAAGAACATGGGCCAAACCAAGATTATGGAATCAAGGAAGAAATTCCTACAAGCTCTCCCCAAAATTCCTTTAAATAATAAATTTCAATAAATTCTAGAGAGGCAGAACCCATAGCAAGACTGAGAGAAGCAACTTCATGGCCCAAGAAAACTTGGAAGATCCATAGGAAAGATCTGTTACATAAGGGTTATAAAGTAACTGCACAGACTGGGCCACAACTAGTTTCAGCCATCCGGCAATAGCCTGAGTTTTACCAAGGTCCCTTGAGGGATCTGGATCCCCAGCAGTAGGGGTGGTTGCCATAACTCTCATGCCAAGTATTGCCATGGACAATTTAGAGGCATATTGGGAAAACTCTGCTTCACTAGAGTGAGAAGGGAGTGCAGTCCAGTGCAGGCCTCAGTACAGACTTAGCCCCTGAGGAGCAGCTGCTTCCAGGGCACTCAGTCCACAGGTGATAAGGGGGTTGGGGGAGACAGCAAAGGTTTCCCTGCAAGTTTCTGTGACTTTGCCCAACTCACTTCCAGGCTTCAGTCTGGACCCCTTTATTAGGAAAAGGAACTTTACTGCCATGGCTGAATGTGGATCATCCTCACAATTTCATGGCAGAGGTTTTCTGATTGTGTTCATCACTAGACTAGATACAGGTCAAGAGAGCAGTCAGAGCCTCTCATAAGAAATTGAAGGAGTTGAGGTCCTTGGTGATGGTCCCTAAAGACAGTTTAAAAAATTTTCAGCAAATTGTGATAATGTGTCCTTCACTATGGAAACAGAGATCCATATTAAGAAAGACAAAATCAAGTCATAGGCTGGGGAAATGAGCAAACAAATATAGGAAAATATGACCATAGATAATTACTCTGACCAAATGGAGGATCAAAATACTAACTCAGTGGACAACAAAGTCAAAAGGTTCTGTAAACAAAGCCTCCAAGAAAATTATGAAATGGTCTCAGGCTATGGAAGAACACAAAAAAGATTTTTAAAATCAAGTAAGGGAGATAGAGGAAAAATTGGGAAAATAAATGAGAGCAATGCAGGAAAATCATGAAAATCAAGTCATAAGTAGGGTGACAGAGATACCAAAAAAAACTGAATAAAATAATCTTAAAAACTATTTTAAGTCAACTGGGAAAAAATAGTCCAAAAGGTCAATGAGGAGAATACTTTAAGAAGAAGATTTGGCCAAATGGAAAAGGTTATACAAAAGTTCTCAGGATTAAATAATTACTTAAAATGTAGAATGGAGCTAAGGGAAACTGATGACTTTGTCAGAAATCAAGAAACAATAAAACAAAACCTAAAGAATAAATACTAGATGAAAATTTGATATATCTCATTAAAAAAGCAACTGACCTGGAAAAGTGATCTGGGACAGATAATATAAAAATTATTGTGTGTCATGAAGAGCATGATGAGGAAAAAAACCTAGACTTCATTTTTCTCAATAAATCATCCAGCAAAATTGTTCTGATAACCGAGAAGCAGAGGACAGAATAGGAATTGAAGGAATTCATGGGTCACCTATTGAAATAGATACCAAAGTTAAAACTCCCAGGATAATTGTAACTGAATGCCAGAGCTCTCAAGTCATGGAAAAAATATTACATGCAACCAGAAATAAGCAATATAAATAGCATGGAGATACAGTCTGGATAAAAGAAGATTTAACAACTTCCACATTAAAGCTTCATAGGGCTTGGAATGTGATATTCTGGATGTCAAAAAAACTAGAGTTACATTCAAGAATCAACTACCCAAGAAAGCTCAACATCCTCTTTCAGTGGAAATGATGAATATTCACTGAAATAGAGGACTTTTAAACTTTGATGAAATGAGCAGATGTGAACAGAAAGTTTGACATTCAAGTACACAACTCAGGTGAAGTAAAGAGAGGAGGATTGGAAGAGTAAATTATCAAGGAATTAATGATGTCAGCATGCTTTTCTTTCCATAAGGAAAGATGATACTTATAACCCATGTGAACTATCTCATTTATTAGGGCAGTTAGAAAGAGACTATATAGAAGAAGCACAGAAGGGAGCTGAATGTGAAAGTATAATATATGATGAAGATAAAGTTAATGGGCAAGAAAGGAAAGTATACAGGGAGGAAGGGAAAGGAGAGTTATTTCATATAAAAGAGTCAAGAAAAAGTTTTTTGCAATATAGTGGACAGGAGGAAAGTAAAGGCAAGTTAGTAACCTTCACTCTCATAGAGACTGGCTCAGAGTGGAAATAACAAACAAAATCGATTGGACATAGAAGTCTGTCTTACCCTAAAGGAAAATAGAAGCTCAAAGGGATCATTAAAAAGGGGGACAGCAGAAGGACTGGGAGGGTGTACGGGAATAGAAGAGATGAGTAATTATGTGTGAGGGTAGTGAGATACAAAGAGAGGGAGGATCGTGGGTGAGGATAGGCAGATCCACACACTTTTGAGGAGGTGCAGGGTTAAAGGAGAGAAAAAATAGAATAAAAGGGAGTAGGGAGGAATAGAAAAGAGGGAAAATAACAGCTAGCAATAGCAGATGTGTGGGACAAAAAATATTGAAGCATTTTCTGATGGTCTTAATCATAACAAATGCTGCCCACCCCAAAGAGAAAAAATAAAGAACATATTACTGAAAACTAAAAGGCCTTGTTTTATAACCAAGTGTAGCTTATCTAACAAAAATTAGTATAATCCTTTAAGGGATGAAATGAATATTTAATGAAGAGAATTTAAGGTTTTCTCAAACAAAATTCATTCTCTAATAGATAAATGATCCAAGAATAAGAACAAGCTTTTCTCAGGTGAAGAAATTAAGATTATCTCTAGTCATATGAAAAAATGCTTTATGTCACTATTGATGACAGACATACAGGACAATTCTCAATTAATATTATCAGAATGTCTAAAATGACAAAAAGAGAGATGATCAATGTTGGGAAGGATGCCAGAAAAGTGGGAAACTAATGAATTTTTGCATTTTTTTTGTAAACTGATCCAATCATGCTGGAGAGAAATTTGAAGCTATGCCCAAAGGGCAATATACTGTGCATAATTTTGATCCAGCTATCTAGATCTATATTCCAACAAAGAAGATAAAAAGGTAGAAAGAGTTACATGTCCAAAATTATTTTAGTGGCAAAATTTGTAAATTTAGAGGCAAAAATTGTACATTGAGGGGATGCCCATCAATTAAAGCATGGTTGAACAAATAGTAATATATAAATGTACTGTAAGAAATCATGAAGATTCAGAACAGGTTTCAGAAAAACCTGGAAAAACTTACATGAATTGATGCTGAGAGGAGTGAGTAGAACCTAGATAACATTTTAAGAATTGATAGCAATATTGTGAGATTATCAATTATGTTGGAGGCAGCACCTCTCAACATTTCACTGGTCAAGGACAATCCTGAGAAAACTATTTTGTAAAATGAACAAAGTTATAGAAAAAACTACAAATGCTGAATGCAGAACAAAGCATATGATGTTCACTTTTTAAATATTTGTTTTTTTCTTATAGGATTTTCTCCCCCTAGTTCTAAATCTTCTTTCATGATATGAATAATATGGAAATAAATATGTTAATTTAACATGACTATATAGGCATAATCTATATAAAATTGTTCACTCCATGTGAAGGTGGAATGGAGGGAAAGGTGGTAGAAAAATGTGGAATTAATATGAAAAATTATCTTTGCAAGAAATTGGAAAATCAGAAAAATATAAAATAAGTCTGTTGTAGCCTTCTTCCTTGGGGCCCACAGTGGTGACCTCCCTCCCTGAAGGCAGCTGAGAATAAGGAGTGAAGCCACTACTGCCTTATGCCTCCAGCTCAATTTTATTACTGCTTAGCTATTACATATATACTCTTAGGTCTTCCGGGGTAGAACAAAGAATAATAAGGGAATTGAGGGGGATAAAAACAAAAGGGGTATACGTGCAGCATCTTGCATTACAGGATAAGGGCATAAGTTAGGGGGGAGGTTTTAAAACATAATTGTTTCTAGTGCCCTTGGTCTGTGGGGTGCAATGTCCAGCTCCCAAGGAGTCTGGCACACCTTATCTCTCAGGGTAGCATGCCAACTTCTGAGACTGTCCAGGTGGTGGTTTACTTGGAAAGGATTTGTGTTATGGCTGCTAGAATGACCTGTGTACCTATATGCATCATAAAAATAAATAAAATAAACTAACTACCGATAATGTGAAGTTTGAAACAATATATGCCAAGAAAAACCCAGGACTCTATGAAAACATTTTTCACATAATGTTTGAAAATTATTTAATACTATTTTTCAATTACATGCAAAAGTAATTTTAACATTTATCTTTTATAAACTGTTGTTTCACTTTTTTAACTTTCATACGTTCCATCCTCCTTCCCATGAAAATGAGTAATCTGATAGAGATTATATGTGTATAAACATGTTCAACCTATCTCCATATTAGTCATGATGTGAAAGAAGATTCATAAGAAAAGGGGTAAAATAAAGAGATCAAAGAAAGAAAAACATAAAACAAATTTTAAAAAGAGAAAATGGTGTATTTTGATTTGCATTCAAAATGCATAATTTTTCCTTTGGATGTGGATGGCATCATCCATCACAAATCTTTCAGAATTGTATTTAGTTACTGAACTGTTGAGAAGAGTTGTGTCCAACATAGTGCCTAATTACATGGACAATATTCTCTTGGTTCTGCTCACATCATTTAGCATCAGTTCACATAAGTCTTTCCAAGGTTTTCTGAAACCTGGCTGTTCATTATTTCTGAAGAACAACAGTATTCGATCACATTCATATAACACAACTTGTCCAGTCATTCCCCAATTAATGAACATGACCACATTTTCCAATTCTTTGCTTCTACAAAATGAGTTCTTATAATTTTTTTTTTTTTTGTAAATTACAAGTCCTTTTTATTTTGGGGAATAGTTGGTAATTGCTACTCAGAATGGCTGAATCAGTTCACAATTTTACTCTTCAGCATTGGTAATTTCTACTTTTTACCATTTTAGCCAATCTAACAGTGTGAGGTAGTTTCTTAGAACTGTTTTATTTTGCATTTCTCTAATGAATACAGTTTAGAATATTATTTCTTGTGACTATACATAATTTTAGTTTCCTCAACTAAAAACTGCCTATTCACATCCTTTGGCCATTTATAATTGGGGGAAATGAATTGCATTCTTATAAATTTGACTCAGCTCTCTCTATATTTTTGAAATCAGTTCTTATCAGAAACACTGAGATAAATGATTTCATAGCTTTTTTTTACATTTCCTCTAGTCTTGGTTTCATTGACTTTATTAGCATAATTTTTTTTTTAATTTTCTGTAATCAAAGTGATCTATTTTGTCTTTTACAATGTTCTCTCTCTCTCCTTAGTTCATAATATTTTTTCTTTCTTCAAAGATCTGACATATATTGATCCATATTATCCTATTGCTTATGGTATCGTTTTTATTTCTGAAACTTCTAAACATTTCTGCCTTTTCTTGAAATAGGAAATAAGATAGTGATCTATGCATAGTTCTTGCCATAGTATTTTCTTGTTAAGTTTTGTTAAGTAGTGAGTCCTTAACACAAAAGTCATTGTGTTTATTAAACAGTTGATAGCTATATTCATTTGCTATTGTTTCTTTTGTACATAATCTAGGCCACTGGTACACCATTCTTTTTCTCAGCCAATAACAGATAGTTGTGATGACTCAATTTACAGTACAGTTTTACATCTGGTAGGGTTAAACTGCCTTTACATTTAAAAAAATCTTAATTCCCTTGTTATTCTTGACATTTTTTTTCTCCAGATTAATTTTGTTACTATCATGTTTTCCTGAAAGTATTCCATAGCATGATTGTTCATGATGCTGTAATATAAACCTTACCCCCAAAATATATCCCAGTTAAGATTGTCAGTCAGATGCATGTATTTAATACTTCTGTTACAACACATGAATGACCTATTGAATTAAAATACTATTATATATTTAAATAATAAATTATTAAGAAGTATTATTATTGATATTAATATTTAAAATGTATGATATTACCGAAGTGGGTATCTTTGGATGAGAGATAAACACATATATACACACAGATGATTTGAATCTTGTTGCCAAATTGGAGTTCAGAAACAACACACAAATAAGGTACACACATAAAAATGTCTAGATAGAAAGAAAACACCCTCTCCAATCACAACTAAGGAAAAGAAATGTAAAATAGAACATGTTTCAGACATTTATGTTTTTGAAACCAAAAAAGGCTTGTTGTACACTAGCAATTACTAGGAGGTGGGTCGATTTAATGCTGTCACCTATATTGCAAAGTATTTAAAGGGTCACCTAGGCTTGGATAAAGTCAACACTCACTGTATTAAAGACCTGAAGAGATTCTTTGCAGATTGAACAATAGAACAAATTAGAATTTCTTAAGAAATGACAGCCTATCTCCAGAAATTCCTTGAAAATAACCCCTAATGTGTCTTTTGAAGCAAAAATTAAAATAAGACCTGGTCTTATTTTGAGGGAAATATGGCATTTTTCTAAGAATATAAAATAGATTTTGCATGGCTTTGTTGATAGTTTTACTGCATCAAGATTTTAAAAGGATGACTTTAATATTCCTGCTTTTCTGCATTTGACTGATAGATTTTTATGCCCCAGAACATGGTGAATTTTAGTGTAGGTACTATGAGCCACAGGGAATAAAATTTATTCCTTTGTATCCCCACTCAACTTTTCTCAGAGGTCTAACATATCTAATTTTTTTTTTTGAAATTCCATTTAGCTTGCTAATTTCCTTCTTGGATATGTTGTTCTTACATTAATTACATTAATTACTTAGAAAGAAAATTTGTGATCCCCCCCATATGTGATTAGAATTGTCATCTAGATCTTCATGTAGTTCATTTATTTTGACCTCTAAAAATTTGGATGTTTTTCTGGTTGATGCATCTATATATCTATCTATATCTATATCTATATCTATATCTCTATATAACTATATCTATATCTATGTATATATATATATATATTTAGTGTTGATATTTCTTCATTTTATATCTTTTAGGGTGATATTGCTTTCTTTATTAGTCTGTTTAATGAGATCTATTTATGCTACCCCTGTTTTTTTTTACTTAAACTAAAACATAATATATTCTGCTCCATTTATCTTTAATCTGTTTTTATCGCTCTACTTCTAATATGTCAATCAAAAACAGTAAATTGTAGGATTTTTTGTTGCTTAATTCTGTTATCTGCTTCCATTTTATGGTACATTTTATTTCATTTACATTCATACTCATGATTACTAACTCTGTATTATTCTTCCTTCTCTCTTCCCTTCATTTGTACTTTTCTCTTTCCTCTCATAATATTTCTAATCCCTAGTTTACTTTTTGTTTATTTCTGACTGGGATGTCCCTTAATCTGCCTTCATTTTGATCTGATACTTTTTTCAATTTTTTACCTATCTCATCTCCTAATTCCTAAAAAGGTGAGATAATTTTCTAAACCTGACTATTTCCTTCTTTGAACTAAATCTAATGAGAGCAAAATTATAGCAATTCTTACTCTCTCATTGTATTTCCTTCTATTATGATAGATCCTTTGTTCTCATTCATGTGAAGTAGTTTATTTCATTCTGTTTCCCCATTTGCTTTATTTTTGGGTAAAATTCTTTTTTTAATATATTTTAATTTTTATATAAACCCAACAAAATCACTTTTAACCCAAACTCTCTGAGTGTATTCCTAATATAGATGCAATACTCAAGAATCCTCTCAAATAACATCTTTTTATATAGGGATTAATTAATTTAATTGAATACCACTTTAGTTCTTTTCCCCTTTTTATGAATCTCTGGAATCTCATATTTGAAGATCATTTATTTCAGCACTGGTTTTTTTCATCAGAAAAATAGGAAAGTCACCTATTTCACTTATTGCCCATCTTTTCTACTGAAAAAGAATTCTTAAATTAATGGGATAATTGTTTCTTGGCTATAGTCCAAGCTCATTTACCCTCAGAAAATCATATTCTATGTCTTTCATTGCATTCATATTAATGCTGCCAATTCACACATAATCTTCTCTATTTCCCCATGGAGTTTTAAATATTTCCTTGTGGGTGGGTACAGTATTTGTTTTCCTTGACCTGATAATTCTAGAACTTAACTATAATATTAAATGAAGTTTTCATTTTGGGATCTTGTTCAGAAAGTGATCAATAGGATCTCTCAGTGAATATTTTGCCCTCTACTACTAGGATATCAGACCACATTTCTCCCTTGAAATATATTATCCAGGATCTTTTATTGATCATGACTTTCAGTAGTCCAAGAATTCTTAAATTATCTATACGGGATCTCTTTTCCTATAAACTCTAAAGTGGATAATTTTGACTATATGATGTTAAAAACTTTTGCACTAAAAAGTAATTACACATAATGCTGCTATTATTAGTAGGAAAACAGAAATCTAGGGAACAATTTTCACAATCAGATTCTGATAAAAGTATCATTTCTAAAATAAAAAGAAATGAGACCTTTATGAGAGCCCAAAGCTATGAAAATTTAATCAAATTTAGAGTTTGCCATTCATTCACTAGTTGAAATATGGTTAAAAGTTATGTACAAGCATTTTTCAAATGAAGAAATTAAACTTAGAAATACTCATAAGAAAAAAATTCTTCAAATCATTATTGATTAGGGAAATGCAAATTAATGCAAGTTTTAAGTATATCTCACTTCTACCAGAATAGTTAAGGTAACAAAATTATTGGAGAGGTTGTTTGAGGATTGGGATATTAATGCATTGTTGGTGGAGTTGTGAAATATTTCATCCATTCTGGATATGGAACAATGTCAAAAATGTATTAAAACAAATCATGCTCTTTGACACAGCAATACCAATACAATGCCTATATCCCAGATGAAATCATAAAAAATGGGAAAATTTTCATGTTTCAAAATATTTGAGCAACTCGTTTTGCAACAGGAAAGACCTAGAAGTTGAAGGATGCTTGCCTATCAGTTGAGAATGATTGAAGAATCTATGGTTTATGAATATTATGGAGTATTATTGCTCTTAAAGAAACTATAAAGAATCAAACTCTAGAGAAACATGGAAAGAATTATACAAACTGATACTGAGAGAATGAAGCAGAACCAAGAGAGCATTGTACATATTAACAACAATATTGTGAGTTGATCAACTATAATAACTGAAGTACCTCCCAGCAGTTCAGAAAGCTAAGACAACTCTGAGAGGCCTGTTATTAACAATTCCAAAAGCATGCAGATGGGGAAAACAATAATAACAAAAACACAGAAGCCGAATGAATATTAATCAGTTTTTTTTAAAAAAAATATCTTGGGTTAGCTAGATAGTGCAGTGGATAGAGTATTGGCCCTGTTGTCAGGAGGATCTGAGTTCAAATTCAACCTCAGACAATTAAAAATTATCTTGTTGTGTGACCTTGAGCAAATTATTTAACTCCACTGTTGGGTTTTGTGTGTGTGTGTGTGTGTGTGTGTGTGTGTGTGTGTGTGTGTGTGTGTATGTGTGTGTGTGTGTTATAAGCAATGGGGTTAAGTGAATTGCCCAAGGTCACACAGGTAATTTTTAAGTGTCTGCTGCCAGATTTGATCTTAGATCCTCCTGACCACTTCACCTAGCTGCCCCAATACCTTGGGGGTAAAAAGTATTCTTATATTTATCCTGCCTATGCCATGGCTTTCTTTCTTTTCCCCTTAATCCTAATTCCATATATATATATATATATATATATATATATATATATATATATATATATATGAACTGGCTAATATGTAAGCATGTTAAACACAAATGAACAGGTACAATATTCACCAGACTGTTTCCCTCTGAGCAGAGGAGTGTGGGAAAGGAGGGAGGAAGAACATTTTGTAATATTTAAATATGCAAGTGGATGAATGTTGAAAAAGCTTCTTATTATATAATAGGAAAAATATAATTAATAAATAAAAAAGTCAGAGTTAAACCATCGAAAAAATGTCAGTTGCTTTTGCAGTAATCTTACCTAATAAACCAAAACTGACAAATGTAATTAAATTACATTAAGAATATTCAAGGTAGACTTCTGGCCAATATGGAAGAGAGAAGACAGGCACACTGGTAAATGTCTCCTGACCTTCCCTCATATAGAATATGAAACAAACCTCTTAACAGAAATCCAATCTACCAAACCCAGAAAGAAAGGCCAGGAGAAGAACATCTAACTCAGGATTTATTTTGTGTGATCTTTGGTGAGTCAGGGTGCAGCAGGTGGACTCTGCTGAGAGCACCTCTCTGCCAGGTGAGACTGGGACACTGGGAGCCTGGATCAGCTTGGGTTAGCCTAATTAGCAGGGGGAGGGGGGTAGGAGCATGGGAGCTTGAGGGCCTGAAGGCCTGAGAACCTGAATGGCTTGATCAGCAGCTGGGCTAGAATCTGGTCAGCCTCAGGGGCACAAGCCAACTAGGGAACAGAGGCACTGGTTATGGCACTGACCAACTAGAGTTTACGGGAAGGCCTGGAGGGAGAGTTCAGTTGCTGGAGAACTGTAGACATAGATACCAGGGCTCCTCTGGTCCAGAGGAACTCAGAGTCAGTACCTTCATTTCAATAGAAGCCTCTTCCCAGAACAAACAGAATTACAGCCCACATGCTTCACCAGTCTAAGGCCAAGCATCAGAACCAACTCAGCTGTGAATAGGGAGAGTGATTACTTCACCCCAGGGTATAGCCCATCATTCATCGAAGATAAAAATATTCAAGAGTTTCAACCACTCCCTCCAGGTTAAGAGAGAGGCCCTCAATCAAGGTCACAGACACTCCAGGGAAAGCAACCAGCCCCTCATGGGCCATCTGGAGACATTACACTCAATGAGCAAAATCTCTAACATCTCCTACTGTCCAGCTGGAGATATTATAATCAGAGGGGAAAGCTTCTAGGGATCTCAACACCAAACTTCTGTGAACCAGCCCCTCCCTGACAAAAGGTCTTAGAATAATGAAGAATGGCCAGAGAAAAGGAGGATCCATAGAAAAATTCTTGGAAGAAAAAGTCACTCAGAAAGACATAGAATCTCTGAGGAGAATATGACATGCTTTCCAGCACAGAAAATCTTTATTGAAGAAATAAGAAAGGAGTTTAAAAATTAATTGGAAAATTTGGGAGAGATAATTGACACCTTGCAATAAGAAAACAAATCCTTGGAAAATACACGTGGTCAAATCCAAAAAGAAAATAATTCTCTCAAAACCTCAATTGGTCAAATGAAAAACTGTTACAAAATTAAAATTGACCAATTTGAAGAGGAGTTGCAAAAGGTAAACTAAGAAATTTCTTCTCTAAAAAAAAAGGAATGGAGTCTGTGAAAACTAATGACTTCATGAGACAACAAGTCTGTTAAACAAACGAAATTGAAAAGTTAGAAGAAAATGTAAAATACCTCATCAGCAAAACCATTGAGCTTGAGAATAGATTGAGAAGGGAAAACCTGAGAATTATGGGCCTTCCTCAAAACATTGAAGAGAAAAAAAAGCCTGGACCTAATATTCCAGGATTTAGGGATAGAAAATTGCCCCTATACCATGGAAACAGAGGGCAAAATAATTATTGAAAGAGTGCATCAATCCCCTCCAGAAGGAGATCCTAAAATATAAACACCAAGGAATGTTGTCGCCAAATTCCAGAACTATAAGATAAAAGAGAAAATCCTGCAAGGAGACAGAAAGATACCATTTAAATGCCAAGGTGCCACGGTAAGGATTATGCAGCACCTGGATCAATTTTAAGGGATTGAAGGACCTGGAATGAGATATTATAAAGAGCAAGAGAACTTCGAATGCAGCCAGAAATCTACTATCTGGCAAAACTGAGCCTTCTCATCCAGGGGAAAAGATGGGAGACCACCAACATTTCCTGATGCAAAAACTAGAGCTAAACAGAAAATTTGGACAACAAACAAGAGGTGCAAGAGATACATGAAAAAGTCAAACAAAAAGGGGGAGGGGATAAAAAGAAAAAAAAGAACTGATATCCAATAAGATGAAACTGCCTAAATGCCCACTTGGGGAAAAAAAAAAGAATCTCACAACTCTCAAGAATGGTAACTCCATTAGAAAGAATTTACTTAGCCTGAAGTGATGGATACTTATGATTTTGTGAAACTCAGATAGCATGATATAAAAACACTACCTCCTTGAGAAGGAGGACAGGAAGGAGATGGGAGGATGGAGGGGATTGAATGGGGTAAATTTCATTACATTAAGAGGTAAAAAATTGGGGAAGAAAGGAGGAGATGAGAACCACCTGAATCTCCTCTCATCAGACGTCTCTTAAAGTTAACTTACAGACAGGCTCAGTTAACTTAAGAAACATTTTACCTTTTAAGTATTAAAAGGGGAAAAGAAGATGGGGTGGCAATGGAGACATGGAGGGGATGAAAAGGGGCAATTAACAGAAGTACGTTAAGGAAAAAGGGAATGGGGAGGATATAGGAGAGCAAATACATTGAAGGTGGTGATATTCAGAAGCAAAATACTGGGGAATATGGATAGTGTGAAAAAGGGGAAAAATACAATCAGAGGGATGATAAAATGAAGTGCTATAAAGAGTTGGTAGTATGCAAATAGCAAAGTGGATTAAAAAACAGAATCCTACAATATGCTACTTACAAGAAGCTCATTTGAAGCAGAGAAATAGAAATAGAGCAAAGGTAAAAGGGTTGAACAAAATACAATTTGCTTCAGACAAAGTGAAAAAAAAGGGTTAGCAATCCTGATCTCAGACAAAGCAGCTGCAAAAATGGATATTCTTAGAAGAGATGAGGGAAGAAACTATATCCTCCTAAAAGCTATCATAGAAAAGAAAGTAATTACAATACTAAATATGCATTCACCTAATGGTACAGCATCCAAATTCTTAGAGGAGAAGTTCAAAGAGATACAGTAAGACATAGACAGCAAAACTCTACTAGTGGGGGACCTCAAACTCCCACTCTCAGATTTAGATAAATCAAACCATAAAATAAACAAGAAAGAAGATAAGGAGGTAAATAGATTGTTAGAAAAACCTAGATATGATAGAGTTATGGACTTATGGAAGAAACTGAATGTGGATAAATTATGTATTTAAATGCTTCCATGAATAAATTAGAAAAAGAGGAAATCAATGCACTCAGAATGTGACTAAAAATTAGAGAAATAACCCCAATTAAATGCCAAATTAGAAATACTAAAAATTATAGGAGAAAGTAATCAAATTGAAAGCAAAAAATTCATTGAATTATTAAATTAAACCAAGAGTTAGTTTTATTAAAAAAACAATAAAAATTGAAATACCTTTGGTCAATTGGTTTAAAAAAAGAAAGAAGCAAACCAAATTGCTAGTATCATAAATGAAAAAGGTGAAATCACCACCAAAAAGAAGGAAATTAAAGTAATTATACAGACTTATTTTCCCCAATTCTATGCCAATAAATTTGATAATCTAAGTAAAATGGATGAATATTTACAAAAAATATAAGTTGCCCAGGTTAAATGGAGAGGAAATTAAATAACTAAACAAACCTATCTCAGAAAAAGAAATTCAAGAAGACATCATTGAACTCCCTATGAAAAATATCTCCAGGGCCTGATGGATTCACAAGCGAATTCTACCAAACATTTAAGGAACAATTGGTTCCAATTCTATATATACTCTTTGGAAAAACAGGTAAAGATGGAACTCTGCCTAACCTTTTTATGACCCAATATGGTGCTGATACCTAAACAAGGAAGAGTTGAAACAAGGAAAGAAAATAATACACCTATCTTCCTGATGAATATAGATGCAAAAATCTTAAATAAAATTTTAGCAAAATGATTACAACAAGTTTTCACTAGTATCAAGAAGGATTTGTCCCAGGAATGCAGAGTTGGTTCAATACTAGGAAAATTGTTAGTATAATTAATTATATCAATAACAAAACTATCAGAAATCATATGATTATCTCAATAGTTGCTGAAAAAGCTTTTTTTTTTAACAAAATACAGCACCCATTCCTAAGAAAAACACTAGAGAGTATAGCATGAAATGGACTAATAAGCAGTATCTATCTGAAACCATCAATAAGCATTATTTTCAATGGGGATAGGCTAAAGACATTACCAATAGGATCAGGAGTGAAACAAGGATTCCCATTATCACCACTATTATGCAATATCACATTAGATATATTAGCTTCAACAATAAGAGATGAAAAAGAAATTGAAGGAATTTGAATTGGGAAAGAAGAGAAAAAATTATCACTCTTTGCAGATAGCATGATAGTATACCTAGAGAATCTAAAAAAAATCCTCTAAAAAACTACTGGAAACAATTAGTATCTTTAGCAATGTCACAGTATACAAAATAAATCCTCATAAATCCTCAGTTTTTCTATATATAACTAGCAAGATACAGCAGGAATAACTAGAAATCCCATTCAAAGTAATCACAGATAATATAAAATACCAGGGAGTCTATTTGCTAAGGCAGACTCAGAATCTTTTTTGAAAACAATTACAAAACACTTCTCACACAAATAAAATCAGATTTAAATAACTGGGAAAACATCAACTGCTCATGGATATTTCGAGCTAATATAACAAACTTACAATTCTACCATAACCTTTTTAGAGCCCTACCAATCAAAACTCCAACAAATTACTTTAATGAGTTAGAAAAAGTTGTAAGTAAATTCATACAGAGAAGTAAAAAGTCAAGAATTTCCAGGAAGTCAATGGAAAAAAGTGTTAAAGAATGTGGCTTAGCCCTACCAGAGCTAAAATATATTGTAAAACATTAGTCATCAAAATTATCTGGTATTGGCTAAAAATAGAGTGGTGGATTAGTGGAATAGATGAGGTGTAATAGCAGGAAATGATTATAGTAATCTGCTATTTGATAAGCCGAAGGAGACCAGGTATTGGGATAAAAACACTGTCTTCGATAAAAACTGTTGGGGAAATGGAAATTTAGCTTGGAAGAAACTTAGATTAGACCAACACCTCATACCTTATACCAAGATAAGATCCAAATGGATGCAGGATTTAGACTTAAAAAACAATATTATAAGCAAACTAGAAGAACAAAGAGCAGTTTAACTGTCACATCTATGGAATGTGAAGCAGTTTATGACTAAAGAAGAGAGATGGATAATATCACTAAAAACAAACTAGATGATTTTTATTGAATTTAATCAAAAACCTTTTACACAAACAAAAGCACTGTAACAAAGATCCAAAGAAATTTAGTAAACTGAGAAACAATCATTAAAACTAGTATTTCTGACAAAGGACTCATTTCTAGAATATACAGAAAATTGCGTCAAATTTTTTATAAAAGAAGCCATTCTCCAAGTGACAAATGCTCAAAGAAGATTCAAAAGCAATTTAGATATGAGTAAATCAAAAACATCCATAGTAATATGAAGAATTTCTCTAAATCATTATTTTTTAGAGAAATGCAGCTTAAAGAATCTCTAAGGTACCACCTCACACCTCTCAGACTGGTTAATAAGACCAGAAAGGACAAAGATCAATGTTGTAAGGAATGTGGGAAATCTGGGACACTAATAAATTGTTGGAGAAACTGTGAACTCATCCAACCTTTCTGGAGAGCAATTTTGTAATTAAGTACAAAGGGCAGCAAAAATGTGCATAATCTTTGATCCAGCAAAAGCACTAGTGGGTCCATACCCTGAAAAGATGATGAAACAGGGTAAAAACATCACTTGTATTCTTTATTTTTCTTCCTTAAGGATATGATTTCTCTCTCATTGCATTCAATTTGGATCAGTGTTTACCATGGAAAAATGTAATGACTGGCAAATTACCTCCTGTGGGTGGTGGGGTGAGGGAAGCAAGAGTAGGGGAATAATTTTAAAACTCAAAATAAATAAAACCTTTGAAAGAAAAAAAAGAATATTCTATGCCATATCAATCAAATTACCCCAAAAATTACCTGTCAGAACTAAAAAATGTAACAAATTTCATTTGCAAAATTAAAATTCAATAATATTAAGCAATTAATAAAAATATTCTGAGGAAAGTGGCCTAGTCTTACTATAACTAAATCTAAATTATAAAGTAGTAGTCATCAAAATACTCTGGTAATGGCAAAGAAATAGTGAAGTGGATCAGTGCATTGGTTAGATACAAAAGAAATAACAGCAAGTGAAAAAAGTAAGCCTTTGCTTGATAAACTCAAAGACTCCAGTTTCCAGCATAAGAACTTACTCTTTTTCAAAAACTATTAGGAAAATTGAAAAAAAAAATAACAGAAAAAAAAAAACTAAGCATAGACACACAACTCACACCCTATACCAAGATAGGATTGAAATGGAAAAAAAGTTTTAGACAGAAGGGTAATACCATGACAGAAGAAAAAGGATGAGTTTATCTTTCAGATCTCTCAAAAGAAAGGATTTTTTGACCAAAGAAGAGATAGAGAACATTAAAAAATGATGAATGAATAATTTTGACAAAATTAAAAAGGGTTTGCACAAATAGAATCAATACAGACAAGTTTATAAAGAATGAATAAAGTCAGGCAATGATTTACACAGCAAGTTTTTTTTTTTTCTGTTTAAGACTCATTTTTAAAAAAGGAGATAAATGGGTCAAACTGAGAAGAATGCAATCATTCCCCAAATGATACATTGTTAAAGATATAGACAGTTTTCAGATGAATAAATTAAAGCTACCTATAGTCATAAGAATAATGAGACAAATTATTATTGATTTCATAAATGCATATGAAAGAAGCACTATGGTATCACCTCATAACTATCAGATTGACTTAGATGCCAAAAAAAAGAAAAAAAAGAACTTGATCAATGTTGCAAAGGATGCTGGGAAAATGGGACACTAAAACATTGTTTATGCAGCTGTGAACTGATTCAAGTATTCTGGAGAACAATTTGGAATTATGCCCAAAGGGCAGTAAACCTATGCATACATTTGATCTTGCACTACTAGAATGATATCAAAAAATATTTCATAAAAAAGGGGAAAGATTGTTCCCCAATTTACTACATTTCTTTTGATCTTGGTTACCTTGGTTTTATCTATTCAAAAGCTTTTTAATTTAATGTAATCAAAATCATCTTATTATTTTTGGTGATGTTCTCCAACTCTTCCTTAGTCATAAACTGCTCCCCATTCCATAGATCTGACAGGTAAACTAGTCCTTGATCTTCTGATTTGCTTATAGTATTATTTTTTATGTCTAAGTCCTGTAACCATTTGGATCTTATCTTGGTAAAGGGTGTGAGGTGTTGGTCCAATCTGAGATTCTTCCATACTACCTTCCAATTATCCCAGTAGTTTTTATCAAAGAGGGAGTTTTTATCCCAATGGCTGGACTCTTTGGGTTTATCAAACAGCAGATTACTATAATCGTCTCTTGCTTTTACACCTAGTGTATTCCACTGGTCCACCACTCTGTTTTTTAGCCAATACCAAACAGTTTTGATGGACTGCTACTTTATAATATAATTTTAGATAAGGTAGGACTAAGCAACCTTCTTTTGTATTTTTTTCATTAATCTCCTGGCAAGTCTTGACTTTTTATTTCTCCATAAGAATTTACTTACAATTTATCCTAACTCATTAAAGTAATTTTTTTTTTTTTGGAATTTTGATTGGTAGGGCACTAAACATATAGTTAAGTTTTGGATGAATTGTCATTTTTATTATATTAGCTCCACCTCTCCATCAGCAGTTGATATTTTCCCAGTTATTTACATCTGATTTAATGTGTGTGAGAAGTGTTTTATAATTGTTCTCAAAAAGATTCTGAGTCTGCCTTGGCAAATAGTCTCCCAAGTATTTTATATCGTCTGAGGTTACTTTGAATGGGATTTCTCTTTCTAGGTCTCCCTGCCTTATCTTGCTAGACATATATAGAAAAGTTGAGGATTTATGAGGGTTTACTTTTATCCTGCAACTTTGCTAAAATTGCTAATTGTTTCCAGTAGTTTTTTGGATGATTTCTTGGGATTCTATCATGTCATCTTCGAAGAGTGAGAGTTTTGTCTCTTCCCAATTCTAGTTCCTTCAATTTCTTTTTCTTCTCTAATTGCTGATGCTAACATTTCTAATACAATAGGAAATAGTAGTGGTAATAATGGGCACCCTTGTTTCACCCCTGATCTTATTGGGTATTCCTCTAGCCTCTCCCCATTTAATATAATGCTTGTTGATGGTTTCAGATAGATACTGTTAATTATTTTAAGGCAGAGTCCATTAAAAAGCTTTTGCATAGATAAAACCAAGGTAACCATGATCAAAAGAAATGTAGTAAATATGGAAACAATCTTATGATTCTGACAAAGGACTCATTTCTAAAATATACAGAGAACTGCGTCATATTTTAAAAACAGGAAGCCATTCCCCAATTGACAAATGGACAAAGGATATGCAAATGCAATTTACAGAGCAGGAGATCAAAGCAATCCATAGTCATATGAAAAAAAAATTCACTAAATCATTAATTATTAGAGAAATTCAAATTAAAGTTTCTCTGAGGTACCACCTCAGATTGGCTAATATGACCAGAAAGGATAATGATCATTGTTGGAAGGGTTGTAGGAAATATGGGACACTATTTCATTGTTGATGCAGCTGTGAACTCACCCAACCCTTCTGAAGAGCTATTTGGAACTATGCCCAAAGACCAAAAAAAATATGCATACCCTTTGACCCAGCAATACCACTACTGGGTCTATATCCTGAAGGGATGATGAAAAAGGGTAAAATCATCACTTGTACAAAAATATTTATAGCAGCCCTGTTTGTGTTGGCAAAGAATTGGAAATCAAGTGAATGTCCTTCAGTTGGGGAATGCCTTAGCAAACTGTAGTATGTTTTTCCAGGAGGGATGGGATTTCAGGGAAGCCTGGAGTGATTTGCATGAACTGATGCTGGGTGAGATGAGCAGAACCAGAAAAACACTGTATACCCTAATAGCTACATGGGAATGATGATCAACCTTGAAGGACTCAATCATTCCATCAGTGCAACAATCAGGAACAATTTTGGACTGTCTGCAAATGAGAGTGCCATCTGTATCCAGATAAGGAGCTGTGGAGTTTGAACAAAGTTCAAGGACTATTCCCTTTAATTTAGAAAAAAAACATATATCTTATTGTCTGATCTTGTTACCTCTTAGACTTCTTGTCTCTTCTTTAAGGATATGATTTCTATCTCATAAAACCCAATTTGAATCAAGGTATAACATGGAAACAAAGTAAAAAAAAGTGGGGGAACGACAAATATGTATACAAAAATATTTATTTTAGTTGTTTTTATATTTGTAATGAATTGGAAATTGAAGGTATCTTCATCAGTTGGGGAATGATTGAACAAATTTGGTAAATACTATAGAGTAATCTTGTTCTTTAAGAAATAATTAATGGCCAGACTTTAGAAAAACCTGGAAAGACTTCCATGAAATGTTCCTGAGTGAAGCAAGTAGAAACAGGAGAACCTTTTATCCCTTTTATCCATTTACATTAACATTGGGAGATGATCAATTATTAATGACATAATTCCTTTCAAATCAAGAGCAGTTAGTTGGTGCCTTAGGTTAAGCACTGATCAGGGAGTTTCAGACACTGGGTTCTGTGATCTTGGACAAGCTACTTAGCTTTGATTGTCTTGCATCCACAGTCATCTCTACTCAACCTAATTCATATCTGGCCCCTGGATTCATATAGTTCCAGAAACTGCAGACCCTGATTCTAATTCAGTTCATATACTTGTCATGGAATTGCCTCTCTGATGTCATTGTCTTCTTTGAGAACAAATGTCAAAAAATCATCAAGTACTCTCAGTAGCTCACTAATCATAGACAATTCCCTTTAAGGAATACGTCATCCACATTGGGGGAGGGGGCATGGAGTCAAAATGGATATTGATACAGATAAAGACACACATTTGCATGATATAATTTCTATATGAACAGGAAGTATGCTATTAGAATAGTGGGGGAAGTGAGTAATTTTTTTAAGACATCAGTCTTCCCCTTGAAAATAAGGGCAGATCCAGACAAAACAATAACGTGAAATGAGGAAGAGAGTCTCTTCCAGACAAGGAAAATTTGTTTTGTTTACATCATATTGCCTAGAATGCAGGAGACTGACAACCTAGGTAAATAAGAGATGAGCTGTCCTCAATACAGAACTAAAAACAAAAGGGAAGAAGTTCATAAGTAAGTATAAAGAACAGTTTATTGAGTAAATTGCTGTTTTCTACTTCAAAGGAAAGTGACTCTGGAAACCACATATTACTTATATTTTCATAAAGGATTGATATAACTAAAAGAAAATTTCAATTTAATCACATTCAAAACCCTCATTTTGTAGATCAAGAAAATGAGAAAGTCATGGTGGCTAAATACTTCTTTCATAGTTACAACATTAAGAAGAATGAAGTCTGGATTCTGGTTCATATCTTCTGATTCTAAATGTTGTATTTTTGTCTATTGCATTAGCGCTGATAATGATTCAGTAATAATTTTTGCCTTTTTGTTTTTTTTTTTCCTTTGGAGCTATAGAAATTCTTAAAGACTATTGACTTAGATTTAAATTTACATTTGAAGGGGAAATAATAATTTCATAAAAAAATTCAAAGGTTCTTGAAGTAGTTAATAAATATTATAGATGAGAATTGAAGTTGTGTTTTTTTTTTTTTTTAGGTTTTTGCAAGGCAATGGGGTTAAGTGGTTTGCCCAAGGCCACACAGCTAAGCAATTATTAAGTGTCTGAGGTCAGATTTGAACTCAGGTACTGCTGACTCCAGGGCCAGTGCTGTACCCATTGCACCACCTAGCTGCCCCAGAAGTTTTTTTTTTTTTTTTGAAAAAAAGATAATATGGGACTTCCAGCCCAGACGGTGGAGAGAAATCAGGCACTGTTGGAGGAGGGTGGTGGAGATTGCAGAGGCTCTTTGCAATCCCTGAGACAAAGAAACTGAGCTTCTTCAGTCAATACTCAGATCTGGGTCCCAATCTGGGGCCTCAGTATAAATTAAAATGAGCACAAATATAACAGAGCTTACTGCCTGCAACAGAGCAGGGACTTCCCTCATATCCTTGTCAGAAAGGAGTATTTGTGGGCACACACAGACCAGAGCACAGGCCAGGAGAACTGACTTCTCTGCAAAACCCTTTATATAAACCTGATAAAACTAGGGAGAGTGTATCCTCCGTCCTGGAAGCAGAGTTCTGCCTTAACAAAGAGTTAAAATCAAGTCATAGACAATAGAAATGAGCAAACAAAAAAGTAGAAATAAAAGCAACCATAGAAAATTATTTTGGTCTTAGGGAGAATCAAAATATACATGGAGAATATAAAAAAGTCAAACTTCTGAATCCAAAAACTCCAAGAAAAATATCAATTGATACCAGGATCTGGAAGAGATCAATTTCTTTTTTAAATCAAGTAAAGAAGGTAGCGGAAAATTGGCAAGAGAAATGAGAGTGATGAGGCAAACTTATGAAAAGCAAGTCACCACCTTGGTGAAGGAGATACAAAAAATACTGTAGAAAATAACATCGTAAAAACCAGTTTAGGTGAAATTGAAAAAGAAGTCCAATAGCTCAATGAAGAAAAAAAATGCCTTAAAAAACCGAATTGGTCAGATGAAAAAGAAAATGCAAAACATTCTGTGAAGGAAATAATTCCTTCAAATGAAGAATGGAGCTAAGAGAAACTGATGACTTTATGAGAAAACAAGAAAAAATAAAGCAAAGACAAAAGAATGAAATATTATTAGAAAATGTTAAATATCTCATGGGAAAAATAAATGACCTAGCACACAGATCCAAGAAAGATAAATTAATATTTCATGTTTGCCTGAAAATCATGACCAAAAGAAGAGCTTACACACCATTTGTTTAAGAAGGAATTGAAGAAAACTTCCATGATATCCTAGAAGTAGAAGTAAAATAAAAATTGAAAGAATTCACAATCACCTACTAAAAGAGATTTAAAAATTTAAATTACCAAGAACATTATAGCCAAATTGCATAACTCCCAAGTCAGGGTAAAATATTAAAATCATCCAGAAAAGGACAATTCACATATTGTGAAGCTATAGTCATGATAGCACAGGTATACCAGCTTTTACATAAGGGATCATAGGGCTTGGAATATGATATTACAGAAGGAAAAAAAGAATATATATTACAACCAAGTATAAACTACAGCAAAATTGAACATACTCTGTCAGGGGAATAGATGAACATTCAATGAAATAATGTATTGTCAAACTTTCCTGATGGAATGACCAGAGAAAGTATTCTGGTGAAGGATAAAGAGGGTGGAAAAGAAGGGCAACTCATAAGGGAGCTAATGTTGTTGAACTACCTGTGATCTAACATGGAAATATGATCATGAAAACTCATATTAACCTTCTCATTTCTTATGGTAGTTAGAAGGTACATATATAGACAAAGCACAGAACAGTGTTGAATTTGAAAGTATAGTATATTTAAAAAGAGTGAGTTAAAGGTGTAGAAAGGAATGTAGTATAAAAAGAGAAAGGAAAGCTAGAATAAGGTAAGCTATTTTGCATAAAAGAGGCAAAAATAATTGGAATGGAAGAGGTGGAAAATTAGGGGAAGTATATGAGCCTTATTCTCATCAGAAGTGGCTCAGAAATGGAATGACATACACACTCAATTGGGTATAGCAATCTATCTCACCATATAGGAAAATAGGAGAGGAAAGGGATGGGAGAAAGATAACAGGCAGAGGGGAAGGGGCATATAGTTGACAGAAGAGAGGAAAGATCATGGGAAACCATAGTTAGGTGCAACACACGTTTGAGGATGGACAAGGTGAAAGGAGAGAGAGAATAGAATAAATGGGGGTCAAGGGGAGTAGGTTGGAGAGAAATACAATTAGCAATAGTAACTGTTGGGAAAATATTATTCATGAAATTTTGCTGATGGATTTATGATAAATACTAAAAATCATTCCAAAGACCAAACTAATGGTATCTGAATACAGATTGTGGAATACTTTTTTCCCCCTCATTTTATTTTTCTTGGAGGCTTCTTTTTCTTGGTGTTGGGGTTATGTTTACTTTTAAAAGATGATTTGTAGTAATGTTTTTCATGGCTATACATTTTAATCTACACCAAATAACTTGCTTTCTCAATGGGGTGAGAGAGGTGAGAGAAAGGGAAAAAATTTGGAACTCTTGGTTTTAGAAGTAAGTGTTGAAAATTGCTTTTGCATGTACCTGAGGAGAAAAATTTAAAATAGTAAAATAAAAAGACAAAATAAATATTCAGCTGCTTTTGCTAAAAAAAAATAGAGAATAAATTAAAAATACCCAAATAAATACCACATTAAAAATTGACTTTTCCATTTTTGATGCTAGTAATTTGACTTTCTTCTTTCTTTTATTAGTAAAATTAATTAAAGTTTTATTGATTTTTTCTGTAAAGCCATCTCTTTGCTTTATTTATTAGTTCAATAATTTTCTTGCTTTCATCTTTTAAAATTTCACTAAAGGTGAGTTCAACACGAATGATGAGGAAATATTTGTCCTAATTGTATGCCAATAAATTAGATAATCTAAGTGAAATGAATTTGCAAAATATGAATTGTTCAAGATAAAAGAACAGGAATTTATTTACTTTATTCTTTTTAGTTTGTTTTTTTTTTTTTTTTTGCAAGGCAATGGGGTTAAGTGGTTTGCACAGGACCACACAGCTAGGTAATTATTAAGTGTATGAGGCTGCATTTGAACTCAGGTACTCCTGACTTCAGGACCGGTGCTCTATCCACTGTGCCACCTAGCTGCCCCAGGAATTTAAATACCTAAGTAACTCTTGTCAGAAAAAAAAAGAAATTCAACAAGTCATCAAAGAACTTTCTAAGAAAAATTCTCCAGGGTTAGTGAGATAGAATCACAAGTGATTACTATCAAACATTCAAGGAACAATTGATTCCAAATCTATATAGACTATTTGGAAAAATAAGTAAATATGGTACTCTGCATAATTCCTTCTTTTACACCAATATGATGCTGAAACCTAAACCAGGAAAAGTCAAAACAGAGAAAAAAAATTATTGACCATTTTCCCTAATGAATATGGATGCAAAAATTGTACATAAAATTTAGCAAAGTGAGAAGAGCAAGTTATCACTTGGGTAATAAATTATGATAAAGTAGGATTTATACCAGGAAGGTAGAGTTGGTTCAATATAAAGAAAACTGTCAGGGTAATTGATCATATTAATAATAGGAAACTTAACTGAAATTTTATGATTATCTCATTAGATGCTGAAAAAGCTTTGGACAAAATACATTACCCAATCCTACTAAAAACATTAGAGAGCATAGAAATAAATGGAATGTCACTTTTAACAATAAGCAGAATCTATTTGAAACCCTCAGAAAGTAATTTATGTAATGGGCTTAAGGTAGAAACATTCTAAATAAGACCAGGGATGATAACAAGGATGCCTGTTCTCACCACTATTATTCAATGTTGTTTTATAAATGTTAGTTTTAGCAATAAGAAATGAAAACAAAATTGAAGGAATCACAATCAATATTGAAGAGACAAAACTCTCACTCTTTTGCAGATTATATGATGGTATACCTAAAGGCCCCCTAGACAATCATCTCAAAAACTACTAGAAGCAATTAGCAACTTTAGAAAAGTCATATAAAACAAACTTTCATAAATCCTCATATAAAACAAACTTTCATAAATCCTCAATATTTCTATGTATTACTAACAAGATATAGCAGCAAGAGATAGAGAGAAAAATCACATTTAAAACAACTTTAGACAATATAAAGTACTTAGAAATCTACCTGCCAAGGCAGGCATAATCAATATGAAAGTAATTATGAAACATGTTTCTCTCAATTGAAATGGGATCTAAATAAGTGGGTAATTGTAACTTGCTCATGGCTAGGCAGATGTAATATAATAACATATTTAGTGCCATACTAATCAAACATCCAAAAATTTATTTTAGGAATCTAAGGAAAAAAGTCACTGAATTCAAATGGAAATCCAAAAGTTCAAGAATATCAGGGGAATTAATTTTAAAAAATGCAAAGATATCTATGACCTAGCCATACCAGATCTAAAATTATATTATAAAACATCAGACATCAAAACTTTTTGATCCCGGTAAAAAAATAAAATAATGGAGCAGTAGAACAGATTAGATACAAAAAAGAGAGCAATAAATGACCATAATATTCTACTGTTTGATAAACCCACCAGCTTCTTGCATAAAAACTCACTCTTTCATTAAAACTGCTGGGAAAACTGGAAGACAGTATGGCATAACTAGGTCAAAATCAGTGCAAAATTGATAAAATAAAAGGTATCATTTTATCCTATTAGGAGGACACAGAATAGTGTATCTGTAATCTCTAAGGAAAAGGGAGAAGCTTATGACTGAATAACTGATAGAGAACCTTATTAAAAAACTGGATAATTTTGATCAAATTAAATTAAGAGTTTTTGCACAAGCACAGTCACTTCAAGCAAGATTAAAGTGAATATATTAAGTTTGGATACAATTCTTGAAACTATTGTTTAAGAAAAAGGACACATTTCCTCCTGAAAGAAATTTTAAAAATAACACCCAGGAATATTACAACCAAATTCTAGAACCCTGAATTCAAAGAGAAAATAATACTAGCAGGCTGGAGGAAAAATTCAAATATCATGGAGTTACAGTCAGGATCACACAAGACTTAGCAACATCCACATTAAGGGCTTATAGGGAATACAATATTCCAGAAGGCAAAAGAGTTTTGAATCACACCAAGAATCAACTGCCCAGAAAAAAATGAACATCTAGTCATTCAATGAAATGGGAATTTCAAATGTTCCTGTTAAAATGACCAGAGCTGAACAAAAAGTTTGATCTTCAAGAACAGGTCTCGGTTGAAGCATAGAAAGGATGTATGAAAAGGGTAATTTATGAGGACTTTAATGATGATGAACTGCATATATTCTTTCATGGAAAAATTATGCCGATATTACTCATATGAACCTTCTCATTTATTAGAGCAGTTAGAAGGAACATATGTAGACAAGGCACGGGAGAGAGCTGAATTTGTAAAAATGCAGTCAATGGGTGAAAGGGAAAGGAGAGGTAGAATTGTCTAAGATATTTCATGTAACAGAGTCAAGAAATAACTTTTACAATAATATTTCAGGAAGGATGGTGAGGGAGAATTAGGGTGCCTTCGGTCTCATTGGAAATAGCTCAGAGAGAAACAGCATACATACTTAACAGGGCTTTGAAATCTAGAAGGAAAAAAGAGAGAAAGGGGATAGGGGGAGGGGAGGGGGTAAGTAGGTCATAAAGTAGAGGGTGGATCATGGGAGAAGATAAACAGATATAACACATTTACTTTTTTACTTTTTATAAGGTGGTGGGATTGAGTAACCTGTCCAGGACCAAGAGTCTGGCTGGTTACTGGATCTCTGGGGTGCAATGTAGGGTTGGGGCCACCTAGCCTCTAGGTCAGTGCTCTATTTACTGTACCATTCGGCTACCCCATGGAACAATTTTGAAGAGGGGCAGAGTGAATATTAGAGAGGAAGGAATGGATGGAGGGCATTGCAATCAACAACAGTAACTGTGAAAAATATGGAAGTAACTTCTCTGATGGACTTATGATCCATACCCAGAGACAGAGCTGATGGTATCAGGACACAGACTGAAGCACAGTTTTTTCTCTTTCTTTCACTTTATTTCTCAGGAGGATATTTTATTTTGAGGGGAAGGGGGTGTTATATTTACTCTTATATCAAACATGATTTAGATTTAAATAAATAAAACATAAAACATATTGAGAATTGAGTAAATTTTAAAAAGAAGCTATTGTGCAATTGACAAATTGTCAAATGATATGGAATAGTAATTCTCAGAAAAAGAAATCTAATTTAGGTATATTAATATCAAAAATTGTTCTAAATCATTTTTAATTTTGGAAACCAAAATTAAAACAGCTCTGAGGTATCACCTTTCATCTCTCAGATAGATCAATAGGACCAAAAAAATGAAAATGATTAATGCTGGAGGAAATGTGGAAATACTGGAACACTAATGCATTGCTGGTAGAGTTGTGAACTGATCCAAACTTTCTGGTGATCAATTTGGAATTGTGTACAAAGGGAAATGAAATGTGCATATTCTTTGATCCAGCAATAGGATTACTGGGCCTGTATCCTGAATATATCCTGAAAAACAGTAAAAATTTCACATTTACAAAAATATTTGTAGCAGCTCTTTTTCTGGTGTCAAAGAACTGGCAATTGAGGGCATGTCCACCAATTGGAAAATAGCTGAACAAATTGTGGTATAAGCATGTGATGAAACACTATGGTTCTACAAGAAATCATGAGGGATGGGATATCAGAAAAGCCTAGAGGGACTTGAATGAATTGATGGTGAGTGAAATGAGCAAATTAAAATGAACGTTATACTCATTAATAACAATATGGGCTGATGATTAATCATGATGGACTTATATATTTCAGCAGAACAATATGCAAATACAATTTTAAAACACTTGTTATGGGAAATTCTGTCCATATCCAGAGAAGGAACTGTGGAGTTTAAATGAAAACCAAAGCTTATTATCTTCAATTTTTAAAAGCCATTTTATTGCTAATGTTTTTTTTCTCTCATGTTTTCAGAGACTTTTCTCACAACATATTCATCTTTCTATACTTATAATGGTTATAAGATAAAGCCTATATCAGATTGCTTTCTGGCAGGGAGAGGGTGGAGTGAAAGGAGGAAAGTAGAAAAATTCTAAAATCCAAAGCCTTACAAAAATTGTTTAAACTACTATTGTATGTAGTTTTAAAAACATAAATAGAATATTAAAAATTATGGTCATAAAGGTGAAGAGTATAAATTTTGTGGCTGGAAAGCTTATTTTTTCATTCATTATTTCAAGATACAGGTATTGGTATATCAAATGAATTAATAAAGTTATTATTACTTCCCATAGAATTGAAAAGTTGAAGTTGAAAGTTTTATGTAGGAAAAATTTCTACATAAGAGTATGTAGAAGAGAGAAAAAAACTTATAACAAGGAAGAGTTTTGATGATATGAAACGACTGTTTATTAAGTTTATCTCATTTGTCCGGCAATAGCATGGTTACTGTGTAAAATGCCAAAGATTAAGAAAACATGGCTTCAAAGAGTTTATAATCTGTTTGGGAAGATAAGACAGGCTGAAGCTAGAAATGAGCCCAAAGCAATGTACTAAATTGTGTAGCACAGTCTACAAGTTCTTCAGGGTTGATAGAGTATAAATGATTAATGCAATAAAACTCTTCTACCTCCCAGGGGACAGTCTATTCATGGGTTCTTCAGAATGAATCAGAAATGACATAATAGTGCCTTGAAAGCACTTTCTGCTTATGGCAGCACAAAGTATACATGCATCTACATACATATGTATATATATATATATATATATATATATATATATATATATATATATATATATATACATATTATATATATGTGTGTATGTAGATAGATAGATAGATATAAATGCATATATATTCTTTAATAATCTGTCAGCAACATTCAAGTGTAGAAGTGTAGTTCTGCTGTGACGAGATCACAAAGTTTTATGAAGCAGTTATGCTTTTGTTTGCATTTGTTTGTGTTTTTTGCTGAGTTAAAATTCAGAGACACAGTATATTACCAACTGTAAGGCCCTCACCTGAGTGCTTTCCTTTGATAGCAAAAATATGTCTAGTAAAAATGGATAATGGAGTCCTTCCACAAAACTCTGATGTTTGCTTTAAGTACACCAAAGACAAAACCAAACCAGTGCAAGAAAGGCTTCTGACAAAAGAGCACAAAAAAGTAAATACATCCCTTAATTATGTATTATATTTTCACTAGTAAATTTTACATGTCCCTTATGTATGAAGAAAAAGAATAAATACACACACATACATGTGTGAATTTTTCTCTATTACTTTGTTATTAAGTAGGTAAAGAGATTTTTGTTATATAATTGAATAGCTTTTCAGCAGAAATAGTCAAGGACTTATAAAAAAGATTCTCTAATGTGTAAACCAATTTTACTGTGAAAGGTAGTTCATTTCTAAAACTGAAATTTAAATGACGTTTGTTAGATGAGTTTAATTCTTAACTCTAATATTTCTACTTCTTTCCAAAAATACTTTTTACATCTACAAAATAAAATAGAGGTAAGGTTTCTATAGCAGTTATCTTCTAGACTGCTTTAGAAATTCAGAAGACAAATGTGTGTTTCCTTTTACAAAGACCCATAGTAGCATTTTACTAGTTTCAATTTGTTCTGTTATGAAAAAAAAAGAAAACCTTCCTGGAGGTACTATTTTCCATCTTTGCTTATATGGAATATAAGGATTCTTTCAAACTTAGAAACCTCATTCTTGGGATAATTTGAAAATTTTCATTTTAAGTTTCATTCAAACTAGCCACTGTTTTATGCTTAAATGTATACAATTATAAGAGAATATGATATATATATATATATATATATATTTATAAATATATATATGTAATGTAATATATAACAATATAAGAAAGCATAATAGCATATAAGAGAAATATGTCTATATTTTTATGTCTTCATTTGCTAACTATGCTGTAGTTTTTTGTATGCAAAGTTGCTGATTCCTCCATTGGGATGCACATTCCTAATAAGCAGATATTGTTTCATCCTTTCACTTTGATCATTAAGTTAGCATAGTACTCAGTCATGTACTCAATAACTCATACATGCTTAACAAAAATGTATTTATTGATTTAATTTCCCTAGGTTTCAGTTTATTTCCTTTCCCTGAATTTGTACTGAATAACCTCAGCATCAAGGCCAACCTCATTTGTTAATTGTTTTAGAATTCATTGGCTCAGCATGAATAACAAATATTTCTGTTTGTGGAGAAAACCCTGAGGATCTTCCCCTACCAGGTTTACTTACTTATTGTTTTTGGCCCCGTTAAAAGAGGTGATTCTTTGCTTCAATATCTTACCTAACCTAGATCATTTAATAAGCTTTGTCTCAGTTAAGTGAGAGCTCTGAAAGACCTTAACTTTAAAAGGTCAATATCTCAGTTTGCATCCAAACCCATTTCCCATCATACTGATACATATCTGGCCACTGAAGCAAGATGTCTCTGGAGAAAAAAGTGAGAGTGATGACTTTGCCAAGGCAAAACATCATTGATGACATACTCCTCACTGAGAATAAAGGGACAACAGCAAAAACAGCAGCAACAAAAACAATAATAGCAAGAGCAACAACAATGACCTCTCCATTTCTCTTCCAGTAAGTTTTCCCTATTGCAATTATGCGATTTCAAACTTTACTAGAGTTCTATCTACTTTCAATTATTTTTGAAAAATCTTCTCTTTGCAAATGACTCAAGCCATATGCCTGGGAAATATTTTAGCTATAAAAGGTCAAGTGTAGTCTCTACTGTAAGTCCAGGAAATAGAAGCAAGCCTGCAGAGCCACCTAACAAGGAGTCACGCAGTAGCTACTTCCAGAGGTCTCATCCCACAGAAGGTAAGGAGGTCTGGGGAGTCTGTCAAGGTCTCTCCACTAACTCTGGGGCAGGGCTCTATTGTTTCTTTCATATTCTGATCCTGGTGCCAGCAGTCTGGGGCTCTCTATTGGGGCCATCTATTGCCACAGTAGAGCAGGGACCCTCTTTACAGCTCCAAGGCAGAGGGAATTGCTTGTAGTCATCCACAACCCAGAACACAGACAAGGGGAAGAGTGAGAGCCTCTCATAATAGCTTGAAGGAATTGAGGTCTGTGCAGGGGTATCCCAATAACACTCAAAATCTTGGGAAGCACTTCTAAAATAAAACATAGAATGGGGAAATTAGTAAACAGAAAAAAAAAAACCTCTGACCATAAATATACATATATATATATATATATATATATATATATATATATATATATATATATATATATATATATTTATATTTTGGCCCCACTGAAGATCAAAACACACTTGAAGGAGAGGACAAAGTCCAGGTTTCTGTATCCAAAACCTGCAAAACAAAATAATAGTTGAACTCAAGTTGTGGAAGAGTTCAAAAAAGATTCTACAATCAAGGAAGGAGAGTAGAGGAAAAATTGGGAAAAAATGAGAGCGATGTAGGAAAAACCTGAGAACCAAGGCAGCATCTTAGACAAACCGATTAAAAAAAATGAAAGACAAATAAAGCAACATATTAAAAACCAGTTTAGATCAAAAGTGAAAAGAAGTCTAAAAAGTTAGTGAGGAGAAGAATATCTTAAAAAGCAGAATTGACCAAATGGAGAAGCAAATAAGAAAACTGAAGAAAACAGCTCCTTCAAATACAGAATGGTGCTAAAGGAAGCTGATGACTCTCCAAGAAATAAAGAAATGATAAAGCAATAATAAAAGAATGAAAAACTAGAAGAAAATCCAAAATATCTCCCTGGAAAAGCAACTAACCTGGAAAACAGATTTAAAAGAGACAATTTTTATTTGAAGTTTAATTAATTTATTTATTTTTGAATTTTACAATTTTTCCCATAATCTCACTTCCCTCCCCCACTCCTCACAGAAGGCAGTCTGATAGTCTTTACATTGTTCCCATGCTATACATTGCTCAAATTTGAATGTTTGAAAGAGAAATCATACCCTGGAGGAAAAAACAAAACAAAATACAAGAGAGAACAAAATTATATAATAAGATAATTTTTTTAAAATTAAATTAAAGGTCTTTGGTCTTTGTTCAAACTCCTCAATTTTTTTTCTGGATATTCTCCATTTCAGATATGCCAAAATTGTCCCCAACTGTTGCATTGATGAAATGAGCAAGTCTATTAAGATTGATCAACACACTTCCAGCAAAGATGGTGGAGAGTAGACAGGCACTGTGATAAGTACTCCTTTTTCCCCTCTAAAACACCATGAGAGAACCCTCTTAACAGAAATTCAATCAAAAAAGAGAAAGAGAATCTAGGAGCAGAACACCTACCAAGAAGGTCTGTCTCAGGGGACCATCGGTGAACCAGGAGACAAAAGCAGAGGATCAGTGTGGGGACAGGAGTTGGGAGAAGATAGAGGACCAACCTCAGCCATAGAGACTTCAGGGAATGGCACAGGCGAGATCCCATTTTTGTTGTGCAGTCTTTGGCTGGGAGAGAGGAGCTATGGGAGGGTGAGTTCCAGCAAAGAGTCTTGGAGCCCACCTAGAGAACAACCAACTGTGCCAGAGACCTGAGACAAGTACTTTCAGCCTAGCCCTTTGTCCAGAACAAACAATAAAAATCCCTACTCCCCACACCCTAAGGGCAACAGAGGCCACTCAAGGGCAAGAGATTAACTCCCTACCCCAGGGTCCAGCCCAGTTTTCAAGGTCAATTCAGACACTGCTGCTGAGTGTCTCAATCAATTCAGAGGAAGCAACCAGTGCCCCTACTTGTTGGGACTTGAAATTACTAAGCTAAGTGAGCAAAGCCTCTAGGACCTTCAAAAGCAAACCTCAGAGAGGCAGCCTCTCTCCTAACACAAAAATCTAGAAAGATGTAAAAAGGTCAGAGGGAAAAGGGGGGGCACATGGAGAAATACTTAGAAATGACAGATTCTACCCCAAAGAGATCTAGCACCACTGAGGAGAATATGAATTGCTCTCCAGCCCAGAAAGACTTCCTTGAAGAAATCAGTAAGTAGTTTAAAAATCAATTGGAAAATCTGGGAAAAGAAACTCAAGAGAAAATTAACACATTGAAAGAGAAAAGTAACATTTCATATCAACAAAACAAATTATTGGAATATATATTTGGACATATAAAAATGAGAATAACTCTCTCAGATATTCAGTTGGGCAAATGCAAAAAGAAAATGCTTCAAAACTACACATGAGCAAATGAAAAACTCCTTCAAAAATAGAATTGACCAACTGGAAAAGGAGTTGAAAAAGACAAATGAAGAAAAATCTTCTCTAAAAACAATGGAATGGTAGGAAACTAATAACTTCATGAGACAACAAGATGATGTTAAACAAAAGCAAAAGGTCAAAAAATAGAATAAAATTTAAAATATCTTGATAATAGGACTTCCGGCCAAGAATGGGGAGAAGACAGGCACAGTTCTAAAGTCTCCTGATCTTTCCCCATCTATCAAATGAAACAAAACATTTAAAAGAAATCCGACCCACAAAACCCAGAAAGAAAAGTCAGGACAAAGAACATCTACCTCAGAATTTGTCTACTGCAGCAGCATTGGCCAAATTGGGGCAGGTGAATCTGGGCTTAGAGGGAGAATCAGCCCAGGATCAACTAGATCAACAGCTGAATTGGAGCTGGGCGTCTGAGGGATCAAGAATGGGACATGCTGGATCAACAGTGGGGCTAGATGGCAGGGACTTGAGTCAACTAGGGATTAGAGGCACTGGTGTTGGTGCTGTCCCCCAGCAGCTTGAGGACAGGACTGGGAGGTAGAGTTCTGGTGCAGGAGAGCTGCAGACACCATCACTGTTCTTCTCTGGTCTGATGAAAGCAGAGTACATGCCTGCATTACAGCTCAGACCTATTCCTGGAACAAATGCAGAATACTTCTGCATCAGGCCCAAGTGTGTGAGCAGAACAACCAGCCCAGCTGACAAACAACCTCAGGCCAGAGTAAAGAGCACCACTGATTGAAAGAAAAAGAATTCAATGGCTCCAACTCCTCCCTTCAAGCAAAGGGAGAAGGCCTCAATCAAGGTCACAGACACTCCAGGGAAAGCAACCACCACCCCCTCCTGGCCAGCCAGAGAAATTGCACTCAGTGAGTAAAGCCTTTAGAGATCCTAAGCCTCTGTGAACCAGCCCCTCCCCAATTCATGGTCTTAGCAAAATGAAGAAAGGTCAGCTGAAAGATGGATCCATAGAAAAAATTTTGGAATGGAAAGACCCTAACTCAGAAACACCTAGAATGTCTGAGGAGAATACAATCTTGTCTCCAGCACATAAAGACTTCCTTGAAGAAATAAGGAAGAAACTTAAAAGTTTGGGAGAGACAATTAATGCCTTGCAACAAAAAAAACAAAACTTTATAAAGTACAATTGGACAAATACAAAAGGGGACTAAATCCCTCAGATAGTCATCTGGACAAATATTAAATGAGAATAAATCTCTCAGATCATAAATTGGACAAATACAAAATCAGAATAATTCTCTTAGATGCTCAACTGGGCAAATGCAAAAAGAAAATGGTTCTCTCAAAACCTCAATTGCTCAAATTGAAAGCACTTAGAAAAGTAGAAATGACCAATTGGAAAAGGAGTTGCAAAAGGTTGCTGAAGAAAACTCCTCCCCCCTCCAAAAAATGCAGTCTACAGAAACTGACTCCATGAGAAAGCAAGAGTCAGTTAAACAAAAACAAAAACTAGAAAAAATAGAAAAAAATGTAAAATACCTCATCAACAAAACCATTGACCTCAAGAAGAGGAGGGGCAACCTGAAAATTGTAGGACTTCCTGAAAACATTGAAAAGAAAAAAAAAAAAACCCTGGACTTAATATTGCAGGATCTAGTGATGGAAAACTGCACTGATATCATGCAATTGTAGGGCAAAGTAGCTATTGAAAGAGTGCATGGATCCTAAAGATCCTAAAATGAGAACACCAAGGAATGTTGTGGCCAAATTCCAGAACAATCAGATAAAAGAGAAAATCCTACAAGCAGCTAGAAAGAAACAATTTAAATATCAAGTAAATATCAGTAAAGATCATGCAGGACCTGGCTGCATCAACATTAAGGGATTGAAGGGTCAAGAATGAAATTTTCAAAGAGCAAGGGAACTTGGAATGCAGCCAAGAATCTACTTTCCCGCAAAGCTGAGCCTTCACTTCCAGGGGAAAAGATGGACATTTAATGAAATAGAAGAATTCCAAAAATTTCTGATGAAAAGACAAGACCTCAAGAGAAAATTTGGACATCAAACAGGAGGTTCAAGAGACACATGAAAAGGAAAAAAAAAACAGGGCAGTAAAAGGAAAAAAATGCTATCCAGTAAGATAAAACTGGCTATATCTTAGCATGGGGGCGGGGGGGAAGATTCTCATAAATCTTGAGAATTCTAACTCTAACAGAGAGAAAATACCTAGGCAGAAGTGATGGACATTCATGACCTCTCCATGAGACTGCTATCTAAATAGATGTAACTGGTTTTAACCCCACTTCGGAGAGAGAGACTCTAATAATTTTCAAGAATTTTGACTCTATTCAATAAGAATATATGGAACTAGAAGTGACAGACACTCAGAATTTTCTATGACTTAGATAGCATGATCTAAAAATCAGTACCTCCTTAAAAAGGGTGACAGGAAAGAGAAAGAAGGAGGGAGGGGATTGAATGGGGTAAATCTCATTACACTCAGAGGTACAAAAAAAACCTATGGTAATAGAGGGGAAGAAGGGAGCAGATGAGAAACATCTGAATCTTCTTCTGAGCAGACTTAGATTAAAGTAAACCTACATATACTCAGTTAACTTCTAAAACATCTAACCTTTCAAGTATTAAAATGGGAAAAGGGGAGGGGGATGGAGAAAGGGAAGGGGAGTGAGGGGGAAAAAAGGGGAACTAATAAAAGGAAGGGTACTGTTACCTAAACCAGGAAGAGTTAAAAACAGAGAAAGAAAATTATAGACCTATTTCCCTGATGAATATAGATGCAAAAATCCTAAATAAAATCTTAGCAAAATGACTACAACAAGTCATCACTAAGATAATACATTATGATCAAGTAGCATTTATTCCAGGAATGCAGGGTTGGTTCAATATTAGGAAAACTGTTAGTATACTCAATTATATCAATAACAAACCTATCAGAAATCATATGATCATATCAATAGATGCTGAAAAAGCTTTTAACAAAATACAGCATCCATTCCTATTAAAGACACTAGAGAGTGTAGAAATAATTGGACTCTTCCTTAGACTAATTACCAGTATCTATCTGACACCATCAACAAGCATTGTATTCATTGGGGAGATGCTAGAGGCATTCCCAATAAAATCAGGGGTCAAACAAGGGTGCCCATTATCACCACTACTATTTAATATTGTATTAGAAATGTTAGCATCAGCAATTAGTGAAGAAAAAGTAATTGAAGGAATTAGAATTGGGAAGGAAGAGACAAAACTCTCACTCTTTGAAGATGACATGATAGTCTACTTAGAGAATGCCAAGAAATCATCCAAAAAACTACTGGAAACAATAAGCAATTTTAGCAAAGTTGCAGGTTAAAAATCAACCCCCATAAATCCTCAAATTTTCTCTATATGTCTAGCAAGAAAAAGCAGGAAGAGCTAGAAAGAGAAATCCCATTCAAAGTAACTTCAGACATTGTAAAATATTTGGGAGTCTATTTGCCAAGGCAGACTCAGAATCTTTTTGAAAACAATTATAAAACACTTCTCACATAAATTAAATCAGATTTAAATAACTGGGCAAATATCAACTGCTCATGGATTGGGAGAGCTAATATAATAAAAAATGACAATTCTACCAAAACTAAACTATCTGTTTAGCGCCCTACCAATCAAAATTCCAAAAAATTACTTTAATGAGTTTGAAAAATTTGTAAATAAATTCATATGGAGAAATAAAAAGTCAAGAATTGCCAGGAACTTAATGAAAAAAAATGCAAACGAAGGTGGCCCAGCACTACCCGATCAAAAATTATATTATAAAGCAACATTCATCAAAACTGTTTTGTTTTGGCTAAGAAATAGAGTGGTGGACCAGTGGAATAGCCTAGGTGTAAAAGCAGGAAAGGATTATAGTAATCTGCTGTTTGATAAACACGAAGAGTCTGGCCACTGGGATAAAAACTCCCTCTTTGATAGAAACTGATGCGATAATTGGAAGTTAGTATGGAAGAAACTTAGATTAGACCAACACCTCATACCCTTTACCAAGATAAGATCCAAATGGTTACAAGACATAGACATAAAAAACAATAATATAAGCAAATTAGAACATCAAGGACTAGTTTACCTGTCAGATATATGGAAAGGGGAAGAATTTATGACTATAGAAGAGTTAGAGAACATCACTAAAAACCAATTAGATGATTTCAATTACATTAAATTAAAAAGCTTTTGCACAGATAAAACCAATGTAATCAAGATCAAAAGAAAAGTAGTTAATTGGGAAACCATCTTTGCAATTAATGATTCTGACAAAGGAATCAATTCTAAAATATACATAGAACTGAGTCATGTTTTTAAAACAAAAAGCCATTCCCCAATTGACAAATGGTCAAACGATATGCAAAGGCAATTTACAGATGAGGAGATCAAAGCAATCCATAGCCATTTAGAAAAAAAAATGCTCTAAATCTTTAATTATTAGAGAAATACAAATTAAATCTTCTCTGAGGTACCACCTCACACCTCTCAGATTGGCCAGTATGACCAGGAAGGATAATAATCATTGTTGGAAGGGATGTGGGATATCTGGGACACTATTACACTGTTGATGGAGCTGTGAACTCATCCAACCCTTCTGGAGAGCTATTTGGAACTATGCCCAAAGGGCAACAAAAATTTGCATACCCTTTGACCCAGCAACACTACTACTGGTTCTATATACTGAAGAGATGATGAAAAAAGGTAAAAATATCACTTGTAAAAAATATTGATAGCAGACCTGTTTGTGGTGGCAAAGAATTGGAAATCAAGTAAATGTCCTTCAGTTGGGGAATGGCTAAACAAACTGTGCTATATGTATGTCATGGAACACTATTGTTCTATTAGAAATCAGGAGGGATGGGATTTCAGGGAAGCCTGGAGGGATTCGCGTGAACTGAGGCTGAGTGAGATGAGCAGAAACAGAAAAACACTGTATACCCTAACAGCAACATAGGAGTGATGATCAAATTTGAAAAACTCACTCATTCCATCAGTGTAACAATTGGGAGGAATTTTGGTCTGTCTGCAAAGGAGAGTGCCATCTGTATCCAGATAAGGAGCTGTGGAGTTTGAATAAAGTTCAAGGAGTATTACCTTTAATTTAGGAAAAAAAATCATATATCTTATTGCCTGATCTTGTTACCTCTTCTCTAAGGATATGATTTCTCTCTCATCACACCCAATTTGGATCAAGGTACATCATGGAAACAAAGTAAAGACTGATAGATTGCTTTCCATGGGGGAGGGGTGGGGGGCAGGAAGTAAGAATGGGGAGAAAATTGTAAAACTCAAATAATATCTTCAATAAAAATTAATTAAAAATTTAAAATATCTCATCAGCAAAACCACTGACCTCAAAAAACAGATCAAGATGGAAGCACTTGAGAATTATAAGCCTTCCTGAAAATATTGAAGAGAAAAAAAAAGTGTGGACTTAATATTATAGGATTTAGTGATGGAAATTGCCCTGATATCACAGAACCTGAGGGTAAAATAGTTATCGATAGATTACATCAATAACCTGTAGAACGGGATTCTAAAATGAAAACACTGAGGAAGATTGTGGCCAAATTCGAGAACTATCAGATAAAAGAAAAAAATCCTGCAAACAGCCAGAAAGAAAGAAAAACAAAACCTTAAATACCTAGTCACCACCGTAAGGATTACACAGGACCTGGCAACAGCAACATTAAGGAATCAGAGGGCCTGGAGTGAAATATTCTGAAGATCAAGGCAGCCTGGAATGCAGTCAAGAATTCACTACCCAGCAAAGCTAAGCCTTCTCTTCAGGGGCAAAGATGTCCATCTAATGAAATGGGAGACTTTTAGGAATTCATGATGAAGACTAGTGCTAAATAGAAAATTTGGGCATCAAACAGCAGGCTCAAGTGACACATGAAAAGTTTAAAAAAAAACTAAGCAAAATAACCTGCTATCAAATAAAATGAAACTGGCTATATACGCACTTGGGAGAGTCTCATAACTCTTGAGAACTGAAACTCTATTAGAGAGAATATACATAGCCAGAAGGGATGGACACTCCTAAATTTTCTGTGATCGAGATAGAATAATTTAAACAATACCTCCTTAAAAAGGAGCACAGTGGGGCAGCTAGGTGGCACAGTGGATAAAGCACCAGCCTTAGACACTTAAGAATTATCTAAATATGTGGCCTTAGGCAAGCCACTTAACCCTATTTGCCTTGCAAAAACCTAAAAAAGGGGGGACACAGTAAGTTGAAGTGAGGATGGAGGGATACTGAATGGGTAAAATCTCATTTCATCAAGAGGTACAAAAGACACGTTGTAATTGAGGGGAAGAATGGAGGAGGTGAGAAGTACCTGAATCTTCATCTCATCAGACTTGGCTTAAAGTTAATTTAGACACACTTGCTTAAGAAACTAATCTTACCTTTCAAGCATTAAAAGGGGAAAAGGGGAGTGGGGGATGGAGAAGGGGTGAAAAGGGGGAACTAACAGAAAGAAGAAAGGGAAAAGGGAAAGGGAAAAGAAAGGGGATGGTTTCATATAAGTGAGCAAAAACACTGAAGGTGGCAGTAATCAGAAAAGAAACTCGGGAATATGGATAAAGGGGAAAAAGGGAAAAAATACAAGAAGAAGGAAGATAACATGGGAGCCAATGAAGAGTTAGTAATTATAACTTGGAATAGGAATGGGATGAACTTTTCCTTAAAACATAACTGGATAGCAGAGTGGACCGAAAAACAGAATCCTACAATACACTGCTTACAAGAAACTCATTTGAAGCAGATATACAAATATATGTGTATATATATATATATATATATATATATATATATATATATATATATATATATATATATATAGAGAGAGAGAGAGAGAGAGAGAGAGAGAGAGAGAGAGAGAGTGTAAAGGTAAAATGTTGGAGCGAAATATATTTTGCTTCAGCTGAAGTAAAAAAAAACAGGTATAGCAATCCTTATCTCAGACAAAGCAGCTCAAAAATAGTGTTAAAAGAGATAAGGAAGGAAACTATATTCTCCTAAAAGGTACCATAGACAATAAATTAATTTCTATATTAAATATGTATGCACCTATTGAGACAGCATCCAGATTCTTAGAGGATATGTTAAAAGAGCTACTAGAAGACATGAACAGCAAAACTCTACTAGTGGGAGACCTCAACCTTCTGCTCTCAGATTTAGATAAATTCAATCATAAAATAAACAATAAGGAAGTTAAGGGGGTAAATAGATTGTTAGAAAAACTAGATATTATAGAATTATGGAGGAAATTGAATGGCAATAGAAAGGAATATGCATTTTTTCTGCAGTACATGGTACTTACAAAAAAAATTGATCTTGTACTGGGACGTAAAAAAACTAATGAAAAATTGCAGAAAGGGAGAAATAGTGAATACATCTTTCTCAGATCATAATGAAATCAAAACCGTATGCAGTATTGGCACTGGGAGATATGAACAGTAAACTAATTGGAAACTAAATATCCTCATATTAAAGACTGAATGAATCAAGGATCAAATTATATAAAATATTAATTATTTCATCCTAGATAATGACAATAAAGAAATAACATACCAAAACCTATGTGATACACTCAAGGCTACATTCAGGGGATATATTATATCATTAAGTTTTTACATGAATAAATTAGAGCAAGAAGAAATCAGTGAACTATATATGGAACAAAAAAACTTAGAGGAAAGAGCAAATTAAAAACCCTAATTAAATACCAAATTAGAAATTTTAAAAATTAAAGGAGAAAATAATAAAATTGGAAGAAAGAAAACTATTGAACTAAGAAATAAAACCAATTACTGTTTTTTTTTAAAAATAAATGATAAAATTTATTAAACACCTAGTCAGTTTGATTTAAAAAAAAGGAAAGAAGAAAACCAATTCATTAGTATCATAAATGAAAAAGTTGAACTCCCTACTAATGAGGAGGAAAATAAAGTAATAATTTAGAATTATTTTGCCCAAATATATGCTAATAAATTTGACAATCTAAGTGAATTCCATGAACACTTACAAAAATATGAATTGTGCAGATTAAATGAAGAAGAAATTCAAAACCTAAATAATCCTATCTCAGAAAAAGAAATTCAAAGAGTCCTCATTGAACTCCCTAAGAAATAATCCCCAGAGCAAAATGGATACACAAATGAATTCTATCAATCATTAAAGGAACAATTCGTTCCAATTCTATGTAAACTCTTTGAAAAAAATAGGTGAAGTAGAACTCTGCCTACCTCTTTCTATGGCAAAAATATGGTGCTGATACCTAAACCAGGAATAGTTCAAACAGAGGAAAAAAATCTTCTAGACCTGTCTTCCTGATGAATATAGATGCAAAAATCTTCAAAACTTAGTAAAATGATTACAAAAAGTATCTCTAGGTTAATACATTATGTTCAAGTACGATTTATCCTAGGAATAGAGGGTTGGTTCAATATGAGGAAATCTGTTAGTATATTCAATTATATAAATAACATATCTATCAGAAATCATATTATCTTATCAATAGATGATGAAAAATATTTTGAAAAAATACAGCACTCCTTCCTAATAAAAACAGTAGAGAGTTTAGGAATAGTTTCTTCCTTAGAATAATAAGCAGTATCTATTTGAAACCATCAACAAGCATTATATGCAATGGCAATAGGTTTTTAGTATTCCCCATAGGATCAGGGGTGAAACAAGGATGACAATTGTTACGACTTCTATTCAGTGTTGTATTAGAAATGTTAGCCTTAGCAATAAGAGAAGAAAAAGAAATTGAAGGAATTAGAATAGGGAAGTAGGAGACAAAACTTTCATTCTTTGCAGATGACCTCATGGTATGCCTAGGGAATCCCCAAAAATCATCTAAAAGTCTCCTAGAAATCATTAACAACTTTAGCAAAGTCTGAGGATATAAAATAAACCCACAAAATGCTCAGTATTTCTATATATGACTAGCAAGATACAGCAGAAAGAGCTAGAAGGAGAAATCCCATTCAAAGTAACCTCAATCAAAATAAAATACCTGGGAGTCTACCTGCCAAGGCAAACACAAAAACTTTTTGAAAACAATTAACTCTTCTCACACAGATAAAATCAGATTTAAATACCTGGGCAAGCAACAACTGCTCATGGATAGGTCAAGCTAATATAATAAAAATGACAATTCTACCAAAACTAAACTGCTTGTTTAGTGTCCTACCAATCAAAATTCCATTCCAAAATATTATTATAATGAGTCAGAATAATTGAAAGTAAATTTATATGGAGAAATGAAAAGTCAAGAATTTTCAAGGATTTAATGAAAAGAAATGCAAAATAAAGGTGGCTTAGCCTTACCAGATCTAAAATTATATTATAAAGCATCAGCCATCAAAACTGTCTTGTATTGACTAAGAAATAGAGTGGTGGATCAGTGGTGCAATAGTAGGAAATGATTATAGTAATCTGCTGTTTGATAAACCCAAAAAATCCAGTTATTGGGATAAAAAACTCTCTCTTCTATAAAAACTTTTGGGAAAATTGAAAGCTAGTATGGAAGGAACTTAAATTAGATCAACGCCTTTAATTTGTGTTTCTCATATTAGTAAAGATTTAGAGCAATATTTCATATGACTATGGGTTGCTTTGATTTCCTCTTCTGTAAATTGCCTCTGTATATATCCTTTGAACATTTTTCAATTGGGGAATACTTTGCTTTTTTTTTATAAATTTGCCTCAGTTCTCTATATAACTGAGCAATGAGTCTTTTCTTAGAAATATTGGTTGTAATAATTGTTTCCCAATTTCATACGTTTCTTTTGTTCTTTGTTATAGTGGTTTTGTCTGTGCAAAAGCTTTTCAATTTAATGTAATCAAAATTATCCAGTTTGCTTTTAAAGATGTTTTCCCTCTATTCCTTGGTCATAAACTGATTCTCTTTCCATATATCTGACAGGTAAAACAGTCAATTTAAAAAATTACTGGACAACCTGAAATTTTTTATGGTGGCAATGTAATAGAAATTAACAGGATGACCATAAATTAAGGAATGATTGAACAAATAAAGAAATTTGATTATATTGGAATATTATCTTTGTATAAAAATCATATGCAGAGAGATCCCAGAAAAATTTGGAAAGATTATATGAATTGATAGTGAATGATATAAACATAATACCAGATAACACTGTTCTCAGAAACAGTAAATTTGTGTGATGATCAAATAAGACTTAGCTCTTTACAGCAATAAAGTAACCAAAGTCAATTCTAGGATTTGTAATACAAAATAACAATTGCATCCAGAGAAATAACTATGAATTCTGAATGTAGGTAAAATTTCATTTATATTCTTGTTTTTCCATTTTGTCTGATCCTTTTTTCATTTTAGCTTTTATTTGACCCCCCCCCTTTTTTTAGGTTTTTCATGGCAATGGGGTTAAGTGGCTTACCGAAGGCCACACTGCTAGATAATTATTAAGTATCTGAGGTTGGCTTTGAACCCAGGTACTTCTGACTCCAAGGCCATTGCTCTCTTCACTGTGCCACCTAGCTGCCCCCTCCCCCTTTTGTTCTAATCCTTCTTTCATAACATGGTTAATATGGGAGCATGTTTGATACTCTTGTACATGTATAAAATCTCTGTTAGAAATTTGGTTAGATTGCTTACTTTCTTGAGCAATAGGGTCTAAGGGAGGAAGCATGAAAAAGTTATAACTCAAAATCTACATAAAAGACTGTTGAAAACTAACTTTTCTTGTAATGGAAGAAAGATAAAGCATCATTAAGAAAATAAAAAATAAAACACAAGCAAAGTTGAGAGATATCAGATTATAAACTCTAGAAGAAAGGAGATGAAATTCCAGTTTTCACTAATAGTAGAAAGCCATAGCATGCTTATTATTCCTGAAGGAACTGTCTCAGCTATTCAGTGGCAATGGAGCCACATTGATTAGTGATAAGGACATGCTCTTGAAGAGATGAATTGGCAGACAGCTAGGTGGCACAGTGAAGAGAGCACCAGCCCTGGAGTCAGAAAGACCTGAGCTCAAATCTGGCCTCCGACACTTAATTATTACCTAGCTGTGTGATCTTGGGCAAGTCACTTAACCCCCATTTGCTTGGGAGAAAACCCCCAAAACCCAAAGCCACAAAAACCCCAACAACTTGAATATGAAATAATAATCACTTCTCCAGTGTTCCCACCAAGTCATCATCAATTAGGCCTTAAGTCACTGAACATATGCCTCAGATTAAAGTCATTGTTTCTCTAACTGAATATCCAAATGAAGAAAAGGTTTTGAAGGCCATTAGCCCTTTCTTGTGACAAAGCACTTCATACTAATTCTATTCTAGATGAGATTTACAAGGTGGGATTCATTTCACAATCAAAAAGTGACTGAAATTTTCTGATATTATAGGATTTAGTGATGTAAAACTACCATGAAATCATGGAAGCAAAGGGCAAAATAGTTGTTGAAAGAATACATGGTAAAATGAGGTCATGTCCTATCACTTCAAAGATACCTTCATTTCCCATCTCTATAAAGAATAAGGAAATTAGTTGTCTTGTTATTATAACAGGACATTCTCTTTCTTACTCGTGAAACAATATGTTCACCTGAAACATGTTTGAGCAATTGATGTAGTGTTTGTTGCCTGGGAACTCCAGGAGAAATATCAGGAGCAGAACAGAAGTCTGTGAAAAATGTTCATAAATCTGAACAAGGAACATGATTCTGTCAATCATGATGATTTATGACAGATTGTGAAGAAATTTGGTTGCATTGAGAAATATTTCAATGTCTTTCAGTTCCATGATGGCAGACTTTTCTGGCTTATGTATGGCAGGTGATGATCTGATGATTTTCCCATTACCAATGGAGTGAAGATAGGCTTACAATTTTATTCTTAAGTTATGCATTCAGTAGTGTTATCAGTAGCCTTTAAAGAAGATTAAAATGACATTAAAGACTGCTGCCACATTTATAACTATATAATTCGAAAAGTCTGCAAGACAAGATTAAAGTGAAGATAGAGTTGGTCCATTGTCTTTTCTTCAGGGATTATTGTGAATTCAACACAGTCTCTGAAGCTGAGATACAACAAAGCATGGAATTATTATCTATTACCTGCACTTATTTTGACCAAACAATTACCGTCAAGAAAATCCAGGTCCTCCAATAAGTCAGCACCATACTATCCAAATACAGAACCATTAGCAACATCATATGTGGGAATTTGAAATACTGTGCAGAGTAGATAATGAGGTAATAAAGCTTTTTGTTCAAATAAAACATAATTTTAAGTGATAATTTTTGCAAAGTATCAGGATATAAAGTCCTGCAAATCATCAGTGTGACTATCACAAACAGAACTTAGCAAGAAGAAAAAGTAAAAAATTATCCCATCTAAAATAACTTTATACCATATAAAATTCCAGGAAGTACATGCATCATATCAAGTCAGGAACTTTGCAAACAAAATTATAAAAATAATCATGAAAATAAAATCTGATTTAAATTACTGGGGAAATGAAAATAAAATAAAAATATCAATTTGACTTAAATTAATTTAAACATTCCATGACATGCCAGGAAAAATTTATTTTATAACATTAAAAAAGAAGAAAAATTCATTCAGAAGAAGAAAATATCAAAAATCAAACAAATATAATCGAAAAAATGCAAGGGAAGTAGTTTTAGCATTATACCATATCTTAACCTGCATTATAACACAGCGATATCAAAACTATCTAGTACTGGCAAAGAGATAGAAAGGAAAATCAATGGAATAGAATAGTTATGAAATGCACAGTAACAAATTAATGTAATATCCTTGTATTTGACAAATATAAAGATATAATATTTGGAGGTGTGAAGTCAGTATTTAGAAAAAAATATTAGGAAAACTGATATAATGAATATCTTACATCATTTATCAAGATAAGATCAAAATGGATATATATATGTGTGTGTGTGTGTGTGTGTGTGTGTGTGTTTGTGTGTGTGTGTGTATGACCTAGATAGAAAGACAACTTTGACAAGAAAAATAGAACATTCAATATAATAATTGTCAAACTTATGGATATTCCAGCAAATTATGAATAAATAAGAGATAGAGAGGATATTAAGATATAAGATGAATGATTTTGATTTTATTAAAATTAAAAAAAAATTCCTAGTAAAATAAATGTTGTCAAGGTCAGAGAGAAAGTAGAACGTTGGGAAAATGTTTTTAGAAAATTTCTAACAAACATCTCATATCTGAAATATATAGAGAACTTTGTCAAATCTATAAAAATTCAAGTTATTCCCTAATTGATGTATGGTCAAAGAATTCATAGCTATATGAAAAAAGTTCTAAATCTTTATTGATCAGATGAATGCAAATTAAAACAATATAGAATATAATTTGGCAACTATCAGATTGGTTAATATAATTAAAGGCAAAACTGACAGTTGCTGGAGGGATATGGAGAACTTGGTGTACTAAAATATTATTGGAATTGGAAACTGACCAAACCATTTTGGAGAGTAATATGGAATTATGTCCAAACCAGTTTCAAATATGCTTAGGACAAAGGAAAAGAACTTATACATCCTAAAATATTTTTAACAACTCTTTTAGTCTTGGTAAAGAAGAGAAATTTGTGAGCATTCCCACCAACTGGGAAAAGGTATAAACAAATTGTGGTATGTTGTTGTGAAAAAATATTGCTGTGTTAGAAGAAATGATGAGTTTAATTATTAAAAGTAAAATATCAGTAGATTTACATGAAATATTTAAGAATGGAATGAACAGAAACAAGAGAACATTCCATACAAATAATCATAATAGATTAATACCTATTCTCTATTTATGGTCTTTGATATGAATTTACTTGCTCTGAATCAATCTTCAAGTGTGAGGTGATAGATCTAAATTCAGGTCTTCCTGAGTCTCAGGTCAGCTCTCTATTATTTGTAATATATACATATATATATATATATATATATATATATATATATATATATATATATATATTACACACACACACACACATATATATATATATATATGAATAATTTTTATTTTGAGTTTTACAATTTTTCCCCTAGTCTTGCTTCCCTCTACCTACCCTCACAGAAGACATCTTTTAGTCTTTATATTGTTTCCATGGGATACATTGTTGAATGTGATGAGAGAGAAATCATATCCTTAAGGAAGAAAAATAAAGAATAAGAGATATTAAAATTGCATAATAAGATGAAAGTTCTTTTTTTCTAAGTTAAAGATATTAATCTTTGGTCTTTCTTTAAACTCCACAACTCTTTCTCTGGATACAAATACTATTCTCCATCACAGATAACCTAAAATTGTCCCTGATTGTTGCACTGGTAGAATGTGCAAGTCCATCAAGGTTGATCATCACCTGCAAATGTTTTTATTAGGGTATTATATTCATAATTTTTCTCAAGCACATTGTTATTTCTTAGAAAGATAGATATATAGATGTACATATATTTATAACCAAGTAATATTCATGTATAGTCATTCATACATATGTGTGTATGTGTATGTGTGTGTATGTGTGTGTGTGTGTGTGTGTGTGTGTGTGTGTGTGTGTGTGCATGTTTCTAAAGAAACAGGGCCACAGCAAGACAGGAGGCAATGTAGTTATCGTCTATACTGTAATTTTTACCCCTAAACATTTAGAACATACAAGAATTTGTAGAATTTAATTCAACTCATTGAAATTCCCAAGAACACCTAGATTTAAATCAGACAACCACCATGTATAGCATCTTATGTTCTTAGACATTTTAGATCTCAGATGATGTGCTTTCAGACTTTCAAAAATCTACTATGTAATACACTTACATTGTCCTTTTTCCCTCCTCAATTTTTCTCCTGATTTTGACAAGTATTGCAATCTAAACATCTGTTCAAATAAAAAATAATAATTATACACACTAGAATTTTCTGTACTTGTTCATCAGAACTCTGTCATATAATAAGGGACTTGTATAATTAAAAAGAAATTAGCTTTTCACATAAATTACTGGAATATGAGATTTGTTGAGAAAAAATAAAGAATACCTTGCAAAATAAAGACTTTAAAACATTAAAGTTATTTTTTTTACTAGTTACAAGTGCTAGCACTGGGATAATAAAAAGAGAATCCACAAAATATCAACACTAATTTGGTTGATATATTTTATTTTGTGCTTTCCATATTTTCATTATGTACTTTGCATTTCCAGTGAGAATCAATCAACTGTGGTATTATTGATTAAAAATTAATGTGAAGAATTAATTTTGTATTGGAGTCTGCAAAAATTCTATAAGAGAAAGGATTTTAATATAGCAAAAATATGAAATAATTTTCATGAAATAGGTAATTAAATGGAATAACAAATTGTATAACATATATGCATGCATGCACAACGTATTACTTTGTATTTGTGTGCATGTGTGTGCATGTGTGTTTGGGAAAGCAAATAAAGTCCTTCTGAATGGGGAGTATTCTTATCCTTAGCTATAGGGATAGCTATAGGGACTCTAGATTGGAATGAAATTTATTGTTCTAATGAAGTGACATCTTTTACAAGGATCGGAGACATAGAGGCAGCTGAAAGTGCAGTGCATAGAGGGTTACCTTTGGACTGAGGAAGACCTGAGTTCAAAATATGTTTCAAGCAAACATAAAGTATAATAGTTTATGAGGAAGCTGCTTAATATCATCTTGTCTCAGTTTCCTAAACTATAAAGTACAAAAAATAGGATTTTCTTTTAAGGTTTTTATGAGGATAAAATTAAATCCCACTCTACTTGAAAAAAAATATTTATAATATTGCTGTTACTACATATTTGATTTTTGTTTCTTCCCCTATCACTTTTATTTATAATTCCCTTAGTTATTTGTTCTTTCCAATGAAAATAACTTTATCTTTTTAAATGTTTTGTATTTATTTATTTAAGTAATTGTTCTTACCTTTTTGAACTCAGAAGAATGCAAACAATTTTAGGACTGGGAATACTTTTTAATTTTTTATAACCATGCATAGCATGGTACCATAGCATCTCACTCATAAGAAATATTTTATAAATTATTTTATTAAAATTATTTAATTAAATTATAGAGACCTCAAATTATCAAATGGAAACTGAGCAGATGCATTTCTGGAATCATTTTAGGTGAAAAGAGGGGATAAAAGAATATCTGAGAATAATGTCACAGGCCTAAAAAAAGAAAGATTGTTGGTAGTCTATGAAAGATAACAGATGATAGCTGATCAAAATATTTCTATCACATATTTCACCAAAATGTAGGCATATCCATGGCATATTATATTAATAAGTTACCTGTATTAATGAAAGAAAGAGCCTAACAAAAGCCATCCATGTAATATGTGATCAAGAAGTAGAGTATTCTATTAGACAGAAAGAGTGAGACATAATTGATAGAATAACTGATGCTGTGATAGCCAGAAAATATTAAAAGACAAAAATGTGTAGAGTGGATAGAGTTTTAGGGAGAATCATGGTTATGAATTTCACAGGATGAAAAGATGGTTTCAATGGATTGGAATCTGCTTCAATTGGAAGAAGACAAAATATTGATGATTTTCCTGAGAACATCTAAAAATTGAAGATCCTTAATTTAAAATGAGATGTTAAATAGAACATCATACTTGCCTCTATGATTACAGTTTTTCTCTCTCTCTCTCTCTCTCTCTCTCTCTCTCTCTCTATATATATATATATATATATATATATATATATATATATATATATATATATGTATATACATATATATGTATATATATACATATGGTATGTGTATACTGTATGAATATATATATATATATGCTTCTTTTTCTTTTTCTCTTTCTTCTTTCTCCTTTGTCTCTGTCACTGCTTCTCTATTTCTGTCAGTCCATCTCAGAATCACTATCTCACTGTCTCTTCTATCTATGTAGCTCTGTATCTCTCTGTCTTTTAAACACACACATAAACACACAAAAATTGAACAAAATAAACAGGAAATTAAAATTTTGCTAATAAAAGCAAAATATATAAAATATATATTTTGTGCTTTTTAAAGTTTTTTCTCTGGATATTTAAAGTTTTATGTAATGTCATTTTAAAGGCACTTATTAGCACATTACTTATCCTCTATTGATTTCTGTTTCCCTCAAACTGAAAATTTATGTGATTTTGCCCAAGTTACTTGTTAATACATTAATATTATAATGGCTTGTATTATATATTTAAATTAGTTTGTGAATATTCACAAATATTTTAGTGAGCAGAAAATACAATCATATATTCATATTAAATATGATACTCTTTAAATAGTTTTTAACAATTTTGTAGTCCCACAAGAAAAAAATCATGACATTGCAAGTATATTACATTTTATTAAATATTACATCAGTTTAAAACATTTCTTTATTCATCTGATGCCTCTCATAATGAAAATTTTACCAATGCTGAAAATGCCACGCTTTTTCCATTATATTTTTCTTTTATTTTAAAATTCTTCCCCCCAGCTACATGAGATTCAACATATACTTCTAAAACCTTTAGTTCCAAAATCTTTTCCTCCCACATTACCATCCCCTTTGAGCAAGCAAGTAACTTGGTGTAGGTTAAAAATCTGTAACCATAAAAAACACTTACATAATAATCATATCGCAAATGTAAACATAAACCCCAGCCACACAAAGAAAGAGAACCTTAAGAAAAAGTGAGAGAAAAAAAGGTATGGTTCAGACTGTATTCAGACACCATTAACTTTGTCTTTGGGATGTATAACATTCTTTATCAAAAGTCCATCAGAGAAATTGTTTCAAAACTTTTTCCACACAGCTGCTATTGTTAGCTGTATTTCCCTCCATCCTCTTCTCTCCATCCCCATGCATTCTGTTCTTTCTCTCCTTTTAACCTGTCTCTCCTCAACAACGTTTTATATCTGAATATCCTCTCCAAAGATGTTCCCTCTCATCTATCATCTTCACCTCCCTTCTCTCCCTATCCACTTTATCCCATTCCTTTTCTACTGGAGCTGTCTGAGGTAATTCTTTTGCTCTTAATATCAATGTGGACTGGTTAATTTCAAAGACATTCAGGTTTCCTTTAGACAGCTTCATTTCTGGTAAAAGAAATAGCACAAGACAAATTTTAGTAAAACTTATTTCCCATTGTTTTAAAAAAATGAAATTTGGATTTCTTAAATCATAGAAATTACAATTTTGCCAACTGTTACACAAAGAACTTAATTAAATATAGAAAATTTGAAAAACAAACCAGTTTTAAAACCCAATTTTATGCATTGCATCATTCATTCATTTCTCCCATTTGGAAGATCTTGTTTCATTAACAAAGTAACTTCCATAATAATAATTCATTCAACTATGAAAATGAAGTCATTAATTTTTTCACAATGAACTTGGATTTATTACATGAGCTTTTTATAATTATTTCAGTATTCTGTGTCCTGACTATGTGACTTATAAATAAAAGTTTTAACATTTTGCCAATATTTAAAATGACTTAAAAACTCTTAGCTGAAAATGTATTATCTTTAAGTAAAATTCAATAGATCAATTTTACCCTTCTTCAGATATACTTTAGTTGACTAACAGTCATTTTCTCAAAACAGAACTTGAGATAGTTAAGATAGAGAATCATATCCTGATATCACAAAATATTTATTACATTTGCTTGTGTTTCCACATTGAAAAGCTAAAGAATCTTAATTTACAGTGGAATATATAGCTGACAGCAGATGCCAAAACTATATATTAACCTAGTTGATTATTAGAATTTAGACAGCTGAAAGCAAAATTGGCATGAATTAATTTTATTTTTTGTGATCACACTTTGATTTTTTTTAGGTTTTTGCAAGGCAAACGGGGTTAAGTGGCTAACCCAAGGCCACACATTTAGGTAATTATCAGGTGTCTGAGGCTGGATTTGAACCCAGGTACTCCTGACTCCAGGGCTGGTGCTTTATCCACTATGACACCTAGCCACTCCTTCATCACCTGCTATGATTACAGAAATTTTCTTTCAAGACCAGATGCATAAGAAAGGAAAATATCTGCTTTTTTCTATTTAGATGTCAGTTAATAAATAATCTTTTTTGAATGAATAAATTGTCTTGAGTCTGACTTTAAATCTACTAGGTGAGACTTTTCCAATCAATCCAGGGAAATAGAGTTAGATAAATCCAGTCTTGCAAATTGCTGAACAACCATTTGCTCAGCCTTTTCCAATGAGTTCACATTCAGTATCCCAACCCATAGTGTTTTTGACTTCATAGATCATTAGTCCAACATAAATTTACTTGCTACTCAGACTCAAACTCAGACACAAAGTGAAATAAATATTCCATGTGGGCCTTCAATAATAGTTTCCTTTAATCAAAATGAATTTAGGTCTAAAGGCCTAAAGGATCAAAATATGTTATTATACATTATAGTCTTACAGTGACAATAAGAAGAGATCATAAGAGAATGTTAATAACTCATTCTATCTGTTGTAAATAAGGATTATGTATTGTTCTTTTTTTATTTTTGTTTTTGTTTTTGCAAGGGAATGGGGTTAATTGGCTTGCCCAAGGCCACAAAACTGGGTAATTATTAAGTGTCTGAGGCCAGATTTGAACTCAAGTACTCCTGATGCCAGGACCAGTGCTCTATCCAACCTAGCCCCCCAGGATTATGTAAAAATACAATAATACTAAATTTCATCTAGAACCAGATTTTATTAAAAATGTCATAGTAAATATATCTAGTTATCTTTCCCTATTCAAAATATCATTAAAACAAATGAGACCTTTTATAATCCTTTTAAGCAATTAGAACATCTTAGGTAAATTTAAAGTAATTTTGACAGAGTCTTTACTTCCAAATAAAACAAAACAGTAAAAATAAAAATATCAGATTTTCAAGTAGTCTGGCTTATAAATTATTAAATTTCATTAAACAATATATTTATATACTTCAATTTTATTTCTTAGAAGTTAAGATAATGGAGATTTCTTATCATTACTCTAATAAACATAAAGTATTTGACATTTTTATGTTTACATCTAACCAAATATACTCATATCATTCTCAATATATAAAATGAGATTCTTCATGAATTGAGTTATATACTTGGGATAAAGTCAATACATTAACATATTACTTATTTTTGCCTTTGAAATGCCAACAAATTTAGATCAAAAATAGCAAAATCATTTATATTGAGCATAATTTAGATACACCTATCACCTAACAATATATTTCTGTTTTGTAAATAGTAAACTTTTACATTTACTACCATGAAATCAAGAAAATTTTCTAATAGAACTATAAGAAGGGAAAGAGTTTATCAAGTGGATAATACCTAGGAATTTATACAAGACCAGAAACCTTTAAAATCCCAGTATCTTATTTCATGACAGAAGCTTGGATCAAAAGTGAATTCAAAGTTGTTTTGAGTCACATTGTCTGAGAGCACAAGAACCATCATAAACTATTAAATTCTACTGAGATCCTCTTCCCTCCTGTCTTAATGGATTTTATCATTTTCACAACAGATCTCCCTTAACATGGGAAAGGTTTCATCATTTTGTTTCAAAATAGATATACATATTAGATACATACATATACACGTATGTTTGTTTAAGCCCCATTAAATTACCCTTATCACAGAATTCAAATACATTAACTATCCCTAGAACTAATCTCCTGCAATCCTAAAAATTTATTGACATATGAATTTTCCTTAGATGATGCAGGTTTATAGATATAAATACATCTTTTGGAAAGAACAAATGTATTATGAAGTACACTGAACATTTTTTGATAAGGCTGGATGATTCAAAAATGCCTTTTTTTGAAATAGAAGATTATTCTATGCCCCACATTTATCAGTCTTAACAATTTAATAAATAATAACCAAAATGACTTTAAATAAGTTTCTTTTAATATAGAAATACATATGTGAGAATAGTTGTTTCTTCCCAAACCAGGTAATGATGTTCCTTTTAAAAGAGGAAACTGCATGGTTCAAAACTATATTTTATATGCATGCATGTCTCCAATTAACATGATATTTTGATTATATAATAAAACATCAAACTAGTCCATAATGCCTTAGCATATGTAGAGCAAAATAAATTCAGTTACTTCCTCAAAGATTTTTCCCCAACAAGTAGAATGTTACTAATTATAACATGGGTCCAAGTATAGTTAAAATTTAGTTGCAATTAACGCTAAAGAAAAAAATATATTAGGTTTATTTTACTTAAAATGTCTTTAATAATTCCCTGTTTTTAGTTATACAGTAAAATTTAAAATTTCCAATGTTTAGTTTTTGAGAGAACCATGCGTTACTAATAATCCTAGCTGTTTTGACTATTTAACAATATTTTATAATATTAGAGTATTTTAAGAATATCAAAATACCATGATCACAAATAAATAATTTAAAACTTGAAAATTTATTAATTCAACTTAATAATTTTATCTTGCCTTACACAGATCAACATATATATGTATGTGTGTGTGTGTATATATATATGTATATATATATACATATAATTTATAAATTATGCATATAAAACTAAAGTAGTTCTGTTCTTTTTGTCTTCAAGTCAAATCTGGCTTTATAAAAAACTGAATTTCTAATATATAGCTTCTTCCATAATGAGATTCAAATAAAATTCAGCATAAAATCAGATATCAGTTCTGCTGAACCAGTGCAAACTAGCTGAATCTCACCACTGATCTTCCTCTCTTCTTCATAAGCACATGGAATATAATGAAGTTAGAATACTTTTGGAGCTGGAAATTTTTTTCTGGTTAAAAAGGTGTGGCTAATTCCAACACATCTCATACAGAGTTTTATCTCCAACACTTTCCCATAGTTTAAATTTGATTTACTAAAAGATTTCTAAAGAAAAACTTTTCTTTTTTTTTTGCAGTTTTCCTTTTTTGTACTTCTCTATTATTTTGAGAGCCATTACAAAAACCAAAGCACTTAGCATTCCAGAAGAACAACTAGACTATGCTATGATTCTATACTCTTTTAGATTTACAGGGAAAGGGAGATATGGGAGTGAGAACATCCCCCAATGTTCGTGAATTAAAAGAAGAGAAGCTACACTGCAAAAAAATATCAGAGCAAGTTTAAAGAAATAAACATGACATTTCAAAATAAATTAAAGATAGGAATAGGAAAAAATGGAATTTCTGAAAAAATAATTCTACGGTGCCAACATTTTCAAACTTTGAAAAAAATTGAATTTATTCCCTAATTAATAAATGGTCAAAGGATATGAATAGATAGCTTTCAAATGAAGAAATTAAAAATCCATATAATCGTGAAAAAATGTTGCAAACCATTATTGCTTACAGAAATGTATATTAAAATAGCAATGATGTATCGACACACACCCATAAATTTCATCAAGATTAGAAAAAGGAAAAATGGACTTCCTGCCAAGGTGGTCTAAAGTCTCCTGATCTCTTCCCCATCTATCACACGAAACAAACCTCTTAAAAGAAACTGACCAACAAAACCGAGAAAGAAAAGCCAAGAGAAAGAACCAACTACCTCAGGATTTATCTCCTACAGCAGCTTTGGCAGAATTTGATTGGGTGAGTCTGGTCTCAGAGGGAGGATGAGCCCCAGATCAGCCAGATTAACAGCTGAATTAGAACCAGAAGTCTGAGGGCGCGAGAACAGGACCTGCTGGATGAGCAGTAGGGCTGGACAACAGGGACTTGGGTCCTCAGGGAAGAAGAGGTGCTGGTGTTGGTGCTGTACCCATGGAGCTTGGGGCGGGGCTGGGGGAGAGTTCTGGTGCAGGACAGCTGTGGACCCTATTCTGGGCTCCTCGGGTCTGAGCAACTCTGAGTCCATGCCTCCACTACAGCTGAGGCTTCTTCCTAAACAAACAAATGCAAACTGCTTCTACCTCAGGCCCAGGCGTGTGAGCAGAAGAACCAGTCCAGCTGAGGAATGACCTTAGGCCAGGATAAAGCCCACCATTGATTGAAGGCAAAAGAATTCAATAGCTTCAACCCCTCCCTTCAAGCAAAGGGAGAAGGCGTCAATCAAATTCACAGAAACTCCAGAGAAAGCAACCAACACCTCCTACTAGCCAGCCGGAGAAACTACACTCAGTGAATGAGTGAAGCTTTTAGTGATCCAAAGACCTGGGGAACCAGCCCCCCCCCCCCAACTCAAGGTCTTAGCAAAATTAAGAAGGATCAGTGAAAGGTGGAACCATAGAAAAATTCCTGGAAGGGAAAGACCCTAACTGAGAGAGACCTGGAAACTCTGAGAAAAATGCAATCCAGTCTCCAGCACAGAAAGACTTTTGAAGAAATAAGGAAGGAACTTAAAAGTTTGGGAGAGACAATTAGTGCCTTGCAAGAAGAAACAAAACCTTAGAAAGTACAATTGGACAAACACAAAAAGACAATAAACCTCTCAGATCATCAAATGAGCAAATGCAAAAAGAAATTAATTCTCTGAAAACTTCAATTGGTCAAATGGAAAGCTCTTTCAACAGTAGAATTGAAAAATTGGAAAAGGAGTTGCAAAAGGCTAATGAAGAATACCCCTTCCCCAAGAAAAGATGGAGTCTAAAGAAACTAATGACTCTATGAAACAGCAAGAGTCAGTTAAACAAAATTTAAAAATAGAAAAAATAGAAGCAAATGTAAAAAACCTCATCAACAAAACCACTGACTTCGAGAATCGATCAAGGACGGCCAACATGAAAATTATAGTACTTCCTGAAAACCTTGAAGAGAACACAAAAGCCAGGACTTAATATTACAGGATCTAGTGAGGGAAAAGTGCCCTGATATCATGGAATTTGAGGGCAAAGTATTTATTGAAAGAGTACATCAATCCCCAACAGAAAAATATCCTAAAATGAAAACACCAAGGAATGTTGTGGCCAAACTCCAGAACTATCAGATAAAAGAGAAAATCCTGCAAGCAGCCAGAAAGGAACAATTTAAATATCAAGGAGCCACAGTAAGGATTACGTAGGACCTGTTTACATCAATATTTAGGGATCGAAGGCCCTGGAACCAAATATTTCAAAGAGCAAGGAAGCTTGGAATTGAATGCCGTCAAGAATCTACTTTCCTGCAAAGTGGAGCCTTCTCTTCAAGGGAAAACGATAGGCATTTTATGAAATGGAAGAATTCTAAAAATTTATGATGAAAAGACCAGAGTTAAACAGAAAATTTGGACATCAAACAAGAAGTTCAAGAGACACATGAAAAGGTAAAAAAAGGGGGGGCAGGTAAAAGGAAAAAAAATGCAATGTAGTAAGTTGAAACTGGCTATATGTCAGTACGGGGGAGAAAAAGATTCTCATAAATCTTGATAATTGTAACTCTAACACAGAGAATACACCTAGCCAGAAATGATAGACATTCATGACCTAACCATGAGACTGCTATCTAATTGGATGTAACTGGCTCTAAACCCACTTGGGAGAAATAGTCTAATAACTCTCAGGAATTTTGACTACATTTGATAGAATATACAGAACTAGAAGGGACAGACACTCAGAATTGTCTATGACTTAGATCGAATGATCTAAAAAAACACTACCTCCTTAAAAAGGGTGACAGGAGAGAGACAGGGGGATGCAGGGGCTTGAATGGGGTAAATCTCATTACACTAAGAGATACAAAAAACCTATGGTAATAGAGGGGAAGAAGAGAGCAGAGGAGAAACACCTGAATCTTCTTCTCATCAGACTTGGCTTAAAGTCAACCTACACATACTCAGTTAACTTATAAAACATCAACCTTTCAAGTATTAAAAGGGCAAAAGGGAAGGGGGGTGGAGAAAGGGAAGGGAAGTTGTGGAAAAAATGGGAAATAACAAAAGGAAGGGAAGGGAAAAGGGAAAAAGGGAAAGGTGAAAGAAAGGAGAGGGTGTGATATAGGAGGGCAAACAATCTGAAGGGGGTTATGTTCAGAAACAAAATACTGGGGAATATGGATAAAAGGGGGGGGAAGACAGAAAAATACAAACAGAGGAAAGATATCATGGAGGGTGATAAAGAATTAGTAATCATAACCTTGAATGTGAATGGGATGAACTCTCCCTTAAAACTTAAGCAAAAAGCAGAGTGGATTAAAAAACAGAATCCTACAATATGCTGCATGCAAGAAACTCATTTGAAGTAGAGAGATACATATAGAGTAAAGGTAAAAGGTTGGAGCAAAATATATTTTGCTTCAGCTGAAGTAAAAAAAAAGAAGGGGTAACAATACTTACCTCAGACAAAGCAGCAGCAAAAATAGATAGTGTTAAAAGAGATAAGGAAGGAAACTTTATCCTCCTAAAAGATACCATTTACAATAAAGTCATTTCAATATTGAATATATATGCACCAAGTGGGACAGCACCCAAATTCTTAGAGGAGAAGCTGAAAAAACTACAGCAAGACATAGACAACAAAACTCTACTAGTGGGAGACCTCAACCTCCCACTATCAGATCTAGATAAATCGAATCAGAAAATAAACAAGAAAGAAGTTAAGAGGTAAATAGATTGCTAGAAAAAATAGATATGGTAGACTTATGGAGGAAACTGAATGGGGATAGAAAGGAATATACCTTTTTCTCTGAAGTACATGGAACTTATACAACAACTGACCATGTACTAGGACATAAAAACCAATCAATCAGCTTAAGAATGTCACAAATTGTTAATACACCTTTCTTAGATCACAATGCATTAAAAGTCATATGCAATACTGGGCCAAGGAGATATACACCCAGAACAAATTGGAAACTGAATAACCTCATTTTAAAAACTGAGCGGACCAAAAAACAAATAATAAAAAAAGAATTAACCATTTTATCCTAGATAATGATAAAAATGAAACAACATTCCAAAATCTATGGGATTCATTAAAAGCAACTTTTAGTGTATATATTATAGCTCTAAATGCTTATATGAATAAATTAGAGAAAGACAAAATTTATGAACTAAACATGCAAGTAAAAAAATTAGAGAAAGAAGAAATCAAAAATCCCCAACTAAATAACACATTCTAAATTCTAAAAATTAAAGGAGAAATTAATAAAATTGAAAGCAAAAAATCTATTGAATTAATAAAGAAAACTAAAAGTTGGTATTAAGAAAAAAACAGCAAAATTGATAAACCTCTGGTCAATTTGAATACAAAAAAGAAAGAAGAAAACCAAATTGCTAGTATCATAAACAAAAAGGTGAACTCACCACCAATGAGGAGAAAATTAAAGTATTAATTGGAATTATTTTACCCAGCTTTATGCAAATAAATATGATAATCTAAGTGAAATGGATGTATATTTACAAAAATATAAGTTGCCCAGGTTAAATGAAGAGGAGATTGAATACCTAAACAACCCTATCTCATAAAAAGAAATTCAACAATCCATTATTGAACTGCCTAAAAAAATCTCCAGGCCCTGATGGATTCACCAGTGAATTCTACCAAACATTTTAGTAACAATTGGTTCCAATCCTATATATATACTCTTTGGAAAAATAGTGAAAAATGGAACTCTGCCTAACTCTTTATATGAAACCAATATGGCACTGTTACCTAAACCAGGAAGAGTTAAAACAGAGAAAGAAAATTATAGATCTATTTCCCTGATGAATATAGATGTAAAAATCCTAAATAAAATCTTAGCAAAATGATTACAACACGTCATCACTAGGATAATAAATTATGATCAAGTAGGATTTATTCCAGGAATGCAGGGTTGGTTCAATATTGGGAAAATTGTTAGTATACTCAATTATATCAACAACACACCTAACAGGAACCATATGATCATATCAGTAGATGCAGAAAATGCTTTTGACAAAATACAACATTGATTCCTATTAAAAACACTAGAGAGTGTAGGAATAAATGGACTGTTCCTTTAAATAATTAGTAGTATCTATTTGAAACCATCAACAAGCATTATATTAAAGGGGGAGATGCTAGAGGCATTCAGAATAAGATCAGGGGTGAAACAAGGGTGACCATTATCCCCACTACTATTAAATATTGTATTAGAAATGTTAGCATCAGCAATTAGAGAAGAAAAAGAAATTGAAGGAATTAGAATTGGGAAGGAAGATACAAAACTCTCACTCTTTGCAGATGACATTATGTTCTACCTAGAGAATCCCAAGAAATCATCCAAAAAACTACTTCAAACAATCAGCAATTTTAGCAAAGTTTCAGGTTAAAAAATAAAACCTCATAAATCCTCAACTTTTCTATATGTCTAGCAAGAAACAGCAGGAAGAGCTAGAAAGAGAAATCCCATTCAAAGTAACCTCAGACAATATAAAATATTTGGAAGTCTATTTGCCAAGACAGATTCAGAATCTTTTTGAAAACAATTATAATACACTTCTCACACAAATTAAGTCAGAATTAAATAACTGGGCAAATATCAACTGTTATAGATAGAGCTAATGTAATAAAAATGGCAATTCTACCAAAACTAAACTATCTGTTTAGTACACTAGCAATCAAAATTCCAAAAAATTACTTTACCAAGTCAGAAAAAATTGTAAGTAAATTCATATGGAGAAATAAACATTCAAGAATTGCCAAGAGCTTAATGAAAAAAAAAGTGCAAAAGAAGATGGCTTAGCCTTACATGATCTAAAATTATATTATAAAGCATCAGTCCTCAAAACTGGTATTGGCTAAGAAATAGAGTGGTGGACCAGTGGAATAGACTAGGTGTAAAAGCAGGAGATGATTATAGTAATCTGCTGTTTGATGAACCCTAAGAGTCTGGCCATTGGGATAAAAACTGACTCTTTGATAAAAATTGCTGGTATAATTTGAAGTTATTATGGAAGACACCTAGATTGGACTAACACCTCAAACCCTTTACCAAGATAAGATCCAAATGGTTACAGGACTTAGACATAAAAAAAACAATACTCTAAGCAAATTAGAACATCAAGGACTAGTTTACCTTTCAGATCTATGGAACGGGGAGTGCTTTATGACTAAGGAAGAGTTGGAGAACATCACCAAAAACCAATTAGATGATTTCGATTACATGAAATTAAAAAACTTTTACATAGATAAAACCAAGATATCCAAGATCAAAAGAAATGTAGTAAATTGGGAAATGATCATTGCAACTACTGATTACAGATGAGGAGATCAAAGTAATCCATAGTCATATGAAAAAATGCTCTAAATCATTAATTATTAGAGAAATGCAAACTAAAGCTTCTCTGAGGTTCCACCTCACACTTCTCAGATTGGCCAATATGACTAGGAAGGATAATGATCATTGTTGGAAGGGTTGTAGGAAATCTGGTGCACTATTACACTGTTGTTCGAGCTGTGAACTCATCCAACCCTTCTGGACAGCTATTTGGAACTATGCACAAAGGGCAACAAAAATGTGCATACCCTTTGACCCAGCAATACCACTACTGGGTATATACCCTGAAGAGATGATGAAAAAAGGGTAGAAACATTACTTGTACAAAAATATTTATAGCAGCCCTGTTTGTGGTGGCAAAGAATTGGAAATCAAGTAAATGTCCTTCAATTGGATAATGGCTCAGCAAAGTATATGTATGTCATGGAAAATAATTGTTCTATTACAAACCAGGAGGGATGGGATTTCAGGGAAGCCTGGAGGGATTTGCATGAACTGATGTTGAGTGAGATGAGCACAATCAGAAAAATACTGTACACCCTAACAGCAACATGGGAGTGATGTTCAACCTTGAAGGACTTGCTCATTCCATCAGTGCAACTGTTGGGAACAATTTTGGACTGTCTGCAAAGGAAAGTGCCATCTGTATCCAGATAAGGAGCTGTGCAGTTTGAACAAAGTACAAGGGCTTTCCATGTGGGGGAGGGGGAGAGAAGCAAGATTGGGTGGAAAATTGTAAAACTCAAATAATATCTTTAATAAAAATAAATTTAAAAAAAAGAAAAAGGAAAAATTATCAATGTTCCAGAGGTTGTGGGAAAATTGGTATATTGATGGTGGATTTGGAGATACATCCAGCATCCAACCTTTCTGGAGAGCAATATGGAACTATGCCCAAAGCAAAATGATGCTCTTCATACCCTTTCATCCAGCAATTCTGATCTGTATCCAGAAGGAATTGTACAAAAATAGGAAAAATCCATTTCAAAATATTCAGTGTGTATATTTTTTTTGGTAAGGAATTTAATATTGAGGTGATCCTCTTCAATTAGGGAATGGCTAAACAAATTATGGTACATGAATGCTATGGAATACAATTGTTCCATTAAAAAACATAAATGGTCAGATTTTAGAGAAGCAGATTTTAGAGGACTAATTTACAGGATCTGTTGCTGAATGAAGGGAGTCATTCAAAGAGAACAATGGACATATCAACAACAACATTGTGAGATGAACAAACTTGATGGAGGCAGATCCTCTCAGCAGGACAACGGTATTAGATGGGGGATGGACTATGTTACCCCATCCAGAGAAAGAAAAACGAAAGCAAGCAAAGCACAAAAAGCAACCTTCAGAATCTGAAGGACACTTTATAAAAATTATTCCTTATGTACTCGTTCCCTTAAACCTAATTCCTCATAACAAGAATAATTAATCTAAAATTACTAAATTTTGTAGTTTCAAAATGTACAAATAAGGGGCGGCTAGGTGGCATAGTGGATATATCACCGGCCTTGGAGTCAGGAGTACTTGGTTTCAAATCCAGCCTCAGACACTTAATAATTACTTAGCCATGTGGCCTTGGGTAAGCCACTTGACCCCATTGTCTCGCAAAATGCAAAAAAAAATGAACAAATGCACATTGATGAAAATAAATTTTGAAAAATTTAAATTTTCCCATTTTAATTTTTTATTTATGTGCTAATTAAAGAATTGTTTTATCCCAATGCAAATGTATATTTTAAATTATAAAATTTCCTTGCAAACCTCACACCCCTACCCTCAGTGGTGAACAGTTAGGTAAGCACTGTACACACATGTTTTTGATAAACATGCTTATAGATTAGTCATTTTCTGTAGGGTTAATCATCTTCATGTTGCTTTTGGGGAATATAATGTTCTTCCAGTTCTCCACTTCTTGCTCAGCATCATTTCATGCAAATCTTTCCAAGCTTCTTTGAAATCCCATCCCTCCTTGTTTCTAATTGAAAAATAGTACATATACTACAATTTGTTCAGCCATTCTCTAATTGATGGACATTCACTCAATTTCCATTTCTACCACAAACAGAGCTGTTATGAATATTTTTGTACAAGTTATTTTATTACTTTCTTTTCATGATCTCTTCAGTGCAGAGACCCAATAGAGTTATTGCTTGATCAAAGTGTATGATAATTTTAATTACATTTTTGCATAATTCCAAAGTGCTCTCCAGAAAGGTTGGATCAGTTCACGGCACCACCAACAATATATTAGTGTCCCAGGATTTCCCACATCCTTTCCAACATTTCTCCTTGTCCGTTCTGATCAATCTCAGATGTATGAGGTGTTACCACAGAGATTCATTAATTTGAATTTCTCTAATCAACAATGATTTGCAACAATTTTTCATATCACTATTGATAGCATTGATTTCCTCATCTGTAAATTGCCTTTGCATATCCACTGGCATTTGTTATCCATTGATTAATGGCTTGCTTTTTAATTTTTTTTTTTTATTTAAGGCAATGGGCGTTAAGCATGTCTTGTTCAAGGTCACATAACCAGGCAATTATTGTGTCTGAGGTCAGATTTGAACTTGGGTCCTCCTGACTTCAGGGCCAGTGCTCTATCCAATGAACTACCTAGCCTCCCCCAGTGGCTTGCTTTTTTTATAAATTTGACAAAGTTCTCTCACTCTCTCTAAATACACAAACACACACACACAAACACACACAAACATTAGAATAATCCCTTGTTAGAAATTCTACTTGTAAAAATGATTTTCCAATTTAATACATTCCTTTTGATCTTGATTATATGCAAAAATTTTGAATTTAATGTAACAAAAATTATCTAGTTTGTGTTTTTTGGTGGTCTCCATCTTATCCTTGGTAATAAACTTCTTCCCTTCCCATAGATTTGACAGGTAAACTATTCTTTGATCTCCTACTTTGTTTATAATGTTGTCTCTTATGTCTAAATACTGCATACATTTTGAATTTAATTTGGTATAGGGTGTGATATGTTGGTCTAATGCAAGTGTCTGCCATAGTAACTTCAAATTTTTCAAACAGTGTTTACTGAAGAGAGAGCTCTTATCTCAAAAGTGGACCTCTTTGGGTTTATCAAACAGTAGATTACTATAATTATTCCCTGATGTCTCTTTTGACCACAGTCTATTCCACAGATCCACCACTCATTCTGTTTTTTAATAAGTACCAGATAGTTTTGATGACTGATATTTTATAATATAATTTTAGATTTGGTAATGCTAAGCCACCTTCTTTTGCACTTCTTTTCAATAAATCCCTTGATATTGTTCAATGTTGTTCTCCATATAAATCTAGTGATTATTTTTACTTGCACATTACTATAATTTTTAGGAATTTTGAATGGTAAGGCATTAAGTAAGTACTTTATTTTAGGTAGAATTGACATTTTTTATTAGAATAGCTTGGCCTATCCATGAAAGGTAGGTATTGGCCCAGTTATTTTAATCAGATTCAATTTATGGGAAAGTGTTTTATAATTGTTTTCATAGAGTTGCTGTGTCTGCCTTCAAGTACACTCCCAAGAATTTCATATTGACTGAAGATATTTCAAATAGGATTTCTCTTTCTATCTCTTGCTGCTGTATCTTTTTTTTTGTTTGTTTTTGCAAGGCAAATGGCAAATGGGGTTAGGTGGCTTGCCCAAGGCCACACAGCCAGGTAATTATTAAGTGTCTGAGGCCACATTTGAACTCAGGTACTCCTGACTCCAGGGCTGGTGCTCTATCCACTGTGACACCTAGCCTCCCTTTGCAGCTATAATATAAAGAAATTCCTTAGAATGCATGTGAGTTTATTTTAAATCTTGCAACTTTGCTAAAATTTTTAATTGCTTCTAGTAGTTTTGAAGATGATTTTTAAGATTCTCTGGGTATACCATTATGTCATCTGCAAAGAGTGAGAGTTTTGTATCTTCCTTCTAAATTCTAATTGCTTCAATTCCTTTTTCATTTCTTATTACTGAAGTTAACATTTCTAAAACAATATTGAATGGTGGTGGTAATAATGGGAGTATTTGTTTCACTCCTGTCTTTTTGGGAATACCTCCAGCTTATCCCCATTGCATATAATGGGTTCAAATAGATCATGCTTATCCTTCAAAGAAACAATTCATTTATTCCTATGCTCTCTAGTGTTTTTAGTAGGAATGGGTATTGTATTTTACCAAAGACTTTTTCAGCATCTATTAAGATAATCATATGATTTCAGTTAGATTTTTTTATTGCTTTAGTCAATTATACATACAGATTTCTTAATATTATACCAACCTTGCATTCCTGGGATAAATCCTTCTTGGTCATGGTGTGTTATCCTATTGATAATGTTCTGTAATCACTTTGCTAAGATTTAAGATTTTTGCATCATATTCATAAGGGAAATTGGTCTATAATTTTCTTTCTCTGCTTTAACACTTCCTGGTATAGCTATCAACAATATATTTGTTTCATAGAAGGAGACAGCACTTACACAGAGTGTGTTCTTCACCTATTTTTCCAAAGTTGTTATATAGAATGCTCCTTAAATGCTTGATAGAATTCACTTGTGAATCCATTTGGCCCTAGAGATTTTTCCTAAGGGAGTTCAATGATGCACTGAATTTCTTTTTATGAGATAGAGTTATTTAGGTATTTCATTTCCTCTTCTTTAACCCGGGCAACTTATATTTTTGAATTATTCATCTATTTCACTTAGATTCTCAAATTTATTGGCATAGAGTTGGGCAAAATAATTCTGAATTAGTACTTTTATACCCTCCTCTTTGGTGGTGAGTTTACCTTTTTCATTTATGATAAAAATAATTTGATTTTCTTTTTTTAATCAAATTAATCAAAGTTTTATCAATTATATTGGTCTTTTCATAAAACCAAATCTTGGTTTTATTTATTAGTTAAATAGTTTTTCATTTAAGTTTCCCTTTAATATTTAGAATTTCTAATTAGGTATTTAATTGGAGGTGTTAATTTGTTCTGTCTATAATATTTTAATTGCATGATTAGCTCATTGATTTCCACTTTTACTATTTCATTCTTGTAAGCACTAAAAGATAATATATTTCTTAATACCTGCCTTGGCTATACCCCATAAATTTTGGTATTTTGTCTTGTTATTGTCATTATCTAGGAGGGAAATATTAATTCTATCTATGATTTGTTATTTCATCCAAGTCATTCATAAAATGAAGCAATTTAATTTCCAATGAGTTTTAGTTCTGACTCTCTAATGGTCTATTATTCCATGTGATTTTTGTAGCATTATGATCTAAGAATGAAGTATTTATTATTTCTGCCTTTATGTATTTGATTAAAAGATTTTTATTCCCGAGAGCATGGACAATTTTTGCGTAACTGCAATTTACTGCAGTAAATAATGTATCTTCCTTTCTAGCCCCATTAAATTTTCTCCAAAGGTCTATCATGTGTAGGTTTTTTAAAAATTCTAATTACCTCCTTAACTTACTTTATGTTTATTTCATGAATATATTTCTCTAAATCTGAGGGAGGGAAGTTGAGGTCTACATCCAGTAGAGTTTTTCTATCTATGTCTTCCTGTAACTCAATCAACTCCTCCTATAAGAATTTGGATGTTATACCACTTTGTACATACGTATTTGGTATTGAAATTGCTTCATTGTCTGTGGTACTTTTTAGTAGGATATAGTTTCCTTTCTTATCTCTTTTTACAAAATATATATTTTTTCTGCTGCTTTGTCTGAGATAAGGCTTGCAACCCCTGGCTTTCTCACTTCAGCTGAAGCAAAATATACTATGTTCCAACCTTTTACCTTTACGCTATATGTATCTCTCTGCTTCAAATGAATTTCTTATAAGCAACATATTTTAAGGATTCTGTTTTTTAATCCACTCTGCAATTCATTTAAGTTTTATGGGAGACTTCCTCCCATTCACATTTAAATTTATAATTACTAACTCTTTATTGCCCTCCATGCTATCGTCCCTCTGTTTGTATTTTTCCCTTTCTTGTCCTTGTCTACATTACCCAATATTTTGCTTCAGAATACCACCACCTCCAGTATGTTTGCCCCATTATATCCAACACTCCTCCCCTTTCTTTCCCCTTTGTCTTTGCCCCTTTTTCATTTCTTTCTGTCTGTTATTTCCTCTTTTCCTTCACCTTCCCCCTTTCTCCTTTTAATACTTGGGAGGTAAGATAAACTTCTTAACTTAACTGATTGTCTATGTGTTAATCCTTCTTTCAGCCAAATAAGATAAGAATAAGATTCAGGTGGTTCTCACCTCTGCCCTTATTCACCTTTTATGCATGCAATAGGTCCTCCATACCTCTTCATGTAATGCGATTTACTCCATTCAATTTCCTCCATTGTCATATCTCTTTATTGTCCCCAATTTTTAAGGAGATACTGGGTTTTTTTGGTAATCTCTATTTTTAAATTCCTGATTTTTAAAATCTTTATTATATTTATTTTTATTTTTTTACCAATTATAGCTTTTAATACATCCTTATAATATTCTTGTTTAAGAGTAAACATAATACCCCTCCCACAAAAAATATAGACCCTCATGAGCAATAAAGTAGAGGGAAAGGAAAAAAATTAAAATTAACATAAAAAAAAAATTAGGGACAACTAGGTTGCATAGTGTGCAGCACACTGGCCCTGGACTCAGGAGCACCCAAGTAAAAAATCTGACCCCAGAAACTAAAAAATCACCCAGCTGTGTGACTCCAGGAAAGTCACCCCAACTCCACTGCCCTGCAAAAATCAATAAAATAAAATATAATAATTATAAATATAATAATAATAATAATAATAATAATAATAATAATAAATATGCTTCAGTCTGTGTTCCAGCACCACAAGCTCTGTCACAGGTGAATTACATTCTTTATCATAAATCCATCACAAAAGCTTATTCTGAATTTTACATTGTAGCCATTGCTGATCACAACTCCCTCCATTTGTACTTCCCTACTACCTTACACTATATTTTCTCTCTCTCTCCCTCTTCTTAAATGTGCTATAGGGTAACTGAGTGGTATAATACACTGATCACCAGCCCTGGGATCAAGAGACCCCAAGCCCATCCCTGTGGTCCCAGACAGGTCATCCAATCCCAGCCCTTTCAAGGAGTAAAAAAGAAAATGTGTTATATCTGACCACTCTCCCCCATGGTCCACCCTCTCCTCCATCACTCACATCAGCCCCTTCCCCCTGTCCCCCTTCTCTCTTTCTTAGACTAGATGTCTATATACCATTGATTATATATGTTTTTTTCCTCTACAAACCATCTCTGATGAGAGCAGTTTCCCCTCATCCCCCTTGCCTTCCCCCTTCCATATCATTGCAATAGCTCATTGTAATAAAAAAAATTATTATATGAACAATCTTAGCCTATTCCACCTCTCCTTTCTCTTACTCCCATCATGTTTCCCTTTTAGCCATTGACTCCATTTTTGTAATATATTATATCTGCAAATTCATCTATAAAAGCTCCTTCTACCTGCTCTATTAAATGGGAAGTTTCTTATGAGTATTATAAGTATCATTTTTCTATGCAGGAACATCATTAAGTCCTTCATATTTTACCCTTTTTCTCCACTCTATATGCTTCACCTGAGTCCTTTATTTGAAGATCAAATTTTCTGTTCAGCTCTGCCCATTATAACAGGAGCATTTGACTTTCCTCTGCTTCATTGAAAGTCCATTTTTTTCATGGAAAGGGACATTCAGTTTTGCTGGGTAGTTGATTCCAGGTTGAATTCCAAGGTCTTTTACCTTCTGGAATATTATATTCGAAGACCTAGGAGCCCTCAATGTAATTGCTCCTAAGTCCTGTGTGATCCTGACTACAGCTCCATGATATCTGAATTGTGTCCTTCTGACTGCTTGTAATATTTTCTTGTAATATTTGACTTGGGATTTCTGGAATTTGACTATAATCTTCCTGGTGATTGTCGTTTTTTTGGATCTTTTTTCTGGGGGAGATGGGTGGATTCTCTCAATTTCTATTTTGACCTCTATTTCTAGGATATCTGGGCAATTTTCCTGTAGGAATTCTCTTAAAATGAGGTCAAGGATCTTCTCTTGATCATGAATTTCAAGTATCCTAATAATTTTTACATTATCTTCCCTGAATCTGTTTTCCAGATCAGTTCTTTATTCAAAGAGATGTTTTACATTTTCTTCTAATTTTTCATTCTTTTGGTTTTGAAGTATTGTGTCTTGACTTTTCTTAAAGTCAGCAGATTCCTTTAGCTCCATTCTAGGTCTGAAGGAATTGTTTCCCTCAGAGAGCTTTCCTATCTCTTTTTCCATCTGGTCAATTCTGCTTTTTAAAGCATCCTTCTCCTCAATAAATTTTTGAACTGTTTTTTCCATTTGGTCAATGCTGGTTTTTAACGTATTATTATCTTCAGCATTTTGGGGATCTCCTTGACTAAGCTGCTGACTACTATTTCATGTTTTTCCTGCATCTCTCTAATTCCTTTTCCCAATTTTTCTTCTATCCCCCTTACTTTATTTTCAAAATATTTTTTAAGCTCTATGATAGTCTGACCCCAATTTCCATTTTTCTTGCAGTCTTTAGATTCAGGAGGTTATATTTCCTCATCTTCAGATTGAGCATTTTGATCCTTCTTGGGATCATAGACAATGTATTTCTCAATGGTGTTCCTCTTTTTTTTTAGGTTTTTGCAAGGCAATAGGTTTAAGTGGCTTGCCCAAGCCCACACAGCTAGGTAATTATTAAGTGTCTGAGACCGGACTTGATCCCAGGTACTCCTGACTCCAGGGACGGTGCTTTATCCACTATACCACCTAGCCGCCCTGGTGTCCTTCTTTTTTCTCTGTTTACTCATTTCCCCAGCCTGAGTCTGATCTTGGGGTGCTTGCTGAGCTTTTAAGTATTATTGGAATACCACCCCACAAGGATGTCAGTGTGTGAAGCTGTGTCTTCCCTCGTGGTCTGTGAATGACCGCAAGCTCACCACTCTGCCACAGGACTGAGGTTGGGGGGTGGCTGATGTTCTATGGGGGACCTAGACTATGATAAAGATATGAATGTAGTCACAGCCCCAGAATCCTTTTCCAGGTACAGAGGACAGACCTCAGGAATTTTTCTCCATTCCCCTACCTTTGGTAGGTTGAGCACTCAAGGCTCAGTTACATAGAAGCTCCAGTTCTGCCTGTTTCTCTTTCCTGGATCTAGGTTGCAGTGACTGCCACCTCTGCTCCCTGAGTGCCCTGAGGTCTAGGCTTCACATGGTCACTCTGGCAGAGGTCCCCCAGCTGATTTTCCAAGTTGTACCTGGTACTCCCCAGGGTGTAAGTCAGGAAACTGTCCTGGTTGCCATGAACCTTGGCTCCCAGGCTCCTGGGCTGGCCTCCTGGGGGCAGAAGTTCCTTCATTCTGTTGGGTTGCCCCTCTAATCCTGTGGAGCGAAGCTTTTCCATTATTTTCCAGGGTACCTTGGTGTGGAGAATTTCCACACTGGAACTTTCTGTGGGTTCTATCTCTGGAAAATTTAGTTAGAGTCATTATTTTACGAGTTTGTACATATGATAGAGAAAGAACACCTAAGAGAGATTCTTCTCCTCTCAGCATCCTGTCTCCGACCCCAGGAGATACTGTTTTTAAATCATTCTATCAGTCATGGACAAGTCGTGAGTACATTACTTCTGACTAAGTTTATTTGCTCTAATAGAGTTACAGTGTCAGGGCAGCTAAGTAGCGCAGTGGATAGAAAACCGGCCCTGGAGTCAAGAGTACCCGAGTTCAAATGTGACTTCAGACACTTAAAAATTACCTAGCTGTGTGGCCTTGGGCAAGCTACTTAACCTCTTTAGCCTTGCAAAAAAAAAAAAAAAAAACTAAAAGAAAACCCAAACAATTATGAGAATCTACCATGGGGATATAGACTTTAATTTTTTTTTGGATAGCAAGTTTTTATTTTCCCTTTTATACCTTTTCATGTATCTCTTGAGTCTCCTTTTTGAAGTCAGAATTTTCAATTTAGCTCTACTCTTTTCAACAGGAAGAGTTGGAAATCTCCTAAATAATTACCTCATAATCTTTTCTCCGGGAAGATAGCACTCACTTTTGTCAGAGAGAAAATTCTTGCCTGCATTCCAAGCACCCTTGTTCTTTGGAATTTCACATCCCAGGCTCTTTGGTTTAATATTAATGCAACCAGGTCCTGTGTAATCATTTTGGGATCCCTTTCAGCAGGGGATGGATATATTCTTTACTTTTTTCTTATTAAAGATTTTATTTAACTTGAGTTTTACAATTTTTCTCCCTAATCTTAATTCCCTACCCCAACCCTCCCACAGAAAGCAATTTGTCAGTGTTTACATTGTTTCCATATTGTACATTGATCCAGATTTAATGTGATGAGAGAGAAATCATATCCTTAAGGAAGAAATATAAATTATAAGAGATAACAAGATCAGATAATGAGATATCAGTTTTTTATTTTAAATTAATGGAAATAGTCCTTAGACTTTGTTCTAATTCCATGGTGCTTTCTCTGGATACAGAGGGTATCCTACAATGCAGACAACCCAAAATTGTCTCTGGTTATTACAATGATGAAATGACTGAGTCCATCAAGGTTGGTAATCACCCCCATTTTGCTGTTAGGGTGTACAGTGTTTTTCTGGTTCTGCTCACCTCACTCAGCATCAGTTCATGCAAATCACTGGAGGATTCCCTGAATTCCCATCCATCCTGGTTTCTAATAGAACAATAGTATTCCATGACATACATGTACTACACTTTGCTAAGACATTCCAAAACTGAAGGACATTTACTTGATTTCCAATTTTTTGCCTGCACAAACAGGGCTGCTATGAATGTTGTTGTACAAGTGATGTTTGTACCATTTTTCGTCATCCCATCAGGGTATAGACACAGTAGTAGTATTGGTGGATCAAAGGGAGTACACATTTTTGTTGCCCCTTGCCTGTAGTTCCCAATTTCTATCCAGAAAGGATGGATGAGTTCACAGCTCCACTAACAATGAATTAGTGTCCCATGTTTCCCACAACCTTTCCAAAAATGATCATCATCCTTTCTGGTCATATTGGCCAGACGGAGAAGTGTGAGGTGATACCAAAAAGAAGCCTTAATTTGTATTTCTCTAATAAGTAACAATTTGGAGCAATTTTCCATATGACTATGGATTGCTTTGATCTCCTCATCTGTAAATTGCATTTGCATATCCTTTGATCATTTGTCCATTGGTGAATGTCTTTTATTTAAAAAAAAATATGACTCCAAGTGGTTATAATTGTGCAAAAGCATATCAATTTAATGTAATAGAAATCATCTAGTTTGTTTTTAGTGATGTTCTCCATCACTTTCTTTGTCATAAACTGCTTCCCTTTCCATTGATCTGACAGGTAAACTAATCCTTGATCTTCTAATTTGCTTATAGTATTGTTTTTATGTCTAAATCCTGTATCCAATCAGATATTTTCTTGGTATAGGGTGTGAGGTGTTGGTCTAATCTAAATTTCTTGCTTCCTAACTTCCAATTTTCCCAGCGGTTTTTATCAAAGAGAGAGTTTTTGTCCCAATAGCTGGACTTTTGGGGTTTAGCAAACAGCATTTTACTATAATTGTCTCCTGCTATTGCACCTAGTCTATTCCACTCGTCAATCACTCTATTTCTTAGCCAATATCAGACAGCTTTTATTACTGACTCTTTATTATATAATTCTAGATTGGGTAGGAATAAGTCCCCTTCTTTTGCACTTTTTTCATTAAATCTCCGGAATTTCTTGACTTTTTATTTCTGCATATGAATTTACTTACACCTATTTTCTAACTCATGAAAGGAAATTTTTTGGCATTTTGATTGATATGGCATTTATCAGGTAGTTGAGTTTTAGTAGAATTGTCATTTTTATTATATTAGCTCTACTTATCCATGAGCTGCTGATTTTTTCCTAGTTATTTAAATCTGATTTAATTTGTGTGAGAAGTGTTTTATAATTATATTCAAAAGTTTTTGAATCTCCCTTGGCAAATAATCTCCCAGGTATTTTATATTGTCTGAAATTACTTTGAATAGGATTTCTTATTCTAACTCATCCTGCTTTACCTTGCTAGTCATATATAGAAAAGTTGAGGATTTATGAGGGTTTATTTTATATCCTACAACTTTACTAAAATTACTAATTGTTTCTAGTAGTTTTTTGGATGTTTTCTTGGGATTCTTCTAGATATACCATCATGCCATCTGAAAAGAGTGAGAATATTTTTCTCTTCCTTCAAAATTTCAATTCCTTCAATTTATTTTTCTTCTCTAATCGATAAAGCTAACATTTCTAAAATAATATTGAATAGTAATGGTGATAATGGGCATCCTTATTTCACCCCTGATCGTACTGGGAATGTCTCTCGACTCTCCCCATTGAATATAATGTTTGTTGATGGTTTCAGATAGATACTGCTTATTATTCTAAGGAACAGCCCATTTATTTCTACACTCTCTACTGATTTGAGTAGGAATGAGTGCTGTATTTTGTCAAAAATATTTTCAGCATCTATTGATCTGATCACATAATTTCTGATGGGTTTATTCTAACTAACTGTTTTCCTAATATTGAACCATCCCTGCATTCCTGGGATGAATTCTACTTGGTCAAAATATATTATTCAGTGATAACTAGGTGTAATCATTTTGCTAACATTTTATTTAAGATTTTTGCACCTATATTCATCAGGGAGAGAGGTCTATAATTTTCTTTCTCTGTTTTAACACTTCCTGGCTTAGGTATTAGCAGCATATTGGTTTCATAGAAAGAGTTAGGCAGAGTTCCATATTCCCCAATTTTTCCCAAGATTTTATATAGAATTGGAAACAATTGATCCTTAAATATTTGATAAAAATAACTTTTGAATTTATCAGGCCCTGGAGATTTTTTCTTAGGGAGTTCAGTGATGGCTTGTTGAACTTCTTTTTCTGAGATAGGGCTGTTTTGGTTTTTAATCACCTCTACATTTAACCTGGGAAACTTATATTTTGGCAAATATTCATCCATTTCACTTAGATTATCAAATTTATTGACATAGAGTTGGGGAAAATAATTTCAAATTATTAATTTATTTTCTTCCTCATTGGTGGCGATTTCACCTTATTCATTTATGATACTAACAACTTGGTTAACTTCTTTCATTTTTTAATCAAATTGACCAGTGGTTTATCATTTTTATTGGTTTTTGGTCATAAAAACCAAATGTTGGCTTTATTTATTAATTCAATAGGTATTTTGATTTTGTTTTTATTAATTTCTCCTTTAATTTTTAGAATTTCTAATTTTGTATTTAATTGGAGATTTTTAATTTGTTCTTTCCCTAATTTTTTAGTTGCATATTTAGTTCATTGATTTCTTCTTTCTTTAATTTATTCTTATAAGTGCTTAAAGAAATAATATATCCCCTGATACCTGAGTGTCAGTGACTCCCGTAGATTTTGGTATGTTGCTTCATTATTGTCATTATCTAGGATAAAGTAATTCTTTCTATATTTCATTTTTTGATCCATTCATTCTTTACAATGAGGTTTCTTTTCAGTTCTGGGTCTATATCTCCCTGGTCCAATATTGCATTTCACTTTTATTGAATTGTGATCTGGGAAAGATATATTCACTCTTTCTCCCTTTCTACAATTAATCGTTAGAGTTTTGTGCCCTAGTACAGTGTCAGTTTTTGTATAGTTGTCATGTACTATGGAGAAAAAAGGTATATTCCTTTCTATCACAATTCACTTTCTTCCATAAACCTTTAATATCTTGTTTTTATAACAATATATTTACCTACTTAACTTCTTTCTTATTTAATTTTATGACTGATTTATCTAGATCTGAGATTGGGAGGTTGAGGTCTCCCACTAGTTGAGTTTGCTGTCTTTGTCTTCCTACAGTTATTTCAGCTTTTCCTCTAAGAATTTGGATGCTATTCCATTGGTTGCATATAAATTCAGTATTGAAATCACTTTATTGTCTGTGCTATCTTTTAGGAGGAAGTACCTCATCTCTTTTTATACAATCTATTTTTGCAGCTGCTTTGTCTGAGATAAGGATTGCTACACCTGCTTTTTTCACTTCAGCTGCAGCAAAATATATTTTTCTCCAAACTATTACCTTTATGCTATTTGTATCTCTGTGCTTCAAATGAGATTCTTATAAGCAGCATATTGTAGGATTCTTGTTTTTAATCCACTCTGCTATTCATTTATATTTTAAGGAACAGTTCATCCCATTCACATTCAAAGTTATAATTACTAATTCTTTATTGCCTTCCCTGATACCTTGCCTCTGTTGTATTTTCCCCCCTTTCCCCCCTTTTTTCTATGTTCCCCAGTATTTTGTTTCTGAATACCACCCTGATTGTATTTGCACTCCTATATCCACCCTGTCCCCTTTCTTTCCCCTTTCCCTTTTTCCATTTTCTCTTCCCTATCTTTTGTTGGTTCCCCTTTTTCCTCCTCCTTCCTTTATCTCTCCCCCTTCCCCTTTTACCCTTTTAAATATTGAGAGGTTAGATGTTTTTTTGAGAAAGTGTGTAAGTTAACTTTAAGCCAAGTCTGATGAGATGATTCAGGTGTTTCTCATCTCCTCGCATCTTCCCCTCTATTACAATTGGTATTTTTTACCTCTTAGTGTAATGAGATTCACTCCATTCATTCCCCTTCCTTTCCCTCTTTTTATGGAGGAGTTGTTTTTAAATTATTCTGAGTCATAGAAAATTCTGAGCATCCATCACTTCTAGCTAAGTGCATTCTATCTAATAGAGTTACAATTCTTGAAAGTTATTAGAGTCCTTTTCTCAATTAGGGTTATAGCCAGTTTCATCCCATTGGATAGCAGTCTCATGAATGAGTCATGAGTGTCCATCACATCTGGATAGGTATATTCTCTCTGTTAGAGTCACAATTCTCAAGAGTTATGAGAATCTTTTTCCCATGCCGGGCTATAGCCAGTTTCAACTTATTGGACAGTACTTTTTTTCATTACCCCCCCTTTTTATTACCTTTTCATGTGTCTCTTGAACCACCTGTTTGATGTCCAAATTTTCTATTTAGCTCTGGTCTTTTCATCAGGAAATTATGGAATTCTTCTATTTCATAAAATGTCCATCTTTTCCCCTGAAAAAGTAGGTTCATCTTTGACAGATAGTGGATTCAAGCTGTATTCCAAGCTCACTTGCTCTTCAGAATATCTTGTTCCAGGGCCTTCGATTCCTTAATACTGATACAGTCAAGTCCTGCAAAATCATTACTGTGACCCCTTGGTATTTAAATTGTTTCTTTCTGGTTGCTTGCAGGATTTTCCCTTTTATCTGATAGTTCTAGAATTTGGCCACAACATTCCTTGATGTTTTCATATTGGGATCTCTTTCCAGTGTTGCTCAATATATTCTTTCAATAATTATTTTGGCCTCTGGTTCCATGGTATCAGGTAAATTTTTCCATCACTAGATCCTGTAATATAAAATCCAGGCTTTTTTTCTCTTTAATAGTTCCAGTAAGTCCAATAATTTTCAAGTTGCCCCTCCTCAATCTGTTCTCAAGGTCTTTGGTTTTGCTGATGAGGTATTTATTTAACATTTGCTTCTATTTTTTTTTCTATTTTTTGATTTTGTTTAACAGGCTCTTGCTGTGTCATGTAGTCATTAATTTCCTCAGATTCCATTTTTTTAGAGAGTTTTTTCATTTACTTTTTTTTTGTTTTTGCAAGGCAAATGAGGTTAAGTGGCTTGCCCAAGGCCACACAGCTAGGCAATTATTAAGTGCCTGACTCCAAGGACAGTGCTTTATCCACTACGCCACCTAGCTGCTCCCTTCATTTACCTTTTGCAACTCCTTTTCAAATTTTTCAATTCTACTTTTGAAAGAGTTTTCCATTTGACCATTTGAGGTTTTCAGAGAATTATTTTCTTTTTGCATCTGCCCAATTGAGGATCTGAGTGAATCATTCTGATTTTGTATTTGTCCATTTGTATTTTCCAATGATTTGTCTTATTGCTGCAAGGCATTAATTTACTCTCCCAAATTTTCCAATTGATTTTTAAACTCCTTCTTTATTGCTTCAAGAAAGGCTTTCTGTGCTGGATACCAGATCATATTCTCTTCAGAGTTTCTAGGTCTCTCTGAATTAAGGTATTTTCCTTCCTAGAATTTTTCTATGGATCCACCTTTTCACAGACCTTTCTTCATTTTGCTATGATCTTGAATTGGGGAGGGGCTGGTTCACAGAGGTTTGGTGTTGGGATCCCTAGAGGCTTTACTTACTGAATGCAATATCTATAGCTGGACAATAGGGAGTGCTAGAAGATGTGCTTGTTGAGTTCAATTTCTCTGGCTGTCCAGTAGGAGGCACTGCTTACTTTCTCTGGAGTGGCTTTGAGCTTTATTGAGGCCTTCTCCCTTAGCCTGCAGGGTGTGTTTGAGGCTGTTCAATACTATTGTCTTCAGTCAATGTTGGAGGCTACAACAAGATGAGGTCATCCCTCTCCCTATTGTCAGCTGGGCTGATTCTTCTGTTCATACACCTCTGCCTAGAGCAGAAGAATTCTGTAACTGTTTGTTCTGGGAAGAGGCCTCAGCTGCAATGTAGGCGTGGACTCAGAGTTCCTCAGACCAAAGGAGCCCAGGGATGATATCCACAGCTCTCCTGCACTGGAACTCTAACCCCAATCCTGTTGGCAAGCTCCAGTCTGTCAGGACCAACACCATTGTCTCTACTTCCTAGTTGACCCAAGCTCCCAGGGTTGATCAGCCTCTAGCCCTGCTGATCAAGCAGGTTTGACTCTCAGACCCTCAAGCTCCTGGGGCTTCAACCCAACAGCTAATCAGATTGATCGATGGCTGATCCATCCTCTGAGCCCAGACTCACCCAGGACCACAGAAAACAAATCCTGAGGCAGATGTTCTTTTTTCTGACTTATCTTTCTGTGTTTTGGGGATTGGATTTCTCTCGAGGTTTGTTTCATATTATAGATGGGGAAAGATCAGGAGTCTTTAGAATTGTTCCTGTCTTCTCTCCATCTTCTTGGCTGGAAGTCAGAAATGTTCTTTCAGTAACTAATTTGCTTTCTGGTTCTATAATAACAAAGCAATTTTCCTTCACTAAATCCTGAAATATCCATACCCATGATTTTTGATACTCAATGTTTTCAGGAAGAGCAATGATGCTTTTGTAAAAAGATTTTTCAAGGAAATGGGGTTAAGTGGCTTACCCAACAACCCACAGCTAGATAATTATTAAGTGCCTGAGGTCAGATTTGAACCCATACACCTGACTCCAAGACTGCTGGCCTATCCACTACACCACCTAGCCGCCCCAATCCCTGTGATTCTTAAGGTTTATTTCCTGCATCTGTTCTCTAAGGCTGCCATTATGCTGATGAGGTACTTTATGATTTCTACTTTTTTCAATATTTTGGTTTTGTTTAACAGATTCTGTTGTCTCATGAATTCATTTGTTTCCTCAGAGTCCAATCATTGTTTGGAGAAGAATTTTCTTTCCCAATTGGTCAATTCTACATTTAAAGTAGTTTTCCATTTGTACAATTGCATTTTCCGTGAATTTGTTTACTTCTTAAAGTGTGTTAATTTTCTCTTTTGTTGCTTTTCCCAGTTTATCCAATTAATTTTTAACTTCTTCCTGATCTCTTCGTAGAAGATTTTTTGGACTGGAGACCAATTCATTTTCTTGCCAGAAGATCTAACTCTCTCTGAATTGGGATTCTTTTTTTCAAGGTAGATTTCAATGGAAATCCCTTTTTATTGACTTTTCTTCATTTTCCTGGGATCTTGTTTTGGGAGAGTGGCTGGTTCAGAGACCTTTGACATTCAAATCCATAGAGGCTTACCTCACTGGGCTTAGTACCTGCAACTTTGCTGTCCAATAGAGAATGCTAGACACTTTCCTTGGAGTGTCTGTGACTGATTTGTCATCCACTCCCTAGGCCTGGGTGTGTGGTGGGACAAGTAGGCCCTGGATTATGCTTGAATGATATGAGCTGAGACCTCATGTTATATAGTTAAAATTCCTTATTATTCACTTAGTACTGAAAGAGATCAACTGCCCACACCTGACCTAGGGGGAGGGGAGATGCTCGGGTTGTTCCTATGTTTGTTCTGGGAAGAGCCACTTTCTCCCACAGGGATTGGGGGTGGGGTAGGACTCATCTGGAAACATGGGAATTTAGCTGAAAATGCAGGACTTGCAGCTATGGTCTTTTAGGCTAGCTGAGCTGACCAGATTGATGCCTAGCCACACTGTGTAACTCACTTGCCCACTGAGCTGGAACTCTCCCTCCTTCCTGCCTGGAGCTATCTGGCCCACCTCTCACACTGTAAAACTTCTGTGGCTGTTCTCAAGTTAGTCACAAGCCTTACCCTATCACTCCTCTGCTGGCTTTCTTCTCTCTGCCCTGACTCACCAAAGTTCCCTTGAGACAGACCTAATTGGTGTTCTACTAGGTTTTTTCCTGTGGATTGTGGATCTAAATTCTGTTAAGAGGCTTGATTCATAATAGTTCAGAAGGAAAACCAGGAGTCCTTATGTCCTTATCCCAGTGACTGGCTTCTCTCCTTATCTTCTCTAGATGTCAACATTCCATTTCTTACAACAGGAAAAAAAATCAAGAATGTTTTCCATCAATTTAGGTTTGAAATGCTTATAAACTTTCCCACTATGTTATTTCAGATATTTTTGAAGGCAAGCTTGATGATTATCTCACATGATTTTCTCATGTAAAATAATCCCTCTGGATGACTTATCCATGAATACTGTTACCGCTATAAAATTCTTGATTGTATGAAATGACTTCTAAAAGTATTTTTTTTTCAGCTGAAACCCTAAATTTGCTTTAGGAACCTGAATCATCTCCACCAGAATTTGAAGGACTGTTTATAGATTCTCTTAATTCACTTTTACTTTAGTTGACTCTTTTGGGCAATACCATTATCATGTGTCTTATATAATGATATGCATATTGAATAATTATTACTGGTGGTTAAATAAAATAGAAACATCACTTGCCAGATATTTCTTCATGATATTAAAGTCTTTAGTCATTGCGGCCAATTCAATGGAAAGTGAAATGAGAACAAAGCACTGAAACTCCATGATTTTGTGAACTGAACAACTGACATGTTGACTAGTTTTTACCATTTATTCAAGCATTGTAAAAAGCCCCTTAGCTATTATTTGAGAGTGGCTAAATAGGTAAATGGAAATACTCAAGCAAGTCTCTGATAGTAGATATTAAAATGTGGTTTGTCTTTGGAAACGTGTTTGTGCATTGATTCTCTTGTTCCTGTTCAATTCAGGTAGGAAAAAACTTTGTTAGTTCAGATGCTTTTGTGCAAATGAAAAGAAAATATGTTCTTGTAATCTGTGTAGCTGAGATTTCCTAGGAACAAAATGACAATAATAATGTATTGAAAAATGTAAATATTTTCAATGTAGAACTTTTGAATGACACAAAATTTTAACAATAAGTTTGATTTTCATTTGATTTTTGTTTATTTTGAAGTCCAGTGGAGGACAGAATACTTATATCTTAATGTGAAAATTTTCTTTGCCATGCTAGAAAGTTTTGCTTTTTGAATGTCAATGATAAAATAAGTATAATTTCTTAATATGATAAGCATTAACAATATTTTGGCAACTAGTTAAATACCTACAAAATAAATTTTAATGTAATATTGATCAATTCATTATAAGGGAAAATTATTGACTCCTCTAGTAAAATAGAACAGGTAGAATGAGATTATTTACTTAAACTAAAAAAAGCAGATACACACCCTTTAACCATTCTACAAGATTAGAAAATATGAACACTGGGAGATAGATAGATATATCTGGAGACATGAGGCAAAAAACAAGCACTGCAAGTGAACTGATATTTTAGCTAGTTAGCTTAACTCTAATTAGACAAAAGAAGCCACAAAAGTAGTTAATTTTAATGGATGATTTTGGTACATGTCTCTTTGTCTCTCTGCATCTATCTGCATACCATTTTTGCTTGTCCGCCTGTCTGCCTAGCCATATATCTCTCCATCACTGTCAGTCTCTGCCTCTGTCTACATATCTCCATCATTATCTATATATCTCCATTTGTCTCTGTCCAAGTCTCTATCAATCTCTCAGTATCATTAGTTCTTTTTCTATGACTATTTCAGTTAGTTTGTGTATCTCCCTTTCTCACCTGTCTATTTCAGAGAACCTTCTTAGCTGGAGTGTAATAGTTTAGCTGACAGTCATTTCATACTTTTTTTCTGAAATGGGTGATCCCACAATGTGAAAGGATTGACAGATGTCATAAAAATAACAATGATAATATTGACCTGTAGCCTTAACAATTATAAATAACTTTACATATGTATCTCAGGAATACTATGACACAGGTCAAAATGCAAACCACATTGGGCAGATCAGAATACTGTGATAAAGAGCAGTTAGGAGAATTGCCCAGCCTCAGATAGCTCATAAGCATTTGATAAAGAATTTTTAATCAGGTCATTAAAAACTGAGTTTCTCAGGGCAGCAAGGTGGTACAGTGGATCGAGCACCAGCCCTGGAGTCAGGAGTACTTGAGTTCAAATCCAGACTTACACAGCTAATAACTAAATAGCTGTGTGACCTTGGCCAAGCCACTTAACCCCATTGCCTTGTAAAGCAAAAGAAAAATCTGAATTGTTCAAATAAAGAGTTTCCTCCTAGATTGAAATTCTGTCTCTGACATTTTCTTTTTTCTTTGTTTTTGAATTTTATAATTCTTGTCCTATTCTTGCTTCTCTCCCCAAAGTCCCATAGAAAGCAGTCTGATAGGCTTTACATTGTTTCAGTGCTATACACTGATCTAAATTGAAGGTGTTGAGAGAGATATCATCACATCCTTAAGGGAAAAAAATAAATTCTAAAAGATAGCATAATTATATAATAAGATAATCATTATTTTTATTTAATTAAAGGTAATAGTCTTTGGACTTTGTTCAAACTCTACAATTATTTCTCTGGATGCAAATAATATTCTCCATCACAGATATCCCCAAACTGTCTCTTATCATTGCATGGATGGAATGAGCAAATCCATTAAGACTGATCATCAACCCTATGTTGCTCTTACAATGTGCAAAGTTTTTCTGGTTCTACTCATCTTGCTCAGCATTGGTTCATGAAAATGTTTCCAGGCTTCTCTGAATACCCCTCTCTCCTTGTTTCTAATAGAACAATATTGTTTCATAACATACATATACCACAATTCATTCAACCATTCTGCAATTGACGGACATTTACTCAATTTCACATTATTTGCCACCACAAACAGGGCTGCTATGATCATTTTTATACAAGTGATATTTTTAATCTTTTTCATGATCTCTTCAGGATATAGACACAGTAGTGGTAATACTGGATAAAATGGTATGTACATTTTTATTACTCTTTGGACGTAATTCCAAACTGCTCTCTGGAGAGGTTGGATGAGTTCACAGTTCCAACAACAATTCATTAGTGTTCCAGATTCCCCACATACCTTCTAACATTGATCATTGTCCTTTCTGGTCTTATTGGCCAGTCTGAAAGGTGTGAAGTGGTACTTCAGAGATGATTTAATTTGTATTTCCATTATCAGAAATGAATTAGAGCAATTTTTCAGATGACTATGGATCTCTTTGATTTCTTCTTCTGTAAAATTGCTTCTGTATATCCTTTGACCATTTGTCAAATGGGGAATGGCTTCTTTTTAAAATAAATTTAACTCAGTTCTCTCTATATTTTAGAAATGAATGTTTTGTCAGAAATAATCGTTGTAAAAATTGTTTCCCAATTTACTACATTTCTTTTGTTCTTGGTTACAGTGGTTTTGTCTGTGCAAAAGCTTTTTATTTTAATGTAATCAAAATTATCTAGTTTGTTTTTAGTGATGTTATCCATCTCTTTTTTGGTTATAAACTGTTTCCCATTCCAAGGATTTGACAGGCAAACTATTACTTATTCTCCTATTTTGCTTATAATATTGTCTTTTATGTCTAAATCCTGTATCCATTTTGATCTTATCTTGGTTTATGGTGTGAGGTGTTGGTCTAAATCAAATTTCTACCACACAGCCTTTCAATTTCCCCAACAGTTTTTGTTAAAGAACAAGTTTTTATCCCCAAAGCTGGATTCTTAGGGTTTATCAAACATCATATTGCTACAATCATTTCCTTCTACCTTTTGTACCTATTCTATCCACTCATTCACCACCCTATTTCTTAACCAATATCAGACTATTTTGATGACTTATGCCTTATAATATAATTTTAGATCAGGTAGAGTTAAACCTGAACTTTTGTACTTTTTTCATTTAATACCTGTACATTCTTGACTTTTTATTTCTCCACATGAATTTGCATAAAATTTTGGATTGATAGGGCACTAAATAAATAGTTTAATTTTGGCAACACTTCCATTTTTATTATATTAACTTGGCTTATACATGAACAGTTGATATATGCCCAATTATTTAAATCTGATTTTTGTTTGTGTGAGAAGTGCTTTGTTGCTTTCATAAAGTTTCTGAGTCTGCCTTGGAAGGTAGACTCCCTAGTTCTTTATATGACCTGAAGTAACTTTGAATTGGCTTTCTCTTGATAGTTCTTGCTCCTGCATCTTGCTCGTCATATATAGAAATGTTGAGGATGTATGAGGGTTTATTTTGTATCCTGTGACTTTACTAAAGTTGCTAATTGTTTCTCATAGCTTTTTAGTATTTTTTTAGGATATGCTACATATATCATCATGTCATCTGCAAAGAGTGAGAGTTTTTCTCTTCCTTCCCAATTCTAATTCCTTCAATTTCTTTTTCTTCCCTCATTGCTGAAGCTAAAATTTCTAATACAATATTGAATAGTAGTGGTGATAATGGGCATCCTTGTTTCAACCCGATCTTATTGGGAATGCCTCTAGCTTATCCCTATTGCATATAATGCTTGTTGATGGCTTCTGATAGATACTGCTTGTTATTTTAATTTTTTAATAATTTATTTGCACATTACTAAAATATTCTTGCTGTAAAAGTAAACATAGTAACCCTTCCCACTCTACCCACAAAAATATAAAAGTTCATGAGAAATCAAGTGAAAGAAAGAGAAAAAAGTGATTTAGTCTGCGTTCTGATGCCATCAATTCTTTCTCAGGTGGGTGACATTCTTTATCATAAGACCATCATAGAAGTTATTTCCATATTTTTCCAGTTACAATTCCTGATTGTAATTCCTTCCATCAATTCCTCCTCAGTACTTATCTATTATATTTTTCTCTCCATTTTCAAACTTAACCTCTTCTAAAATGATCTGGGGGCCAGTGGAATGGCACAGAGCACAGAGTATTGACACCGGAGCCAAGTACCCCAAGTTTACATCCCACCCTAGAGACCTAGGACCTAGTTGTCCCCAGGGTTCCAGACAGGGCACCTAATTGCACCACCTTGCAAAAGATCAAAAAGCAATTATGTTATATCAGACTATCCTCTCCTATGATCTACCCTCTCCTCTATCACCCACCTACTCCTCACTTCCCCCATCTCTCTTGTTTCCCTTTTCTTCTAGATTTCTATACCCTCTTGAGTATGTATGCTGTTTCCACTCTAAGCCATTTTCAATGAGAATGAAGGCTCCCCCATTCCCCCTCACCTTTCCCCCCTTCTATAACATTGCAAAAGTTATTTCTTGACTCTTTTATGTGAACTATCTTAGCATAGTCTACCTCTACTTTCTCTTACTCTCTGTACATTTTCTTTTCACCCAATGACTCCATTTTTCATAATATATTATACCTTCAAATTCAACTCTGTGCCTCATCTATAAAGGTTCCTTCTACCTGCTCTATTAAATGTGAAGTTTCATATGAGTATTATCAGTATCTTCTTTCCATGCATGAAAACACGTAGTTCATTGTCATTAAGTCCCTCATAAATTACCCTTCGTGTCTACCCTCTCTATGCTTCACCTCAGTCCTGCACTTGAAAATCAAATTTTCTGCTTAGCTCTGGGCTTTTCAACAGGATTATTTGAAATTCCACTGTTTCACTGAAAATCCATCTTTTCCTATGGGAAGAGGATGTTCAGTTTTGTTGGGTAGTTGATTCTTCTTTGCATTCAAATAACTTTTTTATTCCAGATTATTATATTCCAAGCCCTACAAGCTCTTAATGTAGTTGCTTCTATGTACTGTGTATTCCTGACTGTAGTTTCATGATATTTGAACTGTGTCCTTCTGGCTTCTTGTAATATTTCCTGTTTGAATTGGGAGATCTGGAACTTGGCTATAATATACATAGGGGTTGCTTTTTTTTTGGATCTCTTTCCAGGGGAGGTTGGTGTATTCTCTTAATTTCTATTTTACCCCCTGTTTCAAGGATATCAGGACAACTTTCCTATAGAAATTCTTTTAAAATGAGGTCAAGACTCATTTCCTGATCATGACTTTCAGGTAACCTAATAATTTTAAAATTATCTCTTCTGGATCTATTTTTCAGATCACTTGTTTTTTCAATGAGACATTTCACATTTTCCTCTAGTATTTCATTTTTTGGTGTCGAATATATTGTGCCTTGATTTCTCACAAAGTCATCAGTTTACTTTAGCTCCATTTGTCATTTGAAAGATTTATTTTCCTCAGAGAGCTTTCTCATCTCCTTTTCCATCTGGCCAGTTCTGATTTTTAAAGCATTCTTCTCCTCATATTTTTGAACTCTTTTATCCATTTGACCTGAACTGGTTTTTAATACGCTATTTTCTTCAGCATTTTGGGGATTGCCTTGACTAAGCTACTGACTTAATTGTCATGTTTTTCCTGAATCTCTTTCATTTCTTTTTCCCAAATTTCCATAGCCTGAGCCCAACTTCTATATTTCTTGCAGTCTTTTGATGTAGAAGGTTGGACTTACTCATATTCAGAGTATATGTTTTGGTCCTCCATGGGATCAAATAATTGTCTATGGTCAGGTTCCTTTTTTTTCTGTTTACTCATTTCCCTAGTCTGTGCCTGGTATGGGAGTGCCTGAGCTTTTGAGTATTATTGGGACACCCTCCCAAAGACCTCAATTCCTTCAAAGTCTTATGGGAGGCTCTGACTTCTCTCCTGGTCTGTGAATGTCCACAATCACATCCCTCTGCCCTGGGGCTATGAGGTAGGTCCTCTTACAATCTGGGGCCCCTATGAGGTCAGTCCACTTGCAATCTAGTTTATATTGCTTTCTTCATTTAATTTCCAAAATTATTACACTTTATAATAGTAACTATAAACAATGAACATTATGACTTTATAATTGTAGTTGAAGATTTTTCATAAAAAGAATTTAAATGAAATCTCAAACAAATATTTTCTTATTGTCAGTAGTGTTTATACTTTAAACTGTTGTCTAGATACACAAAATAAACACATTTATTTCCACATAAAAAGACAAAATAACAGATAAATTCACAAAGTCCAGAAGAATATTAATCTACCAGAAAACAGTGAGTAATCTTTCACCAAAGGTTGCATTTAATCTCAAGTCATGAGTAGTTTCCAGCAAGTGTTTTTTTCTAGTTTGAGCACATCTCCCGATGTATTTCCAATAAGTAACACTGGAAATTTTACATTAGTCCTTCAATGCTACTTTTGTCCTTCAGTAATAGAGCTTTCAAACTGTGTACAATTATACCCTTTCTATCCTAGGGGCTACCATTTAGCATTTTGCAGGAGGATTCCTCCTTGTCAAAGCAATAGAAGTCAGGAGTCAAGCCAAATTTTGAGTTTCTTTTTCCTGAGCAGAGAAAGAATTCTTGTGAGGTTCCATACATTTGATAGATAATGAGAATATTTCTTATGTGTAGTGTGGGATAGGAAGAGCAATGCAAATCATGCTCTTGCAATTTTTTCTCTTGAATTTGATGTTTAATTTTTCCTTTTATTGTCCCTGATGATCCTTAATTTTGATAGTTTTTCTTTGTAACAATACCATCTAACTTGTTTATTTTTGTCATATTTTGATTTTTCTTCAGTTATAGAAGCATTTATTAATACAGTACCCAATGTCCAAAGAAAGGTTTCATTTTTTATTCACTCCTGTTCCATGTTTATCTTCTCCTCACCTACTGCCCTTAGGCTCCACCAACATTGCACTAGCAAACAAAAGAAAGTAGCATATACTTATATAAAAACTCACTTTGCCATTCATTCACCTTCCCATCTTTATAATGCTATAAATAACTCAGGTCCAGATTACTGAAGTGTGCAGACTTTTTTTAGCAATATTTTATATTTTGAGGTTTGATAATTTTCCCCTCTTCTTGCTTCCCACCCCCCACCCTCCATGCCCAACAGAAGGCAGCCTGATAGTTTTTACATTGCTTCCACGGTATACATTGATCTAAGTTTAATATGATGAGAGAGAAATTATATCCTTAAGGAAGTGAAATGAAGTATAAGAGATAGCAAAATTACATGATAAAATAATATGTTTTTTTTTCTAAATTAAAGTTAATAGGCTTTGTTCTTTGTTCAAATTCTACAATTCTTCTCTGGAAACAGATGGTATTCTTCATTGCAGATACCCCAAAATTGTCCCTGATTGTTGCACTGATGGAATGAGCATGTCCATCAAACTTGGTCATCACCCTCATGTTGTTGTTAGGGTGCACAGTACTTTTCTGCTTCTGCTTTTCTCCGTTGGTATCAGTACATGAAAATCATTCCAGGCTTCCTTGAATTCCCATCCCTTCTGAATTCAAATAAAAGAATACTGTTCCATCACATACATATATCAGAGTTTGATAAGCCATTCCCCAATTGAAGCACATTCACTTAATTTCCAATTCTTTGCCACCACAAACAGGGTCACTATGAAAATTTTTGTACAAGTGATTTTTTTTTACTCCTTATCATCATCATCATCATCTCTTCAGGGTATAGATCCAGTAATGATATTGTTGGATCAAAGGGTATGTACATTTTTGTTGCCCTTTGGCATAATTTCAAATTGAACTTCAGAATGGGTGGATGAATTCACAGCTCAACCTAGAATTCCCATGTCCTTTCCAAAAGTGATCATTGACCTTTCTGGTAATATTGGCCAGTCTGAGAGATGTGAGGAAGTAACTCACAAATGCTTCAGTTTGCATTTCTCTAATAAGTAATGATTTAGAATAATTTTTCATAGGACTATGGATCACTTTGATTTCCCCATTTATAAATTGCCTTTGCATATCCTTTGACAATTTGTTAGGCTTATTTTTTCAAAATTTACTTCAGTTCTTCATATATTTTAGAAATGAGTCCTTTATCAGAAATATTAGTTGAAAAATTGTTTTGTAATTTATTATATTTCTTTTGATCTTGGTTATAGTGGTTTTGCCTTTGAAAACTTTTTTAATTTAATGTAATCAAAATTATCTAATTTATTTTTAATGATGTTTTCCATCTTTTCCTTTTCAAAGATTCAACAGGTAAACTTCTCCTTGATCTTATACTTTGCTTATAATAATGTTTTTTATGTCCAAATACTCTATCCATTTTGATCTTATCTTGGTATAGGTTGTGAGGTGTTGGTCTAATATACATTTCTTCTATATTAACTTTCAATTTTCCCAAGAGTTTTTATTGAATAGAGAGTTTTTATCCCAATAGCTGGAATCTTAATGGTTTATCAAACAACAGAGTACAATAATCACTTCCTGCTATTGCACCTAGTTTATTCCACTGATCCACCACTCTATTTATTAGCCAATGTCAGTTTTGATGACTGATGCTTCATAATATAATTTTAGATCTGGTAAGTCTAAGCTATCTACATTTGCACATTCTTTTCTTTGAATCATTCGATATTTGTAACTTATTTATTTCTCCATAGGAATTCACTTACAATTTTTTCTAACTCATTAAAGTAATTCTTTGGAATTTCATTTGGTATGGCATTAAATATGTAGTTGAGTTTTGGTAGAATTATCATTTTTATTATATTAGCTCTACCCACCTATGAGCAGTTGAGGTTTTTCCAGTTATTTAAATCTATTTAATTTGTGTGAGAAGTGTTTTATAATAGTTTTCAAAAAGTTTTTGAGGCTGCCTTGTCAGGTAGACTCCCAGTAATTTTATGTTGTTTAAGGTTGCTTTGAATGGGATTTCTCTTTCTAGTTCTTTCTGCAGTAACTTGCTGGTCATATATAGAAATATTGAGGATTTAGGAAGGTTTATTTTATATCCTGCCACTTTGTTAAAGAAGTTGCTAAGTATTTCTAGTAGTTTCTATATATTTTGGGGGGATACTTTAGGTATACCACGATGTTATCTGCAAAGTTTTGCCTCTTCCTACCCAATTATAATTCCTTCAATTTCTTTTTCTACTCTTATTGTTGAAGTTAATTTATAATACTATATTGAAGAGTACCTGTGATAATAGGCATCCTTGTTTCACCCCTGATCTTATTGGGAATGCCTCTAGCCTAACCTCATTACATATAATGCTTGTTGGTGTTTTTAGAAAGATATTGCTTGTTATTCTATGGAACAATCCATTTATTCCTCTACTCTCTAGTGATTTTAATAGGAATGGGTGCTGTCTTTTCTCGAAAGCTTTTTCAGCATCTATTGATTAAAATCATATGATTTCTGAGAGGTTTTTTATTTATATAATTAATTATCCTAATAGTTTTCCTAATAATGAACCAACCCTGAACTCCTGGGATAAATCCGATTTGGTCATAGTGTATTATTCTAGTGAAAATGTGTAATATTTTGGGAATCTATCTGGCCCTGTAGATTTTTTTCTTCAAGAATTAAATAATGGGTTGTTGAATTTTTTTCTGAGATAGGATTATTTAGGTATTTAATTTCCTCTTCATTTAATCCGGGCAAAATACTTTTGTAAATTTTCGTTCATTTCACTTAGATTGTCATATTTATTGCCATCAGAGTTGGGTAAAATAATTCTGAATTATTACTTTAATTTCCTCCTCATTGGAGCTGTTACAAAGACTTTAATAGCCATATAGGTTCCTTCACTTGAACAGCAAAGCCATTGCAACCTAAGGGGGAAAACGGATTAGGTTGCCCCATACATCAAAAACATTTCTCCTTCCTAGCTATCAGAAACTGTAGAACTTCTGGCACAAAGTAGCATCTCTTTAACTGCTTTAAATTAATATCATTGGCTTTGTTCACATTAATTGCAAAATAAAACTTATGTTTTTAAACATAGAAAATATGCAATGAATTCATGTAGAGCATTTTAAATTAGTAGATTGTACAGAATCAATGGAGCATCTAGAAGGATACCACTCCTTACAAAAATCATCTCTTATTTATTTTTTTTTCTCTATTCCTCTTAACTGTGAAATAATGTTTCTAATAAAATCTTGGAATGCTTGAAGTCAGAAAGACAGAAATGCAAATGGTGAGGATTATCTGTAGTCCTTTTTTTCAATTTTTAAGATTGTATTTATTTTGAGTTTTACAATTTTTCCCCTAATCTTACTTCCCTCCCTCCACCCCCAAAGAAGGCAATTTACCGGTCTTTACATTGTTTCCATGGCATACATTGATCCAAATAGAATGTGATGAGAGAGAAATCACAGCCTTAATGAAGAAACAAAGTATAAGAGATGCCAAGACCAGACAATAAGATATCAAAATTTTCTTAATTAAAGTTAATAATCCTTGGGCTTTATTCAAACTCCGCAGTTCTTTCTCTGGAAACAGATGTTATTCTCCATTGCAGATAACTACAAATTGTCCATGATTGATGCAATGATGGAATGAGTGAGTCCTTCAAGTTTGATCATCCCCCATTGTTGCTGTTAAGGTGCACAGTGTTTTTCTGGTTTTGCTCATCTCACTCAGCGTCAGTTCATGCAAATCCTTCCAGGCTTCCATGAATTCCCATCCCTCCCAGTTTCTAATAGAACAATAGTGTTCCATAACATACATAAATCACAGTTTGCTAGGCCATTCCCCAAATGAAGTTCATTTACTTGACTTCCAATACTTTGCCACCACAAACAGGGCTGCTATAAATAGTTTTGTACAAGTAATGTTTTTACCCTGTTTTTCATCATCTCTTCAGGGTATAGACATAGTAGTGGTACTGCTGGCCATAGTTCCCAATTGCTCTCCAGAAAGGTTGGATGAGATCACAGCTCCTCCAACAATGCAATAGTGTCCCAGATTTCCCAGAACCCTTCCAACAATGATCATTATACTTTCTTTTCATATTGGTCAGTCTGAGATATGTGAGGTTGTTCCTCATAGAAGCTTTAATTTGCATTTCTCTAATAAGTAATGATTTAGAGCATGTTTTCATATGGCTATGGATTGTTTTGATCTACTCCTCTGTAAATTGCCTTTGTATCTGCTTTGGCCATTTGCCAATTGGGGAATGGATTTTATATTAAAATTGATTCAGTTCTCTGTATATTTCAGAAATGCATCCTTTCTCAGAAGCATTAGTTGTAAAGAATTTTTTTTTCCCAGTTTACTACATTTCTTTTGATCTGGGTTAAAGTGATTTTGTCCCTGCAAACGTTTTTTAATTTAATGTAATTGAAAATCATCTAGTTTATTTTTAGATGTTCTCCATGTCTTAGTTCATAAAGTGCTTCCCTTTCCATAGATCTGACAGGTAAACTAGTCTTTCATCTACTAGTTTGCTTATAGTATTGTTTTTTATGTCTTAATCCTGTTTCCATTTGGGTCTTATGTTGGTATAGGGTGTGAGGTGTTAGTCTAATCTATGTTTCTTCCATATTAAGTTTCAATTTTCCCAACAGTTTTTATTGAAGGGAGAGTTTTTATCCCAATACTTGGACTCTTTGTATTTATCTAACAACTGCGTACTATAATCACTTCCTGCTATTGCACCTAGTCTATTCCACTGATCCACCACTCCATTTCTTAGTTAATGTCAGTTTTGATTACTAATGCTTCATAATATAATTTTAGATCTGGTAAGCCTATGTTACCTACATTTGCACATCCTTTTCATTGAATCCCTGGAAATTCTTGACTTTTTTATTTCTTGGAATGAATTTACTTACAACTTTTTCTAACTCATTTAAGTAACTTATGTTTTTGGAATTTTGATTGTTAGGGCACTAAACAGGTAGTTTAGTTTTGGTACTATTATCATTTTTTATCATATTAGTTTGACCTATCCATGAGCAGTTGATTTTTGCCCAATTTTTTAAGTCTGATTTTATTTGTGTGAGATGTTTTGTAGGCTGCCTTGGTAGACTCCCAATTGTTTTATGTTCCGTAAGTTTGCTTTGAATGGGATTTCTCTTCTCTTTTGAGCTCTTTCAGCTGTATCTTGCTAGTCATATCTATATCTATATATCTATATCTATATCTATATCTATATCTATATCTATATCTATATCTATATCTATATCTATATCTATATCTATATCTATATCTATACCTATATCTATATCTATATCTATATCTATCTATATCTACATCTACATCTCTCTCTATATATATATATGTATAAATGTTGAGGATTTATGAGGATTTATTTCATATCCTGCTACTTTGCTAAAGTTGGTAATTACTTCTAGTACTTTCTCTTTATTTTTTTGATACTCTAGATATACTATGATGTCATCTGCAAAGATTTGTCTCTTCCTTCCCAATTCTACTTCCTTCAATTTCTTATTATTCTCTTATTGCTGAAGCTAATTTCTAACACTATATTTAATTCTAGTGATGATAATGGGTATCCTTGTTTCATATCTGATCTTTTTGGGAATTCATCTAGCCTAATCTGATTGAATATAATGCTTGTTGATGGTTTCAGAAAAATACTTATTTTTCTAATGAACAATCAATTTATTGCTACACTCTCTAGTGTTTTAGTAAGAATGTGTGCTGTATTTTGTCAAAAGCTTTTTAAGTATCTGGTTATATAATCCTATGTTTTCTGAGAGTTTTTATTGATATAATTAATTGTACTAAACATTTTCCTAATATTGAACCAACCCTGCATTCCTGGGATAAATCTTACTTGATCATAATGTATTATCCTACTGAAAACTTGTATTCATTTTGTTAAGATTTTATTTAAGATTTTTGCATCTATTTTCATTAGGGACATAGGTCTATAAATTTCTTTCTCTATTTTAACTCTTCCTGGTTTAGGTATCAGCACCATATTAGTGTCATAGAAAGAGTTATGCAGTTCTGTCTTCTGCTCTTTTCTCAAAGAGTTTATATGGAATTGGAATCTATTTTTCCTTAATTGTTTGATATTAATTCACTTGTGAATCCATCTGGCCCTAAAGATTTTTTCTTCAAGAATTACATAATGGCTTCTTGAAATTCTTTTTCTGAGAGAAAGTGGTGTAGGTATTTAATTTCCTCTTCATTTAAGCTGGGCAACATATTTTAGAAAAAAAATCATCCATTTCACTTAGATTATCAAATATTTTCTCATAGAGTTAAGTAAAATAATTCTGAATTATTACTTTAATTTCCTCCTCATTGATGGTATTACAAAGACTTTAATAGCCTTATTGGTTTCATCACTTCAACAGCAAAACCACTGGAACCTAAGGGGAAAAATGGATTAGGTTGCCCCACCCATAAAAACATTTCTCCTTCCTAGCTATCAGAAACTGTAGATCTTCTGGTACAAACTAGCATCTTTTTTAAACTACTTTAATAGGCATCATTTCTTTTTTCACTATAATTGCCAAATAAAACTCATTTTTAAACAAAGAAAATATGCACTGGTAGGGTACCACTGCTTACAAAAATAATCTGATTTTATTGTATCTATCCCTCATAAATATGAAATGATGCTACATCTTGGAATGGCTTGAAATCAGAAAGATAGAAATGCAAATGGTGAGGATTACCTGTAGCATTTTTTTCAATTTTAAGATTTTATTTATTTTTGAGTTTTGCAATATTTTCCCTGATCTTACTTCCCTCCCCCCACCCCCCCACAGAAAGCAATTTGCCAGTCTTTGCATTGTTTCCATGGCATGCATTGATCCAAATTGAATGCAATGAGATAGAAATCATATCATTAAGGAAGAAACATAAAATATAAGAGATACCAAGATCAGACAATAAGGCATCAGTTTTTTTTTTTCTAAATTAAAGTTAACAGTCCTTGGTCTTTGTTTAAACTCCACAGTTCGTTCTCTGCATGCACATGGTATTCTCCAATGCAGATAGACTCAAATTGTCCTTGATTGTTGCAATGATGAAATGAGCAAGTCCATCAAGTTTGATCATTGCCCCCATGTTGCTGTTAGGGTGTACATTGTTTTTCTGGTTCTGCTCATTTCACTCAGCCTCAGTCATGCAAATCCCTCCAGGCTTCCCTGAATTTCCATCCCTCCTGATTTCTAATAGAACAATAGTGTTCCATGACATACATATACCACAGTTTGCTAAGTCATTAACCAATTTGAGGATATTTACTTGATTTTCAGTAATTTGCCACCACAAACAGGTTGGCTATTAATATTTTTATACAAGTGATGTTTTTACCCTTTTTCATTATCTTTTCAGGGTATATACACAGTAGTGGTATTGCTGGACCAAAGGGTATGCACATTTTTGTGACCCTTTAGCCATAGTTCCAAATTGCTCTCCAGAAAGGTTGGAATAGTTCACAGCTCCACCAACAATGTAATAGTGTCCCAGATTTCCCACAACCTTACCAACAATGATCATTATGCTTTCTGTTTCTTTTGGTCAGTCTAAGAGGTATGAAGTGAAAGCTCAGAGAAGCTTCAATTTGCATTTCTGTAATATGTAATGACTTAGAGCTCTTTTTCATATGACTTTGGATTGTTTTTATCTCCTCATCTATGAATTCCCCTTGCATATCCTTTGAATATCCATCAATTGGGGAATCACTTCTTTTTTTTTTACAAATTGACTCAGTTCTCTGTATATTTTAGAAATGTGTCATTTTTCAGAAGCATTAATTGCAAACTATTTTTTCCAGTTTACTACATTTCTTTTGATCTTGATTATAGTGATTTTGTCAGTGCAAAAACTTTTTAATTTTGTGTAATTGAAATAATCTAGTTTGTTTTAAATCATGTTCTCCATCTCTTCCTTATTACTAAACTGCTACCCATTTCATAGATCTGATAGGTGTACTAGTCCTAGATCTTCTAGTTTGCTTATAATATTGTTTTTTATGTCTCAACCCTGTATCCATTTGGATCTTATCTTGATATAGAGTTTGAGGTGTTGGTCTAATCTAATTTTCTTCCATACTAACTTTCAATTTTCCCAGCAATTTTTTATTGAAGAGAGAGAGAGTTTTTATCCCAGTAGCTGGACTCTTTGATTTTATCAAACTGCATATCACTATAATCATTTCCTGCTATTGTACCTAGTCCATTGCACTGGTCCACCACTCTTTTACTTTTTTATTTCTTTTTACATTTTATTTGTTTTCCAGTTATATACAATAGTAATATATATTCATCATTTATTGCAAGGCTCTGAATTCTTCAATTTCTCTCCCCTTTCCTTCCCTCCCACCCCACAGAAGGCTGTCTTATAATCTCTTCATTTTTTCCATGCCATACATGGATGTAAATTAAATGTGTTGTAAGAGTGAACATAAGATCAAACATAAACCCCTTCCCCCCACCCAGAAGATAAGAAACCTTAAGAATAGGGAGAAAAAAATTGTATTTCAGTCTGTGTTCATATTTCAATGTCTGTTTCTCTGGGATGAGTTGTTTTCTATATCATAAGTCAACCAGAGAAGTCAATATTTTTCCCACAGTTGATATTACTATTTGTACCTCCACTCTATTTCTTCCCACTGTCATTTATTCTGTTCTCTCTCTCTCTCTCCTTTCAACCTGACCCTATCCAAAATTTCATTGAATCTGAATACACACTCCTTCAATATTCCCTTCCTTCTATCACCTATTCCCCCCTTCCCTCCTCCCATTTTCCATTATCCCATCCTTTTCTTCCTATTTTTCTCTAGGGTAATAAAGATTTCCTCATCCTATTAAGGGTGTATGTTATTTCCTCTCTGAGCCATTTTTATGAGAATGAAGTCTCATTGATTTCCTCTTACCTACCTCATTTCCACTCCATTGAAAAAACTTTTTCTTGACTCTTATGTGTGATTTCTTAGCTTCTCCTTCATCTCCTTTTTCCTTCCTCCTAGTAATTTCCTTTATCAAAAATTGAGTCCATATTTTTCTTTATTATAAAATTATATTCCTCTCCTTCCTATGTTCTGTCTATATATGCTCTTTTTAATACCTCTTATACATGAGAAAGTTCATATGATGTATCAATATCTTCTTCCCATGCAGGAATACAAACAGTTCAATATCATTAAGTTCCTCATAGTTGACATCCTTCTCTTCCATTCCCTCAAAGGTTCACCAGAGTCCTGTACTTGGAGATCAGCTCAGGTTATTTCAATCAGAAATTTTGAAAGTCCCCTATTTCATTGAAAGGTCATCTTTTCTCCTGAAAGAGGATGTTAAGTTTTCCTGGGTAGATGATTTTCAGTTGTAAACTAAGATTTTTTGCCTTAAAGAATATCATATTCCAATCCCTACAAGCTCTTAATGTAGATGCTGCCAGATCCTGTGTAATCCTGAATATGGAGTCTTGGTAGTTGAATAGTTTGTTTCTGGCAGCTTTTAGAATTTTCTCTTTGATTTGGGAGTTTGAGAATTTGTCTATAATATTCCTGAAAGTTTTTCTTTTGTGATCTCTTTCAGGAGGTGACCAGTGAATTCTTTCAATTTCTATTTTACCCTCTCCTTCTAGGATCTCAGGGCAATTTTGCTGTATTATTTCTTGAAAAATGAAATCTAGGTTTTTTCCCTTAAATTATTTCTTCTGGATCTGTTTTCAAGCTTGGTTGCTTTTCCAATGAGATGTTTTACATTTTCTTCTCATTTTTGACTTTTTTTTGGAAGTTTTATTTCTGCCTGATTTCTTGCAAAGTCATCAGCTTCCTTTAGTTCCATTCTGCATTTGAAGGAGTTATTTTCTTCAGACAGTTTCTTTATTTCCTATTCCAGCTGAAGAATGCTGCTTTTAAGGCATCTTTCTCCTCATTTACCTTTTGTTTTGCTTTTTCCATTAGGCTTCAACCAATTTTTGACATTTTTATTCATTATTTTTTGTATATCTTTCATCAAGCTTTTGATTTCATCTTCATGATTTTTCTGCCTTGCTCTCATTTCTCCTCCCAATTTTTCCTCCATCTCTCTTAATTGCTTTTCAAATTCTCTTTTGAGCTCATCCATAAACTGAGCCCATTTTCTAATTCTTTTGGAGGTTTTGGATATGGAAGCTTGAATTTTGTCATCATCTGAGTATGTGTTGTGGTCTTCCATGGGACTAAAGTAATTCTCTATGGTCAGTCCAAGACAGCACTTTCAAAGATTTGGGGTTTTTTGGAGGGAGGACACTCAAATGGAATTTTCTCCCTGTGCTTTGATATATAGACAGTCCCCAGACTACCCTATGCCCTGGGGCTATAGGGAGGGATCCTGCTATCTTAGTATGGAAGCCCAATCTGCAATATCTGAGTGTAGGCAAACAGGAGAGTTCAACCTAAGGGAGAACAGAGAAATCTCTGCAGACTTCCCTTATCATCTATAGGGTTACAGGCTGCTTTTTCCTAATTCTTGCTGCAGTTTGTGTCCAGTTATCCTAAGTACATATTCATTCTGGTGGAGCAGAGTTCTCTCACTACTCCTTCAAGCTATTGCCGCTGAACGCTTGTCTGGATTGGGCTGGGGTGCACTGAGTTGCATCCCCATCCACCACTTTTTTCCGAACACCTATCCTTGTGAAACACACCTTCCCTGCAGAACTGGGAAAATGTATCACTCAATTTTACTGTGGTTTCTGACCATCCAAATTTTGGCTAAAGACATCCTTTGTTGGTTTTCTGGAGTTTGAGGGAAGGACTTCCAGGGAAATACTGCCTTCAGACCACCATCTTGGCTCCACCCACCACACTATTTCTTAAACAATACCATACAGTTTTGATGACTGATTCTATAAAATATAATTTTAGATCAGGTAGGGCTAAGCTCCCTTCTTTTGCACTTTTTTGCATTTTATCCCGGGAAATTTTTGACATGTTTTTACTCCATGTGAATTTACTTATAACTTTTTCTGACTCATTAAATAATTTTTTTTGGAATTTTGATTGGTAGAGCACTAAACAGTTAATTTAGTTTTGGTACAATTGCCATTTTTATTATATTAGCTCGACCTATCCATGAGCAGTTTATATTTGCCTAGTTATTTGAATCTGATTTAATTTGTGTGAGAAGTGTTTTGTACTTGTTTTCAAAAAGTTTCTAAGTCTGCCTTGGCAAATAGACTATTTTATATTGCCTGAGGTTACTTTGAAAGAGATTACTCTTTCTAACTCTTGGTCATAATGTATTATCCTAGGGATAACTTGTTGTAGTCATTTTGCTAAGATTTTAAAAAAGATTTGTCATCTATATTCATCAGGGAGATAGGTCTATAATTTTCTTTCTCTCTGTTATCTCTTCCTGGTTTAGGTATCAGCACCATATTGGTGTCAAAGAAAGAATTAGCAAGAGTTCACTTATTTTTTTTCTGAAGAGTTTTTATAGAATTGGAACCAATTGTTTATTAAATATTTGAAAGAATTCGCTTGTGAATCCATCAGGCACTGGGGATTTTTTCTTAGGGAGTTCAATAATGTCTTGTTGAATTTCTTTTTTCTGAGTTATATTTGTTTAGGTAATTAATCTCTTCTTAATTTAACCTGGATACTTTATATTTTTCTAAATATTTTTCCACTTCATTTAGATTGTCAAATTTATTGGCATAGAGTTGGGCAAAATAATTCCAAATTATGTCTTTACTTTTTTCTCTTCATTGGTGGTGAATTCACCTTTTTCATTTATGACACTAGCAATTTGGTTTTCTTCTTTCTTTTTTTAATCAAATTGGCCAGAGGTTTATCAAGTTTATTAATTTTTTTAATAAAACCAAGTCTTCATTTTTTATTTATTAATTTGATAGGGTTTTTTGCTTTTGCTTTTATTAATTTTTCCTTTAATTTTTTTAGAGTTTCTAATTTGGTATTTATGGGACTTTTTAATTTGTTCTTTCTCTAATTTTTTAAGTTATACATTTAGTTCACTGATTTCCTCTTTCTCTAATTTATTCATGTAATCATTTAAAGATATAATATATCCCCTGACAGCCGCTTTGACTGAATCCCATTGGTTTTCAATATTGTCATTATCTAGGATAAAATAATTAATTATTTCTATAATTTGTTTCTTGAACCACTCAATGTTTCAAATGAGGTTATTCAGTTTTCAAATAGTTCTGGGTCTATATCTCCCTGTCCCATCATGGCTTATAATTTATATTTCATTGTGATCTGAGAAAGATATATTCAATATTTATGCCTTTATGCATTTGATTATTGGGTATTTATGCCCTAAGTGTCATGTACTACAGAGAAAATGTAATATTCTTTTATATCCCCATTCAATTACCTCCATAATTTTATCATATCTAATTTTTCTAACATGCTATATACCTCCTTAACTTCTTTCTTTTTTATTTTATGATTTGATTTATCTAAATCTGTGAGCAGAAATTTGAGGGCTCCCACTAATAGAATTTTTCTGTCTATGTCTTCCTGTAGTTCTCTAAACTTCTCCTCTTAGATTTTGGATACTAATCCATTGGGTGCATACATATTCAGTATTGAAATCACTTTATTGTCTACGGTACTTTTAGGAGGATATAGTTTCCTTACTAATATCTTTTTACACTATCTGTTTTTGCAACTGCTTAGTCTGAGATAAAGATTGCTACCCCTGCTTTTTTAACTTCAGCTGAGGCAAAATATATTTTGTTCCAACCTTTTGCTGTTACTCTATATGCATCTTGCTGCTTCAAGTCAGTTTATTATAAGCAGTATATTGTAGGATCCTGGTTTTTAATCCACTCTACAATTCACTTACATTTTAAGGGAGAGTTCAACCCAGTCATATTCAAATTTATAATCACTAACTCTTTATTGCACTCCATGATATCTTCCCTCTTTTTGTGTTTTCCCCCCTTTTCCCCCTTTATCCATATTTCCAGTGTTTTGTTTCTGAATACCACTCCCTTCAGTGTGTGCCCTCCCATATCCACCCCTCTCCTTTCTTTCCCCTTTCTCTCTTTCCCTATTCCTTTCCCTTCCTTGTGTTAGTTCCCCTTTCCCCCTTTTAGTACTTGGAAGGTAAGATGTTTTTTTTTTTTTTAAGTTAACTGAGTATGTGTGTAAGTTAACTTTAAGCCAAGTTTGTTGAGAGGAGATTCAGGTGGTTCTCATTTCCTCTCTTCTTCCCCTCTATTACCATAAGTCTTTTGTACCTCTCAATGTTATGATATTGGTCCCATTCAATCCCCTTGCTCCTCCCATCTCCTTCCTGTCCCCCTTTTTAAGGCGGAAGGCTTTTAAATCATTTTCTCTAAGTCATTGAAAATTCTGAGTATTCATCACATCTAACTAAGTATATTTCATCTAATAGTGGTACACTTCTTGAGATTTATTAGTAGGGTTATAGGGTTATAAACAGTTTCATACCATTGGATAGCAGTCTCATGGATAAGTCATTAGTGTCCATCACTTCTGGATAGGTATATTCTCTCTGTTAGATTTACAATTCTCAGTAGTTATGAGAATATTTTTCCTATGCTGGGATGTAGCCAGTTTCAACTTATTGGATAGTAGTTATTTTTCTTTAACCTCCCTTGTTTTTACCTTTACCTTTTTGCTTATCTCTTGAGCCTCCTATTTGATGTCCAAATTTTCTATTTAGAGCTGGTCTTTTCATCAATAATTTTTGGAATTCTTCCATTTCACTAAATGTCCATATTTTCCCTTAAAAAGAAGGCTCAACTTTGCCAAATAGTGGATTCAAGCTGTGTTCCAGACTCCCTTGCTCTTCAGAATATCTTGTTCCAGGCGTATTGATCACTTAAAGTTGAGACAGCCAGGTCCTGTGTAATCCTTACTGTTGCTTCTTTGTATTTAAATTATTTTTTTCTCACTGCTTGTAGGATTTTCTCTTTCATGTTATAGTTCTGGAATTTGGCCCCAACATTCCTTGCTGTCTTCATTTTAGGATTTCTTTCTTTTTGGGATTGATGCATTCTTTCAATTACTGTTTTGCCCTCTGGCTCCATGATATCAAGATAATTTTCCATCACTATATTCTGTAATATTAAGTCCAGACTTTTTTTTTCTCTTCAATGTTTTCAGGAAGACCAATAATTCTTAGATGTCCCTTCTCTATCCATTCTTGATCTCAATGGTTTTGCTGATGAGTTATTTTACATTTTATTCTATTTTTCTATTTTATTTTGGTTTTGTTTAACAGGCTTTTGCTATCTCATGAAGTAATTAGCTTCCACAGACACCATTCTGTTTTTTTAGGGAGTAGTTTTCTTCATTTATCTTTTGCAGCTCCTTTTCCAATTGGTCAATTCTATTTTTGAAAGAGCTTTCCATTTGACCAATTGAGGTTTTGACAGAATATTTTCTTTTTGCATTTGCCCAGTTGAGGATCTGAGGGAATTATTCTCATTTTTGTATTGACCAATTGAGGTACTCAGAAAATTATTCTCATTTTGTATTTGTCCAATTGCATTTACCAATGATTTGCTTTCTTGTTGCAAGGTATTTCTCTTCTCTTGGGTTTCTCTTCCCAAATTTTCCAATTGATTTTTAAACTCCTTCCATATTTCTTCAAGGAATTCTTTCTGTGCTGGACACCAAATCATATTCTCCTCAGATGTTCTAGGTCTCTCTGAGTTAGGGTCTTTTCCACCCATGAATCTGTCTATGGATCCACCTTTCCACTGACCTTTTTTCATTTTGCTGATACCTTGAATTAGGGAGGGCTTGGTTCACAGAGGTTTGGTGTTGGCATCCCTAGAGGCTTTACTCACTGAGTGTTATATATCAAGCTGGCCATTAGGGTGTGCTAGATGTTTTGATCACTGGGTGTAATTTCTCAGTTGTTCAGTAGGGGGTGCTGGTTTCTTTCTCTGGAGTGTCTGTGACCTTGATTGAGGCTGCCTCCCTTCGCCTGAAAGGAATGATTAAACTGCAAAATATTTTTTGTCTTCCATCAGTGGTGGGCTATTCCCTGGGGTGAGGTTATCACTCTCCCTGTTGTCAGCTAAGGTGGTTCTTCTGCTCACATACCTGTGCCTGCGGCACTAGGTCGATGATTGTGTTTGTTCTTGGAAGAGACTTCAGCTGAAATGGAGGCCTAGAGTTCCTCAGATCAGAGGAGCCCAGGGCTGATGTCTGCATCACTCCTGCCAGAATTCCCCCCCCCATCCTTTCAGCAAGCTCCAGACAGTCAGTGTCAACACCAATGCCCCTGTTCCTCAGCTGATCCAAGCCCTCATGGTTGACCAGACTTTAACCCCACCTCTGATTAATCAGGTCTGGTTCTTGGACTCTCAGGCTCCTGGTCTCCAACCCTGCAGCTAATCAGGCTGATCCATGGCAGATTTGCCCGCTGAGTCAGCCTGGACTCTCCCAGGACTTTGGAAGACAAATCCTGAGGTAGATGTCCTGTCTCCTGGCTCTTCTTTCTGGTTTTTGTTGACCAGAATTCTGTTAAGTTTCTTTTATATCATATATGTGGAAAGACCAGGAGATTTTAGAACTGTACCTGTCTTCTCTCCACCACCTTGGCAGGGCTACCTGTAGTCTTACAAATGAAACATTCCCCTATGCACAAGGTATCTGTCACCAAATGCTGATCATTATGATGTGTCTCCTTTTTCATTTTATATCTACCTGACTTGGGCTTTCACTTTTGAATTTTTGTTTAGGTTTAGAAAGAAGTCTTTTGTTAATTTTGAAGTTGTCACTCAATTGCTATTACTGTTTGAATTATTTTACTTCTGCATTTCTATTATCTAGACTGTTCAAAAAGAAATCAATCTCTTTAGTTGTTTTATTTCTAAAAATATTTCAAACCCTCCTATTATTGTGCCTCCATCTTTTATGATTTGTGGTTAAGTTAAAATTTACAGGAGGGATCAACTGGGGCTGCAGTCAAAAACCTATAGCTCTTTGGAAGAGGTTATTCCATTTTTTTTTTAGTTTTTTGCAAGGCAAGTGGGGTTACGTGGCTTGCCCAAGGCCACAAAGCTAGTTAATTAAGTGTCTGAGACCGGATTTGAACCCAGGTACTTCTGACTCCAAGGCGGGTGCTTTATACACTATGCCACCTAGCTGCCCCAGTTATTCCATTTTTAATAGAAGGTTCATATTAATATTGCAATATTCAAATGAGCTTTTCTTCATATTCGATGACCTTTCTTTGTACTTTTTATCGAACTTGTTTCTGAAATGAATTGTTAAGTTTAATCATTATGTGTCTTTAAGTTGGTTTTTGTTTTTGTTGTTATTTTGCCCCGGAAGGAAAGCCAATTATTTTTATTTGAATTTAATTTAGAAGTTTTGGATAGTTTTCTTCTTTTATCCATTTCAGTATGATTTCAGTTTTTTTGTCTTTGTCATATTATTTTGGGTGACCTATTACCCTTGCATTGTTTCTATGCAGCTGGACTTGAACTTCAGTATTTTCACTTGTATAGTAAAAATATTTTCATTTAATGTTTTTAGTTTGTATTTCTCTGCTAGGTTGCCCTTTACTTTCATTGATTTACATTCCTAATCTATCATTTTTCTCTTTTAAATTTTTGGGTGTGGTTTACCATTTTAGGTTCATAGGGTTTTTTTATCTTCTATTTATTATTTTTGCTGAGTAAGACAAATATTCTATATCCAAAATTCTCATTTGTCTTTTAAAGCACTTAGGTACAGAACGCTGTGCTTCAGTGCTCTAATCAAATTCCTTAGAGTCTTCTGTATCATAAAATATTGATTTCCCCCCTTTTTGCAGTATTCTTTTTCATACTTATCTGAATCCATGTACTAGATTTGGAAGCAATTTCCTTTTTTATTTTTCCATTTGTTTTCTTTTTTTCCACTTGCTTTATGTGTTTATATTTATGATCTTTGAATTCCCTTTATCCTAATTTTCTGGCTTCCTCTGTCATTTTAATTTTCCTATTACTTACTTCCCGTCACCCTTTGTTCTGATTGTGCTTTACTTGGGGACTAGAAAGTATCTTAGCTTCCTCTCACTAAGGGTATTTTTATGGCTTACCAGTCTAAGTCTCTATCTTTCCCAGGTGACATTTTGATCAGCAGAGCAGATGCTGTGTTATTTTCTTCTTTTTTACTTTAAAATGTTATTTATTTCAAGTTTTACAATTTTTCCCCTAATCTTCTGTCCCCCACTACAGAAGGCAGTCTTTACAATGGTTCCACAGTATACATTGATCTAAATTGAATATGATGAGAAAGAAATCATATCTGTAAGGAAGAGGAAATAAAGCATAAGAGAGTACAATTACAAAGTAATTGTTTTTGTTTTTTTTTTTTTAAATTAAAGGTAAAAGTCTTTGGTCTTTTTTCAATCTCCGTGATTTCTTTTTCTGGACACAGATGGTATTCTCCTTTGCAGATACCCCTGAATTTTCCCTGATTGTTGCAGTGATGGAATGAGCAAGTCCATCAAACTTTATCATCGCCCCCATGTTGCTGTTAGGGTATACAAAGTTTTTCTAGTTCTGCTCATCTCACTGAACATCAGTACGTGCAAATCCTACCAGGCTTCCCTGAATTCCCATCCCTCCTGGTTTCTATTAGAACAATAGTGTTCCATCACATACATATATCAGATTTTGTTAAGCCAATCCCAATTAAAGGACATTCACTTAATTTCCAATTCTTTGCCACTACACACAGTGTTGCTATGAATATTTTTGGACAAGTGATTTTTTACCCTTTTTCATAATATCTTCAGGGTATAAACCCAGTTGTGGTATTGCTGGATCAAAGGGTAGGTGCAGGAGGAATGGGAATTCAGGAAGCCTGGAAGTATTTATATGAATTGATGCTATGTGAGATGAGAAGAAGCAGAAGAATTGTACACCCTAGCAGCAACATGGGAGTGATAGCTAAACTTAATGTACTTGTTTATTCCATCAGTGCAACTATCAGGCACAATTCTGGGGTATCTTTGATACATATCCAAAGAAATAATTGAGAAGTTTGAACAAAGACCAAAGACTATTATCATTAATATAAAAAAAAACACGTCATATTTTTATGCCCTTTTGCTATGTCAAATTTTATGTTTCTTCTTTTAGGATATGATTTCTCATCACATTCAGCTTAGATCAATGCATACCAAGGAAACAATGTAAAGACTAACAGACTGCCTTCTGTGGGGAGTGGGCTGAGGGAAGCAAGATTGCAGGGGGGGAATTGTAAACTTCAAAATAAATAAAACTTTTCTAAAATAAAAATAAAGTGTAGTTCTCTTGCCTTTAGAAATGCCTTACCTACTAGGAGGACAGCTTGAAATATTTTTCCTATTAAGAACGTAAAGGTGTTAGGGCTATTAAATTTACATTTTTTGAGTTTCCTCATCTGCTTCAGAGTTTTTGAGAAAACCAAGAATAAAGACACATAGAGAACACATTTTAATCGTTAAAGTACCACTTAAATTTTAGGTATCTGTAATATGTTATTACATTTTTTTTGATGTTTAAAAGATTATGTTGTTTATTATTTATTATTTTAAGTATTCATTTATTTTTAAAATGAGTTTCAAATTTTCTCCTCTTCTTTCACTTTTATGACACCCCCTCAGAAAGTATGCAAAATGATGCCACTTATGCTTTTCAAATTTAAAAAAAATTATTTCCATATTAATTTTATCACAAACAAGCAAGGACAATAGAGTAAGAAATTTATACCTCAATTTTCCCTAGAAATTCATTAGTTCTCTTTCTAGAGGTGGATAGTATTTTTGCATTATGACTCCTTTGTAATTGCCTTGGTTCATTGTACTAAATCTTGAATCACTGATGAGAGCAATCAAGTCTTTCACAGCTGATCAATATTCTAACACTGTCATTGTACACAATGACTCCATCTGCTTCTTTCTTCACTTTGTGTCACTTCATATATATTTTTCTGAAACCATCTCCCCTTATAATTTAATGGCAAAATTACTTCTATACAATTATGCTATATCTTGCCTATTTGATTATTTTCTACTAAATTTTCAATTTTTTGCCATTATAGAACCTACTATTTCAAATACTTTAGTATCTACAGGTACTTTTAACTCAATATCCTTGAGAACAGACCTGGTAGTGGTATTCTTATGTCTAAGTATATGCACAATTTTGTAGATTTTTGCATATTGTTCTCTAGAATGATCACTTCTAGTCCCAACTCCACCAGAAGTGAGACTTCTTTCCCAGCTTTCTGATTTCTCTGCAATATTGACTGCATTGATCTTCATAGTGCAAAAACTTTTTCTAAAGTTTAATATAGTCAAAATCCTCCATTTTAAAATATAAAATATACTCGTCTTCATGTATGGTCATATATTTCTCTCCTTTCCATAAATCCCATGAGTTTCATAGGCAATTAGTCTAGAGTATTGTTATATATGTCTAAATTCTGTACCCATTATGACTTCATTTTTTTATATATTGGGAGATATGTATTTATGGTCAGTTTTGTCATACTATTTTCCAGTTTTCCCAGAAGTTTTTGAAGAATAATGTTCTCTTATGCCAAATGCCAGAGTGTTTGGATTTGTCAAACAATAGATTATTATAGTCATTTACTATTGTTCCTTTTGTACCTATCCTAATACACTGATTCATTGCTCTATTTCTTACACAGTATCACTCAGTTTTGATGACTACCACTTAATAGTATAGATTTAGATCTGAAACAGTTAGGTCATCTTCCTTTGCATGTTTTATTTTTCTTATCAGTTCCTTTGTTATTCTTGACATTTTGTTGCTCCAGATACATTTTGATAATATTTTCTCTATCTCTAAAAATAGTTAATTGGTAATTTGATTGTTATGGCACTGAATAAATAATTCAATTTTGGTAGAATTTTTATGATATTAGCATGACCTAAAAATGGGCACCTGTTGGTTTTCCACTTGTTTAGATATCACTTTATTTGTGTGAAAAGTATTTTGTAATTATCTTCATACAGTTTCTAGACTTGTCCTGGGAACTATATTTGCAAGTATACAATGTTGTCTATAATTTCTTTAAATGTTATTTGTCTTTCTGTCTTTTGCCCTTGAGGTTTGTTGTTCATATCCCTCTCTCTCCCTCTCTCTCTCTCTCTCTCTCTCTCTCTCTCTCTCTCTTAGATAGATGATTTATGAGACTTTCTTCTTTATCCTGCTATTCATCAGAAGTTGTTAATTGTTTCAAATAGGTTTTTTTTTTTTTGGTTGATTTTCTAGGCATCTCTAAGTATACCAAAATCATCATCTGCAAAGAGGGAAAGTTTTGATTCCTCATTGTCAATTCTAATTTCTTCAGTTTCTTTATCTTCTTTTACTGCTAAAGTTAACATTTCTAATATTATATTGAATAGTAAAAGTGATAATGGAATTCTTGCTTCATCACTGTCCTTATTGGAAATGCTCTCAGTTTATCCCCATTAGAGATAACATTTGTTGATAGTTTTGGAAAAATACTTATTACAATTTCAACGAAAACTCCATTTATCCTTTTACTCTTTAGTGTTTTTAATAGGAATGGATGTTGTATTTTATCAAAGGTTTTTTCAAGAGCTATAATAGATAATAGATAATCAAAAGATTTCTATTGGGTTTCCTATTGATATATTAAATTACGCTGAATCTTTTCCTAATACTGAACCAATCCTTCCATAAATCTGAATTGGTCATGGTGTTATTATGTAAGTAATAACTTCCAATCCCTTTTCTAACATTTTATTTAGGATTTTTGCCTCAAAATGGATGAGAGTGACTCATCTACAGATTGTTTGTTCTGTTTTGAATCTTCTTGGTTTAGGTAACAGCACCATATAAGTGTGATAAGAGAAATTTGACTGAAGTCCTCCTAGTTTTAAAAAATAGATTATGGATAATTGGCACTAATAGATGCTGAAATGTTTTGTAAAATACACTTGGTTTTCTTTTAAATAATTTTTAATTGGGGCGGAGCCAAGATGGTGACAACAAAGGATCCAGTCTTAGGAGCTCTCTGATAAAACTCATAAGCTAAGGACTAACTAAACTTTTGAGAGACAGAACCCACAAAGGGACCCAGTGAGGCAGTTCTCCTACTCAAGGTAACCTGGAAAAGAGCAGAAAGGCTCTGCTCCCCAGGCTCGGAGGGGCGGCCTGCCAGAGGGGTGGCCCACCAGAGCAAAAGAATTTCAGCCTTCCAGAGGCAGCCCCAGGTTGCTGGGAGCCATGGCTCACAGCAGCGGGTGAGTCTCCTGAGCTACACCCCAGGGAGCACCAGACACAAAGTGGGGGAACACCGGGGGACCTCTCCCAGAGGGAGCACCTGGAGCCCAGCCCTCAGGGCACACAGCCAGCAGCTTGGTCTTTCAGCAGCCCAGACCAGGCAAAAGAAGCAGGCTGAGCAGGTAAGCAGGTAGCCCCAGGGCATGAGCCCATTGAGCTGAGGGAGGGGAGTGAAGAGAGAGTGCTGAGCTCTGTCCTCTGTCTCTAGAACAGGACTCTGGGGCTCTGACCACATTCAGATCCTGATCGCAGTCTAGGCCTCCCCATAGAAGAACAGGGCCCCCCCCCCACCTTGGCCCCGTGGCAGAGTGGGGCCCTTATGGTCATTCACAAACCAGGAGGGAGGACAGAGCCTCACACACTGAGACGCTTGTGGAAGCGGCCCAAAAGCTCAGGAAGCACCCCAAAACCAGGCCTAGGCTGGGAAAATGAGCAAGCAGAGAAATAAGAGGAAGACTATTGAGAAATATTTTACAAATGAGCCCAAGAAGGATCAAAATACTCAGTTTGAAGATGAGGAAGCACAAGCTCCTTTATCTGAAGACTCCAAGAAAAACACAAATTGGGATCAGGCTATGACAGAGCTCAAGAAAGACTTTGAGAATCATATGAGGGAGTTGGAAGAAAAACTGGGAAAAGAAAGGAGAGAGATGCAGGAAAAACATGAAAATGATGTCAGCAGCTTAGTCAAGGAAATCCAAAAAAATGCTGAAGAAAATAGCATGCTAAAAACCAGCTTAGGTCAAATGGATAGAACAATTCAAAAATTTATTGAGGAGAAGAATGCTTTAAAAAGCAAAATTGGCCAGATGGAAAAAGAGATAAGAAAACTCTCTGAGAAGAACAAATCCTTCAGACAAAGAATAGAATTTAGGGAGATTGATGAATTTACCAGAAATCAGGAATCAATACTTCAAAACCAAATAAAATGAAAAATTAGAAGAAAATGTGAAATATCTCATTGAAAAAAACAACTGATATGGAAAACAGACTTAGGAAAGATAATTTAAAAATTATTGGAATACCTGAAAGTCATGATCAGGAAAAGAGCCTTGATATCATTTTCAAAGAATTACTACAGGAAATATTCTAGAAGCAGAGGGAAAAATAGAAATGGAGAGAATCCACCGATCCCCCCGAGAAAGAGATCCCAAAAAGACAACCCCTAGGAATATTATAGCCAAGTTCCAGAACTCCCAAGTCAAAGAGAAAATATTACAAGCAGACAGAAGCACACAGTTCAAATATCATGGAGCTGCAGTCAGGATCACACAGAACTTAGCAGCAAATACATTGGAAGCTCGTAGGCCTTGGAATACAATATACCGGAAGGCAAAAGAGCTTAGAATGCAGCCAAGAATGAACTACCCAGCAAGGCTGAATGTCCTCTTCCAGGGAAAAAGATGGACTTTCAATGAACCAGGGGAATTTCAAAGGTTCCTTTTGGAATGGCCAGAGCTGAACAGAAGGTTTGATCTTCAGATACAGGACTCAGGTGAAGAATGGAGATTGGAGGAGAGGGGGGAAATATGAGGGACGTAATGAGGATGAACTGCATGTATAGAAAAATAATACTGATAATAATCATATGAACCTTCTCAGTTAATAGAGTAGGTAGAGGGAGCCTTTATAGTTGAAACACAAGAGAAAGCTGAATTGAAGATAAAATATGGTGTAAAAATGGAGTCAATAGAAAAAAAGGGAAATTGAATGGGAGAAAGTAAAAGGAGAGGGGGGATAGTCCAAGATATTTCACATAATAAGATTTTTTTTATTACAATGAGCTATTGCAATGATATGGAATGGGGGAGGCAAGGGGGAATGAGGGAACGTTTGCTCTCATCAGAGATGGCTAGGAGAGGAAACAGCAAATATACTCAATGGGGTATAGACATCTGGAGTAAGAAGGGGGGGAGTAGGGGGAAGGGGGGGGATGTGAATAAAAGAGGAGAGGATCGACCATGGGGGAAGAGTGGTCAGATATAACACATTTTCTTTTTTACTTCTTGCAAGGGGCTGGGATTGGAAAGCCTGCCCAGGACCATAAGGCCAGGTGGATTCTGAGCCTAAGGGTTGGTAAGGGGTCTCAGGGCTTATTGGCCTCAGGACCAGGGATCTGTCTGCTGCGCCACTCAGCGACCCTAGAGAAGAGTCAGAGTGAAAGGAGAGAGAAAATACAGTACATAGTAGTGGAGAAATAAGAAAGGAGGGAGTTCCGATCAGCAATGGCAATGTTGGAAAAATGTAGAAGTAACTTTTGTGATGGACTTATCATAAAGAATGTGATCCATCCGTGACAGAGTTGTTGGTGTTGGAACAAAGACTGAAGCACATTTTTTGTTATTATTAGTTGGGGGGAGGGTGCAGGGCAAGTGGGGCTGGGTGGCCTGCCTGGGGTCACATAGCAGGGTGATCTCTGGGTATCTGAGGCTGGATTTGGACCTGGGTGGTCCTGGCTCAAGGGCCAATGCCCATCCAGCCACCCCTACTATTATTACTATTTTATTTTATTTTGGGACTTTTTTTTCTTCTTCTTGGTTTTTGCAGGGCAATAGGGATCGAATGGCTTGCATGTCACATGGCTGGGTGATTGTTGGGTTTATGAAGCTGGATATGGAGATATGGACTCGAGTGTTCATGGCTCCAGGGCTGGTGCTTCATCCATTGCGCCACCTGGCCATACCTACAATTATTACTATTATTTTTTTAATTTATTTTTTTTCTCTCCCCTTTACTGTTTGCTCCCAAGCAAAGCTATCTATATTCATGGGGTGTATTTTGTTTACTTGTAAACAAGAATATTTTATTAATGTAAAAAAAATTTTGTACAGAATGGGAATAAAAAAAATAATAATTACCTAGCTGTGTGGCTTTGGGTAAGCCACTTAACCCCAGTGCCTTGCAAAAGCCAAAATAAAAGTGTCTTATCTACTACATAATTTTGCTATCTTTAATATTTTATTTCCTCCTCAAGGATACGATTCCTCTCTCAACACATTCAATGTCAATCAATGTATAACATGGAAACAATGTAAAGATTATCAGACTGGCTTCTGTGGGGAGGTGGGGGAAGAGAGAGTGGGGAAAAGATTGTAAAATTCAAAGAATCAAAATGATAGGTAAAAACTATTGTATTTAATTGGAAAACAAATAAAATATTAATAAAATTAAAAGATAAAATACCTGCTCAGTCTTAAAAAATAAAAAAAAATAATTTTTACTTTTTTGCAAGACAGTAGAGTTAAGTGACTTGCCGAAGTTCACACAATTGAGTGAGTATTATTTGCCTGGGGTCAGATTTGAACTCAAGTCTTCCTGAAACCAGGATCAGGGCTTTATTCATTGTGCCATTTATCTGACACCCTAAAATTCACTTATTAATCCACCTGGACCTGGAGAATTTGCCTTAGTGAGTGTATTGATTATTTCTTCAATTTATTTTTTTCTGAAATTGAGTTATTTATTTGCTCTTCTATTAATATTGGGTAGACTGTATTTTTGTTGGCATTTATTTATTATACTAAAGTTGTTGGATTTATTAATCTATAGTTGGGCAAAATAGCAACAAATTATCTCTCTAATTTCCTTGTCATAGGTAATGAGTTCACTGTTATCATTTTTTTTAGGATTTTGTAAGGCAAATGGGTCTAAGGGTCTTGCCCAAGGCCACACTGCTAGGTAATTATTAAATGTTTGCGCCCCGATTTGAACTCAGGTACTCCTGACTCCAGGTCCAGTGCTCTATCCACTTTGTTGCCTAGCTGCCCCTACTCATCATTGTTGATACAGATAATTTAGTTTTCTTTCTTTTTTTCATTAGATTAACATCAGATTTATATATTTTATTTGCTTTTTTGAAAACCAAAACCTAATTTTATTGATTAGAACTGTCATTTTCTTGCTTTCAATTTTTTTAATTTTTCAGCAATTTTCAGAATTTCTAATTTGGTATTTATTTTGTAATTATTTAATTAGATATATTTCTACATTTTTTAGTTGCATGTACAACTCATTGAGCACCTCTTTCATTATTTTATTCATATAAACATTAGAGACAAAAAAATTCTCCTAATACCTGCTCTGGCTGCATCCATTAAATTTTGGTAAGATATACCATTTTTTTCATGTTCTTGGAGCAAATTATTGTTTTTTTTCTGTTTAGTCTATTCATTCATTGAAATTAGGCTATTTAGTTTCCAAGTAACTTGTGGATTAACTTTCCATGCAATTTTAGAGCAATAGGATCTGAAAAGCATTCATTTCTTTACTCTTCCTTTCTACATTAGATTGTGAGGATTTTATGCCTTAATAAAATGTCAGTTTTGGTACACATGCCAAGTACCATAGAGAAAATGTATATTCTTTTCTGTTCCTATTCAGTTATAACCAAATGCCTATCCTATCTAGGTTTTTCTAAGATTTTATTCAATTCAAAACTTCTTTCTTTTTTATTTTGTATTTAGATTTATCTAATTCTGAGGGAGGTTTAAGGTTGAGGGAGGCTGATTTCCCCAATGATATAGTTGTGTTGTCTATGTCTCCTTGTACTTTGGTGTCTCCTCAAATAATTTGGGCAAGATACCATCATATATATATATATATACATATATATATATATATATATATATATATGTATATATATATATATATGTATATTTAGTAAGGCTATACCTTCACTGCCTATTGAATCTTTTAATTAAATGTACTTTCCTTCCATAACCCTTCTTAAAAATTCTATTTATTTATTTATTTGCTTATTTATTTATTTCTTTTTAGGTTTTTTGCAAGGCAAAGGGACTAAGTGGCTTGCCCAAGACCACCAATGTAGGTAATTAAGTTTTTGAGGCCTGATTTGAACTTAGGTACTCCTGATTCCAGGGCTGCTGCTCTATCCAGTATGCCACCTAGCCACCCTTCCATATTCCTTTTAATGATATCTGTTTTTAGTTTTGGCTGAGATCAGGATTGCTACACCTCATGATTTTTTTTTTTTTTTACTTTCTCGAAGAATAACATATTGTGGTCAAGTTTTTTTTTTTTTTATCAAAAGTCTATGTGTTTCTCTCATTTCAAATTCATTTCCTGTAAATAAAAGTTTGTAGGATTCTGTTTTTTTAATCCATTCTTCTATCCACTTCTGTTTTATGGGAGAGTTCACCCCATTTACATTTACAGTTGTTTTCTAATTCTTGGGGGGCAGCTAGTTGGAGCAGTGAATAGAGCACTAGGCCTGGAGTCAGGGGGACCTGAGTTCAAATCCAGCCTCAGACATTTAATAATTACCTAGCTTTGTGACTTTGGTCAAGTCACTTACTCCCATTGCCTGCAAAAAAACAAACAAAAATTGATAATAATGTAATTATTTCCATGCTATCTTTCCCCATTTATCCTTTTGCCTTTTATTTCTCTTATTCCTCTTTATCAGTGTTTTGCTCCCTTTTCTCTTTAACAATTTTTCAAATGTTCACCTTAATTTTAACTTTACTGTTACCTTCACCAGAAGATTCCCTGTTTCTCTTAAACTTAAATATTCAATTGAAGGTCAGATTAATTTATCCTTGTTATATAAATATAAAAATGATATAATAATTATTATTGCTGTTAATATCATTACTATTGCTATCTACCTCTTCATCTAAATGACCTTAAAACATATTGAATTCTCTCTATATAATTGTATGTACATATGAATATATGCCTATATATAAATATATGTATGTACATGCAGACATTTATGTGCATGCATATTTGTAGATATATACATGTATATATACACATATGGGCATACATATTCAGGCACATGTATGCCTATATATTTATATATGCATATGAATATATGCAAGAATTTGTATATGTATATTACTATATATTTATACCTAATAATATTTGCATATGAACTTTTTATTACTATGATTTCTTTTTATTAATAGATTTTATTTATTTACAAATTACATATAACAGTACTTTCTACCAATCATTTTTGCAAGGTTTTGAATTTCATAATTTTTCCCTTTTCTCCCTTCCCTGCCCCCCCACCAAAAGGCAATGCCCATAGTGTTTATATATGTTTCCATGTTATGCATAGATAAAAATCAAATGTATTGAGGGGAAAAACATCTTTAAGGAAGAAAGAAAATATTAGAGATGGCAAAATTATGGAAAACATACGATGCTTTTTATTTAAAATTGAAGGTAATAATCTTTGTTCTTCATTTGAACTCCACAGTTCTTTCTCAGGATCTAGATGGTATTCTCCATCACAGATCCCATAACAATTTCCCTGTTTATTACACAGATGGAGTGAGTAACTCCATCAAAGTTGATCATCACACCATATTGTTAGGGCGTATAATGTTCTTCTAATCCTGTTCATCTCATTCAGCATTAATTCAGGCAAGTTTTTTCAGATTTCTCTGAAATTCCATCTCTGATTAAAAATAGAACAAGAATATTCCATCACATTCAAATGCCATAATTTGTTCAGTCATTCCCAAGTTGATGGCTGTCCCCTTGATTTCCAATTCTAAATGAAATAAAGTTCCTGATTCTTTTCCGTCTCTTAATTTTTAGACCTTTATTTCTACTTTTATTATTTTACTGAAATGTTCTCAAATTTTTTTCAATGGCATATTAACTCCAATATTCCTTTATTTTTGTCTCACTTCTCATGTTTAGTGAAATAACTGCATTTTTTTACACTTTTGACCAACTGCTCCTTTTTGAAACAATCTTTTCACTATTTGACAAACATGATAAATACTCATTATTAACAAAAAAAAGTTCAAGATTCTAAGAATATTAGTTTATAGTCCAGGCATCCAGTTTTAAAACAAACTTGAATCAGGCAACCTGGAAGAGACACTGAGCTCTAAAGACTAGAGAACCACATTTTTTATGCATTAAAAGAAAACAATTAATAACTAAAATACAAAATTAGACACTGATATTTATTTGGACTATAGATTAGGAACTTTCCAAATTGAGAGGGTAATAATCAAGTTTTGAGATTTAGAAGCAGGGAGAGGATGTCACTCTATCTCCATTACTAACAAAGAAGTAAAATTTAAAAAAAAACAGTGAAGCAAGTCTCAAAATTGAGTCAATTTTATGAAACTGAATCAGTTTGATTTATGAAATTTTAACAATTCTATCACTTTATCACGATAAACCTGTATCTTTCTATCTCCTTTCCTGCATAGCCACAATTATTACTTTTTACTTTAATAGAATCATCATTCAAATCTAAATTCATAAGTGTACCTTGTCCTTTTCAAAATGTATTGTTTTGGAATTTTTTTCTATTATGAATATACATACATATGTGGCTATCCATATGTGTGAAAGAAAAAGTATCCTTATTGATCTTACATGGATTCAAATATCAAATTCAATAGGTTCTTAACAGAACTAATCATTTTCTTCTAACCCCTGCTCTTCTTCTAAACATTCCCATTTTGTTGAGGATTCTACCCTTTTTCAGATTGCCGGATTTGTTACTATAAGTGTAAATGCCATATGTCATTGTATACATTATTGAATGATCTGCCAAATTCAATTTATTGTATTTGTATAACACTTATAATATATTTTTCCCGCACTCTCTATCTCCACTAGCATTTTCTAGACACTTTTTTCTTTTTTTCTGTACTGTTATAACATTCTCCTGATATCCCTCAGTTTCCAATCAAATTCCTTAGATTCCAAAACAATATTTCTAAGGTCTATCCCTGTCATTCTCTTTCATAAAACAAACAAAAGTTTTCAATATTTGCTACTTTTAATAGGACCAAATATAAAACCCTCAATCTGGCATTTAAGGTCCTTCACAATTTTATTCACTCTAATTCACTAGCATTTTCCCTACATTATATTCCTTCATAAATTCTATGAGCACTTGCTATCACCCAAATTCAAAGAGTGTCTGTATATTTCCATAATTAAGTCACCTATGATACCATCCTCAACTAGCTTGGAGTGTTTTACTTCATCATTTCTGACTGTATGATTCTTGACTGTAAGATTCTTATGTATTTTCTAAATTAAGTTTAGTTTAAATAGTGTCCTTTAAACCTTCCCTTTCACCTACACCCACCCCCAAAGTAGGCACTAGTATTTCTCCTCTTATTGCTTTTTCTTTTCCTTCCTGAAATATTATATCCCTCCCTACACAGTAAGGTTCTTAATGCAGCTATTTGTTTTAATTTTTAGATCATTGTTTACAAGCATATTCTTTTGCACATAATAGATGCAAGAAATGCTTATTGAATTGTTATCCTTATAGAACTGACTCTTGCCTTGAGAAATTCAAGCTAGAGAAGAGAAGGGCATTGAGGCATGCTGGAGAAGTTGGAAAATACATTTGAGAGGATAAAGTTACAAATAGAACATTGTGAACTTCATCTATGCTTTTGATAAGCAAACACCCCACAAAGATAGGTATCAACCACTTTAATGTGCAATAATCTTACATATATGATTTTACATTAAAACTACCGAAATCCAAAATGATCCCTAGTTCAATATTTAGGGGAAAAGAAAACATCTATGATTTACCAGTCATAGGTACTTTCTTGACTATAAGAACATTATTCCTCCTTTGAGATATATATATATATATATATGTATATATATATACATACATATAAATATATATATACATATATATCAGGTGATTAAAGATTTTTTAATGAACCCCTCCCAATATATCTGAGAATACTATTAAATATTACTTGATATCTACGTGATGTCTTCCCAATTTTTTATGAAGAAACAGAATTTACAATTATCTTGAAAAATATTTGAGAAGCCAGAATCAGCTTTATATCACAAAGATAGTGGTATAGTAATTTGGTGTTAAAGCAAATAAAAAAGTTACTGAAATAGGCACAAATTAGAAAAGGAAGAGTCCATAGGTAACTCACATTTCCAACAATATGCCCTAAGATGGATTATTCTTCAAGTTCCTATCTTTCAGAAATTATCTACATACAATTTATACATTTCTTTAACCATTAGTTCTCTCTACCTCTGAATTGTCCTTAACAACTTCATTACTCAACTATTGCTGTCCTCTAACGCTATGAGAGAAGATGTAATTCTTTGAGGAAGTCTCCTTTAGAGCTATCCCCTGGGACTTTACCCTTCCCTAATATTATCTAAATCTTGAAACCTACTTTTTCCTTTAAATTTAATATTTTATTTTTCTCTAATTACATGCAATAACAAGTTATTAGTGTGTTCTTCAAATTTTTGTTTTTCATATTTTCTCTCTTCCTTTTTTTTGGTGTTGAGTATTCAAGAAATTTGATACAAGTCATACATGTTCTTTCCTGAAAAACATATTTCCATGTTAGTCATGTGAAAGAAAAAATAGATGAAAAAAGAAAAGGACAGTAAAGGACAAATGAATTTTGCTATGCATTCAATCCTAGACCTCAAGAGAATTTTTTTTTGTCTGAAAGGCCCTTTCCATTATGCCTATATCTAAACAATATTAGGACTTGTTTATAGGACTATATCCAAGAAAAAATCTCCAAATAAAAGGATCCCTTAAGTTAAGATCCATTGTTGTTTACCACCACTATTATAGAAGCTTCATTAAAAAATAGGTTGAGGTCATTAAATTCCAGTTATCTGACTAGTTCCAGGATCATGCAAATTATATTTAACCTTTGATAACCCTAAAGGACAAATTTAGAACTCTTCAGGTTTGAATTAAGCTGGAAATCTTTAGTTATTATTTTTAATATTATTATTGCATTATCCATAAATGTTTCTTAATCTTTTTACAATGGCATGTATACATTCATTCATATATAGGTGTAAATAAATATACCAACAGATATGTGTGTATTTAAAAATATAGCTATGATTTATATAAAGTCATTGTCCATGGACAAAGGTAGTGGGTGAACTCAAAACATAGATTTTGAAGCTTATTTAATGAAATGTAGCAGCTACAACAGTATTAATAATATGAGCAAATAGTAGCATGCTTTAGTAGAATGATGCTGCTTATTTTATTTGTTTTTTATGATACACAAACTATTAGAAATCCTGAAGGCTGTATTTTTTCCCAATATCTCTTAAATTCACATTTGTTCAAATTGACTGGGTTCAGATCCATACCTTCTCTAACTTAATATAAGATGCCTTCCCCACATACTGGATAAGATTAGTAACAAATAACGCATGCTTACATACCAGTGATAGCTCATAGTTAGCTATAACATTTTTTTCATAGAATTAGAGTCTTGTCTCATGACTTCCAACTTTCCTAGGAAAATTTTCAGGCACAATTCTTCTATATCTACTTTCTTTTTTAAAATATTAATTTATTTTTACTATTAGGATAGTTCATCTATTTTTAATTATTTCCATCAAAAGTAATCCACAAGTAAAGATTAGAATTATGCAGATGTTTATACAATGCACTGAATGCTATTTATGGATCAAAGACATATGGTATATCTCAACTACCTATTGCTGATGGAACTAAATTTATTAATGATAAGGACATGATCCAAGAGAGATGTGCTAAACAATTCTGTAGTGTTATTTTTATTATATAAATACTTCATTTGTTTCCCAATCATATGTAACAACAGTAGTTTCTACCTATCATTTTGGTAAGGCTTTCAATTTTACACAATTTCCCCCACCCTATATTCCCTATTCCTTCCTCCCACAGAAGGCAATCTGATAATCTTTAGTGTTTTCATGCTATAAATCGATCAAAATTGAATGTGTTTTTATTTTAAAAATTGTTTCCCAATTTATTACATTTCTTTTTTTCTTGGTTATAGTTTTGCCTGTAATTTAATGTAATTGAAATTATCTAGTTTGCTTTTAATTATGATATCCATCTCTCCCTTGGTCATAAACTATTTCCATTTCCATAGAACTTAAAGGTAAACAATTCCATGATCACTTAGTTTGCTTATAATTTTGTGTTTTATGTCAAAATACTGCACCCATTTTGGCATAGGGTGTGAGATATTGGTCTAATCCAAGTTTTTGCAAAAATAACTTCCAATTTTCCAAGAGTTTTTATTAAAGAGAGAGTTCTTATCCTAGAAGCTAGACTCTGAGTACATCAAACAGCATATTATAATAATTTCCTGCTATTAGTTTTGCACAGTCTATTACACTGATCCAACATTCTGTTTCTTATTCAATACAAGATAGTTTTAATGAAGATATTTTATAATATAATTTTAGATCTGTTAAGGCTAGGTAACCTTATTTTGAATTTTTTTCATTAAATCCTTTGATTTTTTGACATTTTGTTTATCCAAATAAATTTTCTTGCAATTTTTTCTAGTGCATTGAACTAATTTTGGGGAAGTTGGATTGGAAGTGTATGTTTGTAAACTACTAAAGTAGTTTGATTTAGATAGAATTTATTATGTTAGCTTGGCCTATCCATGTGCTGTTGATATTTCCGCAGTTATTTAAGTGATTTTATTTGTGTGAAAAGTGTTTCATAATTGTTTTCATAGAGTTTCTGAGTCTGCCATGGCAGGTAGTTTAACAAGTATTTTATATGGTCTGAAGGTATATTAAAGGGAATTTCTCTTTCTAGTTCTTCTTGCTGTATCTTGATAGTAATATATATATATATATATATATATATATATATATATATATATATATATATGTATATATATGTGTGTGTGTGTGTGTGTATAAATAATGAGGATTTATGTTAGTTTAATTTATATCCTGTGACTTTGCTGTTAATTGTTTCTAGTAGTTTCTAAGATAATTTTTTTAGGATTCTCTCGGTATACAATCATGTCATCTGCAAAGAGTGAGACTTTTGTTTCTTCCTTCCAGATTCTAATTGCTTCAATATCTTTTCTCAATGACTTCTTTAAAAAAAAAACTTTTAAGACAATGGGTTTAAGTGACTTGCCCAAGTTCACACAGCTATGTAATTATTAAGTGTCTGAGGCCAGATTTGAATTCAAATCCTCTGACTTCAGGGACAGTATTATCCACTGTGCAACCTGGCTTCCCCTTTAATTTCTTTTTGTTTACTGAAGCTAACATTTCTAATACAATACTGAATATGTTGTATAGATATAACGGGCATCCTTGTTTCACCTCAATCTATTTTTAGAAATATTTTATTTATTTTGAGTTTTACAATTTTCCCCCCATTCATGCTTCCCTCCCCCATCCCCCACAGAAGACAATCTATTAGTCTTTACATTGGTTCCATGTCATACATTCATCTCAATTGAATGTGATGACAGAGAAATCATATGCTCAAGGAAGAAAGTACAGTATGAGATAGTAAAATTACATAATAATATAACTTTATTTTCTAATTTGATGGTAATAGTCTTTGGTCTTTGTTCAAAGTTCATAATTCTTTCTCTGGATACAGATAGTATTCTCCATTGCAGATAGCACCAAATGAAACTGGTTGTTGCACTGAAGGGATGGACTTCATTAAGGTTGGTTGATCATCACCTCATGTTGCTGTTAGGGTGTGCAATGTTATGCTGCTTCTGCTCTTCTCTCTCAGCATCAGTTCATGAAAGTCTTTCCAGGCTTCCTTAAATTCCCTTCCCTCCTGGTTTCCAATAGCACAATAGTGTTCCATGACATACATACACCACAGTTTGTTAAGCCATTCCCCAATTGAGGGACATTCCCTTAATTTTCAAAGTGCTGGTTTTCTGCATAAAATGACTGACTCATATGTCCTTACAGGGGTTCCACCATCTTTGAAAATACATGCTAAATATGTGTTATGAGGATTGTATGGCTTTGAAGATGCTTTTGCCTCAGCCTGATCCAAAATCCATGCGTAAAGGAGGAAGACATTTTGGAACTACTGAAGTTTGATCAGAAACAACTTGATTAGTTCTGAACAACTTGAAGGGTGATAAGTTCACAAATACAGAATGAGAGTAGAGAAAGATGCATATGGCAATGCTACTTAGCATAATTATAACTTTATTAATTATTGTCTTTTGGTTAATGTAGATCACATGGGGGGAGTAGTGATGATGATGAGGAAAGAGATTCCACTATTCAAGATTCTTTCAAATACCCCACTTGCTATAGTATTTTTAAATAGTTGGAAGCCAGTCAACTCTTTGACCTCGGGACAGAAATTTTCCATTGTAACTTTTGTGAAGCAGAAGTGGAGGAGGAAGATTCAGCAATGCCCAGAAAAGATGGTAAATAGTTTTTGAAAGGTTTAATGAACAGAGTGAGCCCATTTATTCACTGCTTACAAGAAACTGATGATCTTAACTTTGCCTATGAAATACTTGAGCCAGAACCTATGGAAATCCCATTCCTAAACAAAGCAAGGAATGTGATGCTGCTGCTGCTGGTGCTTCTGGCCTTTCAGGTGCACACACCAGGAAGCATGGACTACCAAGGATCAATGCTATGAGAACTTATACATTCAGAATGTTGTCATCAATATGGGGGACCAGGATGATCTTCATCAGGTAACAGTGAAAGGGAAACCCAACATAGAGAGATCAAACTGGTTTAGCGGGAGCATAGTCCAGGGAGTTTATGACTCTGAAGAGATGAAGGAAAGTGCATTAGACATCAATGCTTCTCAGGAGTGGCAAGAAGGTGGAGTGGCAGTGGATGATAATGAGGCAATTAGACAGGCCCTCCTCATTCATGAAAAGAATCCAGAAGCAGTTGGCTCAGTTGGGGCAGCTACTCATAACTACTGCAAAATGTAGTGACTCAGAGAGTGATACAAGTTATTCATCCAAAGTCTCTCCACCTCTTCCATCTGCAGCTGATCCAATGTACCAAGAGGATGAAGAAGAAGAAATGTTTGAGGAGGTGGCATATGATCCAGTTGTCATGGTAGCTGGACATTTATTCTCTCACATTGAAAAGCCAGTGACCTGACTTAGTAGCATAAATCACTTAAGAAGAGAAAGATGTATATATTATAATGGAGTAGCAAATATTTGAGGACCTATTTGCTTGAAACTTCTATGTCTTACATGTTGACCAGATTAGAAAATGTATTTTTCAAAATATTTTCCAATATTTCATTTAAAGTAAATATTCATCTTACACAAATCAGGATAAGGGTAAGGATTTGACTTAAGTGAACCAAAATAGAAAAGGGGAGAAAGAAAGGGAAGATGACTGAGTGAATTTTATGCAAATTGAGAAAATTCATTCATAGCCTTATCTGTCACCACAATAGCTGTATTTCTATTCATTTTTAATTTTTCCTAGTTTCATAATTTTCTCATTCTCTTAAATAAGGAATATCTCTGGCACCAGTATGGATTTTGGTTTTCTGACCAACTTTTCAAAGAGATATTATGAAGCAGTTATTTCTGATATGTAGCATGGCAGTGTTTCTTAAGTCAGAATTTTAAACTTATTAAAATATGCAAATAAATATATGCATTCATATTTGTATATAAATATAAAATTTCCTATAATTAACACAACCTCATATAGTTTTTTTTCAATTTCCTTTTCCAAGTCTTTGTGGACAGTAAAGATTGTATTTCAGAATTTGAATCTATTAAAAATGATGTTTCCTTTACCTTGGGTGAATGTTAGAATTGAAAAACAATTTTCAAACTATTTTATACCAATTAAAATTGTTATTGCTAGTAATATAACAAGGGTTCAAACTGATATTTTATCTTCTTTAAACATAAAGTTTCTTTTAAAAAATGGTAAAGTAAGTGTCTGAACTCAGTGTGTGTATGGCTATCCTTCTTTGAGCCAAATCTGATGAGAGTAAGATTCAAGTGGTTCTCACCTCCTCCCTTCTTCCCTTCTACTGCAATAGGTCTTTTTGTACCTCTTCATATAATGTGATTTTCCCCATATAATCTCCAACCTCTGATCTCTTTCCTGCCCCCACTTTAAGGAGATATTGTTTTTAAATCATTCTATCATAGTCACAGAGAAGTCATGAGTGTCCATTATTTTTGGCTAAGTATATTCTTTAAAAGACTTACAATTCTCAAGAGTTATGAGAATCTTTCTCCCTGGTAGGGATATATCCAGTTTCATCTTACTGGATTTACTGTTTTACTTCCGTACTGTTTTTGCCTTTTTTACCTTTTCATGAATCTCTTGTATCTCCTGTTTAAAGTCCAAATTTCTTATTCAGTTCTTGTCTTTTCACCAGGAAATGTTGGAAGTCTCCTATTTCATTAAGTGTCTATCTTTTCCCCCTTGAAGAAAATGCTCAATTTTATCCAATAATGAATTCTTGACTGCAATCAAAGCTCTCTTGCTCTTTGAAATATCATATACCAGGCATTTTGATGTAGCTAGGTCCTGTGTAATCCTTACTTCAGCTCCTTGGTATTGCACATTTTTGTTGCCCTTTGGGCATAAATCCAAATTGTTCTCCAGAAAAGTTGGATGAGTTCACAGTTCCATCAACAATGAGTGTTCCAGATTTCTGACATTCCTTTCAACATTAATCATTGTCCTTTCTGGTCATATTGGCCACTCTGAGAAGAGTGAGGTGATACCTCAGAGATATTTTAATTTGCATTTCTCTAATAAGTAATGATTTGGTGCAATGAATAATATGACTATATATCACTTTGATTTCCTCATCTGTAAATTGCCTTTACATATCCTTTTACCATTTGTCAGTGGAACAATGAAATTTTTTTGAAAATTTGACTAAGTTCTGTGTATATTTTAGAAATGAGTGCTTTGTCAAAAATACTAGTAAAAATTATTTCGCATTTTCTGTGTTTTCTTTGGATCTTAGTTGCAGTGGTTTAGTTTGTGCAAAAGCTTTTTTATTTAATGAAATCAAAATTATCTAGTTTGTTTTTATTATGCTCACCATCTCTCCCTTGGTCTTAAACTGCTTCCCTTTCCATAGGTCTGACAGGTAAACTAATCATTGATCTCCTAGTTTGCTTATAATACTGTCTTTTATGTCTAAATCCTGTGCCCATTTTGACCTTATCTTGGTATAGGGTGTGAGATGTTCGTCTAATCCAAGTTTCTGCCTTAATAACTTCGACATTTTCAAACAGTTTTTATTAAAGAGAGAGTTCTTATCCAAGATGCTGGACTCTTTGGGCTTATCAGACATTTGATTACTATAATCCTTTCCTACTGTCTCTTCTGCACCTAGTATATTCTACTGATCCACCACTCTATTTATTATCCAATACCATAAAGTTTTGATGACTGATGCTTTATAACATAATTTTAGATGAGGCAAGGTTAAGCCACCTTCTTTTGTACTTGTTCTATGAAAACCCTAGACATTTTTGACATTTTTCTATGTAAATTTAGTTATGATTTTTTCTGGATCATTAAAGTAATTTATTGGATGGTTAATTTGCAAGGCACTAAAAAAAGTTTAATTTAGGTAGAATTGGCATTTTTGTTATATTAACTTAGCCTATTCATTTGTGAGAAAAGTGTTTTGTAGTTGTTTTCATAGAGTTTCTGAGTCTGCCTTGGAAGGAAGACACCCAGGTATTTTATTTTTTTTAGGTTCTTTGTAAGGCATATGGGGTTAAGTGGCTTTCTTAAGGCCACACAGCTAGGTAATTATTAAGTGTCTGAGACATGATTTGAACCCAGGTACTCCTGACTCCAGGGCCAGTGCTTTATCCACCTAGCCACCCTTATTTTATATTTTCTGAAGTTACTTTGAATGGGATTTCTCTTTCTAGGTCTTGCTCCTGTATCTTGTTTTTGATATATAGAAATGCTGATGATTTATGTGAGTTTATTTTTATATCCTGCAACTTTGTTAGAGTTGCTAATTGTGTCTGATAGTTTTTTAGATGACTTTTTTGAATTCTCTCAGTACACCATCATGTTATCTGAAAAGAGTGAGAGTTTTGTTTCTTCCTTCCCAATTATAATTCCTTCAATTTCTTTTTTGTTTCTTATTGCTGAAGCTATCATTTCTAATACTATATTAAATAGCAGTGGTGATAATGGACATCCTTGTTTCACCCCTGATCTTATTGGGAATACCTCTAGGTTATCCAAATTGCAGACAATGTTTGTTGATGGTTTAGATAGACACTTCTTATCATTCTATGGGACAATCCATTTATTCTTGTTTTTAGTGGGAACATGTGCTGTATTTTTAAAAGTATTTTTCAGCATCTATTGAGAAAATTGTATGTTTCTCTTAGGGTTGTTAAGGATTTACTCAATTATAATAACAATTTTCCTAATATTGAACCAAACCTGCATTCCTGGGATAAATCCTACTTGTCCATGGTGTATTATCCTACTTATACCTTGGTCTAATCACTTTGCTAAGATTTTATTTAAGATTTTTGCATCCATATACATTAGGGGAATTGTTCTATAATTTTCTTTCTCTGTTTTGACTCTTCCTGGATTAGGTATCAATACCATATTGGTTTCAGAGAAGTATTTAGGCAGAGTTACCTATTCACCTATTTTTCCAAAGAGCTTATACAGAATTGGGAACAATTGTTCCTTAAATGTTTCATAGAATTCACTTCTGAATCCATTTGACCCTAGGGATTTTTTCAGAGGGAGTTCAATGATTGATTATTGAATTTCTTTTTTCTGTGATAGGCTTGTTTAGATATTTGATTTCCTCTTCATTTAACCTGGGCAACTTATATTTTTGCAAATATTCATCCATTAGATTATCAAATTTATTGGCTTACAGTTGGGCAAAATAATTTCAAATAATACTCTAATTTCCTCCTCATTGGTGAAGATTTCAAATTTTTAATTCATGATACAAGTAATTTGGCTTTCTTCTTTCACTTTTTAAATCAAATTACTTAAAGTTTCATAAATTTCATTGTTTTTTTTCATAGAACCAATTCTTGGTTTTATTTATTATTTCAACAATTTTCTTGCATTTGATTTTTAATTTCTCTTTTAATGTTTAGAATTTCTCATTTAGTATTTAATGGGGGGATTTTGATTTTTTTCTTTAATTTTTTAGTTGCATGCTAAGTTCATCGATTTTCTCTTTCTCTATTTTACTCATGTAAGCATTTAATGATATAGTATATCCCTTAATAACTGTCTTAGCTGTATACCATAAATTTTGGCATGTTGTTTCATTATTTTCATTATCTAGGATAAAATAATTAATTCTACCTATGATTTGATGTTTGATCCACTCATTCTTTAAAATGAGGTTATTTAGTTTCCAATTAATTTCATGTCTATATCTCTATGGTCTGTTATTACATGTGATTTTTATTGCATTATGATCTGAGAAGGAAGTATTCATTATTGTTGCATCTCTGCATTTGAATATTAGGTTTTTATGCCCTAGTACTTGCTCAATTTCTTTGTGAGTGCCATGTTCTGAAGAAAAAAACTAATATATATATATATATATATATATATATATATATATATACATATATATATATATATATATATATATATATATTTCTATCCACACTCAATTTCTGAAAAGTTCTATCATGCTTGGATTTTCTAATAATTTGTTTACCTCTTCAACTTCCTTCTTGTTTAGTTTATGGATATCTTTATCTAGATCTGAGAGAGGGAGGTTGAGGTCTCCCATCAATGCTACTTTTCTGTCTACATCTAACCCATTCAGCTTCTCCTCTAAGAATTTGGATGTTATACCACTTGGGGGATACATGTTTATTATTGAAATTGCTTCATTGTCTTTTAGTAGGATATTGTTTCCTTCCTTTTTTGCAGCTGCTTTTTCTGAGATAGGGCTTGCTACCCCTGAATTTTTCACTTAAACTAAAGCAAAATATATCCCACTCCAACCTTTTACCTTTAATCTATATCTCCTTCAAATGAGTTTCTTGTAAGCAGCATATTGTAGGTTATTGGTTTTTAATATACTCTGCTATTCACTTATATTTTATGGGATAGTTGATTCCATTCACATTCAAAGTTATAATTACTAACACTTTATTGCCCTCTATGATATCATCCCTGTTTTTATCCTCTTTTTTTCACCTTATACATATTCTCCAATATTTTGCTTCTGAATATCACTTCCTTCAGTGTATTTGCCTCCTTATACAAAATCCCCTCCACTTTCTTTCCCCTTTCCTTTTGTCCCTTCTTCCTTCCCTTCCTTCTGTTGGTTACTTTTTTCCTACCCCCTCCTCCTTTCACCATTTAATACTTGAGAAGTAAAAATATTTTCTTAATTTAACTGAGTGTGTGTATGTTAATCCTTCTTTGAGTCAAGCTGAAGAGAGTAAAATTCAGTTGGTTCTCACCTCTTCCCTTTTTCCCCTCTATTGCATGCAATAGGTACTTTGTAACTCTTCATGTAATGTGATTAACTGATGCAGTGTCCTTTAGCCTCCTGTCTCTTTAACTGTCCTCCCTTGTAAGGAGATACTGGTTTTAAAGCATTCTACCAGAGTCCCAGACAAATCATGTAACTGCGTTACTTCAGGGTAAATATATTCTCTCTAATAGAGTTACAGTTTTCAAGAATTATGAGAATCTTTCTCCCATGTGGGGATATAGCTGGTTTAATTTTATTGGATAGTAGTATTTTTTTTTCGTTTCCCTTTCTTACTTTTTCATGTGTCTCTTGAGTTTTCTATCTGAAATCGAAATTTTCTATTTCCCTCTGGTCTTTCATCAGGAACAGTTTGAAGTCTCCTATTTCATCGAATGTCAATGTTTTCCCTAGAAGAGAATGATGCTCAGTTTTGCTGGATATTTAACTCCTGACTGCATTCCATGCTAGCTTGCTCTTCAGAATATTGTATTGCAGGCCCTTCAATGCTTTAATGTTCATAAATCCATGTGTAGTCTTTACTGTGGTCCTTTGGTTTCTAAATTGTTTCTTTCTGTCTGCTTGCACAATTTTCTATTTTATCTGACAGTTCTGGAATTTGGAACCAATATTCCTTGGTGTTTTCCTTTTGGCATTCCTTTTCAGAGGGGATCAATATATTCTATCAATATATCAATATATCAATGTAGTCTTCCAATAGTTATTTTGCCCTCTGGTTCCATGATATCATGGCAATTTGCCTTCAATAGATCCTGAAATATTGTGTCTGGTCATTTTTTATTCTCAATATGTTCAGGAATTCCAATAATTATTAATTTGTCTCTGCTGGATTTATTCTGTAGGTCTGCCATTTTGACAATAAGGCATTTATTTTGTGTTTTCTTCTAGTTTTTTTTTTTTGTTTTTCAGTTTTGTTTAACAGATTCTTGTCATCTCATGAGTCTAGTTACTAAAGATTCCAATATGTTTTAAAGGGAAGATTTTTCTTCATTTACCTTTAGCAACTCCCTTTCCAGTTGGTCAGCTCTGTTTTAAAGAGTTTTTCATTATCCCAATTGCATTTTCTAATGATTTGTTTCCTTGTTGTGAGATGTTAGTTATCTCTTGCAAACGGTCAATTTTTCTTCCATTTCTTTTTCCAATTTTCCCAATTTATTTTTAAACTCATTCCTGATATCTTCTAAGAATTATTTATGGACTAGACACCAATTCCTATTCTCCTCAGAAATTCTAGATCTCCATGAATTGGGATCTTTGTCTTTGAGGCAGTTTTCGATGAATCCCCCTTTCCACTAATTTTTCATCATTTTCCTAGTATCTTGTGTTGGGGGAGGGGCTGGTTCATAGAACTTTGTTGTTGAAAGCCTTATAGGCTTAGCTAACTGGCCTTAGTAACTACAGTTACTGGCCAGTAGGGGGTGCTAGGGGTTTTCTCTGAAGTGTCTGTAACCTTGATTTGTGCCTCTCTTAGCCTCTGGGGGATGGGGGGAGAAGCAGGGTCTGAATTATCCTGGAACAATGTATGCCCTCAGGCTACTTATTATTCACTCAGTGCTAGGAGAATTCTGCTGCCCACAACAGAGCCTGGGGAAGGGGTATTACTGTTTTTGTTCTAGGAATAGTCACTTTCATTCAACTGGAAAGTTAGCTACTCCACTGAAATTACTGGACTCTTGACTGACCTGATCTATGTCTAGTCACAGCCCTGCAACTCTCGCTCCAGCCCTGCTGGAGCTCTTCTGTCCACTGCTCACATAGCTAATGTGGCTATTCTCAGGTAAGTCTCTGTGCTTCACTCTGCCACCATTGCTCTGGTTCTCTGCTTTTTGCCCCCAGCTCACCCACACCCCGCTGAGACAGACCTTGTTGGTAGATGTTCTCCTAGCTTCTTTGTCTGGGTATTGTAGATGAGAATACTATTAAGAGACTGGATTCACATTAGTTCTGAGTTCAGGACAGGAGACCTTAGAACAGTGCCTGACTTCTCTCCACTATCTTGGTTGGAAGATCAGTAATTACATTTAATGAGATCAATATATGCTTTTCCTTTATCTGATATCAGGATCACTATCTAATGTTTTTTTTTTTTTCCTTCAGCTGAAACAATATATTTTCAACCCTCTTTAACATTACACTATATATCTCTGTTTCAAATGTATTTTCTGTAGGTAACATATAGAATTCTGGTTTTAATCCATTAGGTTATCCACTTCTGTTTTCCAAATGTTCTTTCCCCTTTTATAAACCCCTTCTTCCCTTTACTTTCCCTCCTCTCTCTCCATTCCTTGTAGAGAAAGATAGATTTTTCAGCCCAAATAGGAATGTATCTCATTCCCTCTCTGACTCAAATCTTTTGAATACAATTTAATCAGTGTTGACACCCTCCTTTCTTTCTCTCTTTATAGTAGGTCTTTGTGCCTTTTCCCCCAATCTTATTTCTCAAAATCAAGTCCTATTAATCAGAGTACCTAAGACTGTTTACTTTTCATGACTGAATTCCCAGTAGATCCAGAAAGAGAAGAAGAATGACACAGAAAATCACCAGAACAAAACAAGATAGAATTATTTATTTTTAACTTTACTAACCATAAAGTTTAAACCTAAACCCTTACCACTTTTATTGATTACAAACTTCAAGACTGGAGGAAAAAACTCAACAGTATAGATATTTTTAAAAAACCCAGGGAAATAAACTATTAAAATCCCTAGTGTCAATAGTAACACCAGTAGAAAATAAATTTGATTCCACTAGAAATCTACTTTAGATTATCTCTCTTTAAGACAAAGCCGTAAATTTTGCTTGTATTCTGAGCACTGCTCTCAATTTCTGGAACTCTCACACTCTGACAAAGTGAAAAATTCTTTGTGAACATACTTTCTCCATCTTTAAGAGAGAAATGATAAATAGTATTCATTCAATTAAATTTTATTAGATGATTAAAGCCAAGAAATCTTAATGGTCCCTTTCAGTCACTGATGTTTTAGTAAATATTAAACTGGCAGTTAAAAATACTCATAATATAGTTTAAAAAAATTTATATATTTTGTTAATATTTTCCCATTATTTTCATAAGTTTAAAAGATAAATTAAATAATCAACATTGATTTATAAAGGATTTTTTCATCGAAGAATGAATACTCACTGAAAATTTAGCAATTCCTCAAAGCCTCATCAAGTTGTCTGCAGCACAGTCTTTCCTTCAGTTGTAAATTTGTGGTCTTTTTTACTTTATCATTCAGCTTTCTCTTCAAAAGTCTGCATTTATTCAAAATGAATTACATGTGAAAATATGTCTATGTGTTTCTTTCTCTTGTAAAATATGAGTTATTTATTAAACCATGGACCATTCCCCACCTTTTTATTTTTAATTCTCAGAGCTTTACATAGCACATCAAGCACAGAAAGTCATTAATACATGCTTGTTTGTTAGTTCCCATTTTCTATGTGAAGGTTCAAAGGCTTTGCAAAGGTAAGTAAGTCACCTTTGATGAAGTAGTGGTGTCTCAAGGAAGGTTTTGACTCAATTACTGACTTCAAGTCTAACTGATTTTTTACTTTGTAGAATTAATTCTTCCTTATTTTAGAGATTTAGAGGACTTGGGGGACAACAAGGAATCCTTAAAATTGGCCAGACTTTATTCAAATTGCAAAAGTAAGTCTGTCTCCTCCCCCCACCCTTGCCCCCAGAAGGCAGGGGAGAAAAGAAAGTTACATTTGGGAAAGCATCTTATATTGTTTTGAATTTTAGTACAATTTTAAATCCTATTTAAAATTCTTTATAAATAGCTTTATAATGCAAAAAGAATAATGATTATTCCACATATAGTGAATGCATGTTTAAAATTGCTAATTTGCTCCGCTCTTTTAGTAATTTTATTCCACAAACACAAAGAAAATGAAAGCAATTGTAGTAAAAATAAGATGTCAAGGGATTTTAAGGTAATTAAGTAATCATCTGATTTTTAATGATAAAGATATCATTTAAAAATTAAACAAATGGGTTTTCACTAAAAAAGTGGAATTTAGCTGTTCATTTAGCTTTTTAATAAATGCTATAAGTAATGGGAAATATTCTACATATAAATTGTAAAGGAAAAATGATAGCCAACCAGGATTGGCAATATTATTATTATTATTATTATTATTATTATTATTATTATTATTATACTTAAGTGGATCCTAATGAGCAAACAAAAATAGTACATTTACAAAATGTTCAGGCCAGCTCTAGCAATCAAATTTTCCCTCCTCCAGGAATAATCTTATTTTAAAAATTATTTTTCTTATTTATAAAACATAATAAGACCTACAATGAATTTTATAACACATTCCACAAATCATCTGACTTTAAAACAAATTGGCTTTTTCTCCTAAGCAGAAGATTGATCATTTTAATTTTAATTATACTCATATTAAAATTCTTTTGCATTGTCAACCATTTAGTTCTCTATCTTGGTCATGATTTATTTTCAATGTGCTATTAAAAGGATGATGATGATGAGGATGATAAATTTATTCATGGAATCCAATATAATTTTAAACATGTATGATTATATTTACAAAACACATGCATGTATGTGTACATACACATGTACAATACTTATTGATAATAACATAATCTTGTATGCATGTATTATACATAAAACAAGTAGACACACACTTACATTTACATATATGCATACTTGCACATGCACATTTACATAAAAATGCATGTATTCATATACATTAATAAAAAGACATACACCTTTCCTTGGGAAATTTCTCATCATTATTATTTCCTAAGATATACATTAAATATTTAAACACTTTTGTGTTAAAAATATTTCTCTTTATCCTATGTCCCTTAAGTAAACAATAGTAACTAAAATGTTATTGATATACTAAAGTCTTCACTATTTTGGCAAGTACTGCATAATTTCTAGAAATGCTTTCTAATTTAATTCTAATCAATATCTTTTGACGCCTCATGTGTAAGATGAAAGTAATAAAAATGGGCATTAGAAGACACCCCATAATATCTTAGATTCAGAATCCAAGAAGAAATTGGGAACACCTATTGCTTGCAGAATATTAAGATATGACCAACTTGATGTGCATCATCCCAACCAATCAAACCAATAATTGTCTACTATTTGTGAGATGCTATATTAGGCACTTTCCTTACAAAGATATTCATGAGAAAGGAGCTTACTTATTTCTGGGATAAAAAAAAAATGTGAAACAGTTTAGAGGGGGCAGAGTCAAGATAGCAGAGTGGAGTTAGGAAAGCCCAGGAATTCCCAGGCTCTTCCACAGACCATACAAATGACTTCAAAATTGTGACTGTAATGAATTTCATGAGTGGTGAAACCCACAGAAAGACTGAGTAAAACAAGTTTCTAGAAAATCCACAGGAAGGTTAAGAGCTCCAGCCTTCTAGGAACAGTCCATAGGGTGCCTAGGTCCCTGGGGACACTTGGGTCTTTGGCAGTGGGTATGGTTCCCAGACATCTTGGTTCCAGGACTGAAAAACAAAACTTGGAAGTTCAGTAGAAAAACTCTGCCACTGGTCAGCCCTAGTCAGTGCAAGCCTCAGGGTAACCCTGATCCAGTAACCTGGGGTGGTACCCAGCAGGTAAGTGGTTTCAGGGAGACAGAAGAGCCTTATCAAACCCTGGGGAAAGACTCTGTTATTTTAACCCATACTCAGAACCAAGTTGCTGTCTGAGGCACCATACTGCCATAGGCTGAGCAGGAACTAGCCTTATAATTCCAGGGGAAAAGGAAGTGCTTGTGATCATCCACAGATGAGACAAGAGGTCAGGAGATCAGTCAGAGCTCCTCATAAGACCCTGAAGGAACTTAAGTACCTGAGGAAGTCACCCCAATACCCTAAAAAAACTAGGGAAAATGCATCCTCCACCCTGGAAGTGGAACCCCACCTTAATAAAGAGTTAAAATCAGGTCATAGCAGGGGAAATGAGCATATGATAGAAGAAATGAATATGACCATAGACAATTACTTTGGTGCCAAAATACAGACTCAGAAGTTGATAAAATAAAAACTACAGTTTCTAAAGTCTCTGAGAAAAATAGGTAATGGTTATAGGCTATAGAAGATCTCAAAAAAAAGATATTGAAAATAAAGATAGGTAGAGGAAAAATTTGAAAAAGTAATGAGAGTAATGCAGGAAAATGATGAAAACCAAGTCAGCATATTAGTGAAGGAGATAATAAAAAGTAGTGAAGAAAATAACATGGTAGGAACCATTTTATATCAATTAGAAAAAAGCAGTCCAAACGGTCAATGTGAAGACTGCCTTAAAAACCAGTAGTGGTTAGGTGGAAAAGGAAATTAAAAATTTCTCTGAAGAAAATAACTCCTTGAAATGTAGAATGGAGCTAAGAGAAGCTGTTCAGTTTTTGAGAAATCAAGAAGTAATAAAACAAAACCAAAGGAATGAAAACCTAGAGGGAAGTATGACATATTTCATTGGAAAAGCACCTGACTTGGAAAACAGGTACATTAGAAATAATTTGAAAAATATTGACTACCTGAATGCCATTACCAGAAAAATAGCCTAGATTAAATTTTTCAGGAAATTCTCCAGAAAGATCACCCTGACATCCTAGAAACAGAGGATAAACTGGAAATTGAGGGTATCTACTAATCACCTCCTGAAAGAGATTGTTAAATAAAACTTCCCAGGAATAATATGGTCAAATTTCAGAACTCATAAATAAGAGAGAAAATATTACTAATATCCAGAAAGAAACAATTAAAAAATGGTGGAACTACAGCCAGTATTACACAGGATTCAGCAGCATCTACATCAAGGGCTTATATGGCTTGGAATATGATATTCTAGAAGGCAAAAAAACTTGGATTACAACCTATAATCATCTACCCAGCAAAACTGAAATCCTCTTCCTGGGGTAAAGGTAGACATTCAATGAAATGGGAAGCTTTAAAATTTTGCTTTTGAAATGACCAGAGCTGAAGGGAAAGTTTGATCTCCAAGTACTTTGTTCCAGGTGATGCAAAGAGCAGCTGAATGAGACAGACAAATTATGAGAGATTTCATGATTCTGAACTGCTTGTATTGCTGCATGGGAAGATGACATTGATATCTCATATGAACCTTCTAATTTATTACCACAGTGAGAAGGAAAATCTAGACAAGGCATAAGAGCGAGATGAATATACAAAGATGGAGTCTGCTGATGAGAAAGAAATGTACTGGGAGAAAGGAAAGGAGAGGTAGAATGTGGTAAGATATTTCACATCAAAGAGGTAAGAAAAAGCTTTAGCAATGGAGTGAAAGTGGGGAAGGGGAGAAGAAATGAGTAAATGTTCTCATAGACAAAAGTTCAGAGGGGAAATAACATAAATGCTCAATAGCATATAGAAATCTATCTTATCATAGATGAAAAATGGAGAGGAAAGGGATGGGAGAAAGGGAACAGGGGGAGGGGAGGAGGGAGGGGAGGAGGGAGGGGAATAGAAAAGAGGAAAGATCATGGGAGAGGGTAGCCAGCCACAACACAATTTTGTGGAGAGACAGGGTGAAAGGAGAGAAAATAAAATAAATTGGAGTGGAGAGGAATGGAATGGAGGGAAATACAACTAGCATTATCACCTATAGGAAAAAATATTGAAGCAATTTAGCAATTTCTCTGATGCACCTGTGATAAAGAATATAATCAATTCCAGAGATAGAGATGGAAATAAAATAATGATTTCTGAACACACATTAGAGTACACTCTCTCCCTCTTACTTTATTTTTCTTGTGGTCTATCTTTGTGTGGGGAGAGAGGATTATGTTTACTTTTACAAGAATATTATTGTAGTAATTTGAAAAAATATGAACAAATTAAATGTAAAATATAAAAACTCTAAATTTAACAAAAACAAAAATGTAAATGTCTAAATACATACTATATGTATATATATCACATTTAAAAAATCAAGATTTGACATTTACTTGAAAGATAAAGGAGAACAGAAATGCATGCACACATTCATGGACACACACACACACACACACACACAAACATACACACAGAGAGTCATTATTTCTTCTTCTTTGACCATTTCTAAATATCCTGTCTTCTGTTACCAAATTGATATGCTCATACTTCCTAAAAGAACAAAATGAAATTTCATCCTCAAAGGAACCAGATACACTAATTAAGAAGAATATCTATATCTTTTTATAATTCTGAAATGGCTAGATTCTTCCTATTTTATCTCCTACTTTTTTATAATTTCCATCTTTTTCTTTCTTCATATCTCCTTTTGCAATACAGGATTCTTTTCTGCCTCTTTAAAGTATTTTTCTATCCTTTATGTGTTAAAGACTTTGTCCCTACTTCAATGTCTTCATTATCCTATGAAACTAGACACTCCAGTGTTTTCATGTCTTCTTCTTGATCTTTATACAAATAAATCTGATGCTTTAGCAAATTAAAATACAAATATAGTTTGCACTCTACAAGTCATTAGAAAATATTCTTTTGCATAATTCTACAATTAAGATTGCTAATATTCTATTGTATTGGTGCCTAGCTTGAATTATTGTCATTATTAAATTTCCAGTTTGTTGGATGACTACCTATTTATTGAATTGTTTTCATCATTGCTAGGGTTTCTGAAAATAACTTTCTATATTAGCTTTCAATGCTTTTTTGTTTTTGTTTTTGTTGTTTCTGGGATTTTGTGCCATTCTGTCAAGATTCAAATTATGTATCCCTAGATCTCAATCAGCAACTCTAGATCAATTCTTCCATACAATTTAAGTAGTTAGTATCTGTTATCTGAGAGATTTTCTAGAGAAATCAATCTCTAGTCCTTTTTTAGTTCTTCCTCTATCATTTTATGATTAACTTTCTACATTTTTCCCTTGTTTATTCTTTGTGAAATTAATGGGTCAATATCATTTTGTAGAAATGTCTTTTTTAAGTGACCTTCATAGAACCCTTCCTAATTGCTTTGCTCAACAGTAATAATAATCTTAGAAATTGTACCTGTGCTTTCATTGGTAAAGAGAACTTTCTCTCCTAAAACACATCGGTAATTTCTTTGAAACTTCTTGTCTTAGAGAAATTCATGATTCATTAAGAGGATGAGTGATTTATTATACATCATGAAGCAAATGCATGACAAAAGCTTAATTGCCATTAACTCATATGCCTTCTCACAGTTGATTATTTTTATTTTATTCTGTATTTCTTGTTTATTCTGTTATTTGCTTATGGTCTCTCCCCTTATATTACAAATTCCCTGAAAGAAAGCATTGTCTCTTTCCTTTCTTTGAATGTCCAAAACATAGTAAATTGCTGTAGGCATTTAGTAAATGTTTACTTACTTTGTGATTGAGTTGCTTGATCACAGTTCAGTCCTATGTAGTATAACAAACTGCTACTTTTTTTTTTTACTAAACACCATCACCAGCATCATCATTGCTGTAATTTTTATTCTTAAAACATTTATATGCACTCTACTATACTTTAATATTTGAAGTAAGAAACTCAAGCAATATTTCTACTATACAGATCAGATGACTGAGGCTTTCAGGAATTAAGTGACTTTTCTTTGACCACAAAGCTATTAGAGAAATGTTATTCAAGTTCAGATCTTTCCTTCAATTGTTGCACACTACTATTCAGTTTTTGTTTGTTTTTATAAATGACTTAGATGAATATGTTGACATTCACTAACATTTTAGAAGATAGCACATTGCATTAAAACCTTGAATGATGAAGTCAGAATTGACAAATTTCTTTACAGCCTAGGATGTTTGTAAAGTTAATGAAAATTTCTAAACATGAGTGAATCATTAAAATTCTATACTACTCACATTAGGGTGAGAACAGTTTCTAAGACTTTTAAGATACTCTGATTCAGTATAATTGGTTGACAACCTATGCCCTTAAACCTTTCTGAGTATATTATTTAGAAAATAAAATGCTGAACTAAAATTTAATTTTAATACAAAAAGAGAATAATATTTTTTTCAAATGAGTATATTGAGTTCCTAAATTTCATTTAGTGGCGGTCTGTTGACCAAGACTTTCTCGCCAAAAAAGAAGTAACTAAAAAAGACTATCAAATGAATAAAAATAGTATAAATAATGGGATTTGAAAAAATCCTTTTTAAATAGAAAAGGGAAATCAATAATTTTATAATTCTGTAGAATCAGTTGGAACACAATTATTCAAATCTTGATTGGGGCATAAAATAGATATTGTAAAGATCCTAATTATTCAATTTATCCCCTTAACTGAATGTTTTTTTCAAACATGAGAGACTATCTTCTCATGATAGACTCTGCTTGCAAATGTCAGATTTTTTTAGTGGCAGCCTTTTGCTGAGACCTTTTTTCTTCTTATATTTGTGTTTGAATTACCCAAATTGAAGACCTGCCACACTCTTCATCTTAAGCTACTGAAACTTAGAGTAACAACATTGTCATAATTTTGGCTTTTGGAGAGGCTATAGCTTTGACTACAGAACTCCATGCCCCTTTCACATAACAAGCTCTTTGTAGTTCCCTGGGTAAGAAAGCAAGGGGGAGGTGTATCTCAAGAACAAGTTTATGATCATTCTAAGGGATTTACAATTCTACTCCATCTTCAGTTCAACAAATCATTAGTTGTGAGATTCATCCTCATATTTCAAAGTTGTAAGGAAAACCCCACCCATGGGAGGGTTCAGTATATTCACAGAATTCTGTGAATTGGTTATTGGAATAATTAATACCAAATACACTGTCAAACAAGCAGACATTCATATACCCATTTCTATCCTGATTTCCCTACCACTAAATTAACATGGCTAGTCAAAAGTATGTTCACATGTGTGGTAGGAGGAAAGGTAATTTGACATTAAAAGGAATGACCCAGGATTAGCAGGCGAATTTTGCAAGTAGAAAAGTTTAGGCTCAATGTAACCTACTTTATCTTAACAAATGAAATTGTCCACAATTAGAATAGGATTAATTAATATTTGATAATCATTAATCTCTTTGATTTTGGGGTAGGATATAAGCTACTTAATTTAAATAGATTGGGCAAGGAGACATAGTCTTAGTCATCTCAGTCTCCACCCAATTATTCTCACTTTGGGCATCTTTGATTTCTAGAGCTTTACTGATTTGAGACTTCTGTGATTTCTCCACTATGCTCTGAGTAAACACATTATTGTAAAATCTCCTTATCTGTCAATGTCCATGACCCTGACTTTTCATATTTGACCAGTAATGCTTTCCCCTTTATCAAAGGCTGATGTCATAAATTCCTCTATGTAAAGAGAGCAGACAGGAAGAGAAATACTCTCATTTCACAACTCTGCATTCATTTTGGACTCCTGTGACTTCACTGGCCCTACTCATTTTCACTTTTTACTTTATTTCTTTACACTCATTTTTATTCTTCCATCATAGATTATTTCACAGGTATCCCCACATTGTTTCCTTTCACCTTTCTTTTGTATGCTGTCTTACCCAATTAGATTGTGTGCTCATTGAGGTCAGCAACTCTATTTTCCATATAGTAAGCCCAGTGCTTAATACATAATAGATATTTAAATAATTTTGATTATTAATTGTTTAAGGCCCCCCATTACACAGATAATAATGTTTGAAAGAACTATTTACTTAGTCTGAAAAAAGAATATTGAAAGGAGACAATAATTTATTTTCAGTGTTGTAGGGACAATGTTCTGCTTTACACTATAAAGCTTAACGTAGGAACAGCAGTTCAAGTTGCAACAGGCAAATTTAATAATTATTTTAATATACTTATTTGACTTTTTGATCCTATATTTTTCTTTGATTTTTTTAAATTTAAAATCATTATTCTGATAAAGTATTTATAGTTCTCCATATTTGCAAATGGTTCCATTTTGCCACATAGGGAAGAAAGAAAAAAAAAAAACCTTGTTTTATGGAAATCCAGCCAAGATGGCAGGTAGAAGCCAGACACTGTTGTGAACTATCCTGAATTTCCCTCGGAACTGACACAAATCCAATATCTCAATAGATGTTGGATGAGCAGAATACAGAGAAGAACAGAGGGGAACTGCTTCCCAACAAAGTCTGTCATACAGAAGTGTGGACATGCCCAGGTCAAAGAACAGAGACTCAGCAAAGGGGTGATGGAATGAGGCAGAGGAATTACCTGAGAAAAAATTTCTTAGAAAAGATCAGAAAGGCTTTTACAAATCAAATAGAAAAATTAGGGAAAGAAATGCAGGAGAATATAACACTACACAAGTGAAAATTAATAACATCTTAAGAAAAGATGACATAATAAAACAAATCTTGCAAAATTACAATTGGACAAATGTAAAAATAAAATGATTCCCTTGAAAAAACAATTGGTGTAGCAGCTAGGTAGCACAGTGGATAGAGCACTGGCCTTAGAGCAAGGAGTATCTGAGTTCAAATCTGGCCTCAGACATTTAATAATTACCTAGCTGTGTGGCCTTGTGCAAGCCACATAACCCCATTGCCTTGAAAAACATAGACAAAAAAAAGAAAGCACATTTGGCCAAATGGAAAATCATAACATTTTCAAAAATACAACTGAACAATTGGAAAAGGGGATGCAAAAAGTAAATGAAGAAAATTGTTTTCTAATAAATAATGGAATTTACAGAAACTAATGACTTCAAGACACATCAAGAATCTGTTAAAGAACACAAAAAAATTGGAGAAACTATAAAATATTGTTATGGTAAATTAATTGACCTGGAAAATAGATCCAGGGGAGATAATGTAAGAGTCATACATAGGAACCTTGACACACCCCTCCAAAAAAATCTAGACTACGTACGTCAGTATATAGTTAAGTACAACTTCCCAGATATCCTAGAACCAGAAAGCAAAATAATTATTGAAAGAATCCATCAATTCCCCTCCTGAAAGAGATCAAAAAATGAAAACACTAAGGAACATTATGATCCAATTCCAATATTATCAGATCACAAAGAAAATCCTGCAAGTAACCAGAAACAGACAATTCAAATACCAAGGAACCCTAGTCAGGAATACATAGATTCTGGCTACATAAAGATTAAGGGATAGAAGGGACTGGACTAGAATTTCCAGAGAGCAAGGGAGCTTGGGTTACAAACAATAATTCACTATCCAGAAAAACTGAACCTTCTTTCTTAAGGGAAAAGATGAACATTTAACAAAATATGTGACTTCCAATCTTTCCTGCTGAAAAGATCAGAACTAAAAAGGAAATTAGATTTTCAAACAAGATTATCAAAAGCATATTAAAAGGTTAACAGGGAAAAGAAATAAAAACTTTTATCCAATAGTATTAAATTGGTTACATCCCCACCTAGGAGTAAGATTCTTATGACTCTTGAGAACTGTAACTCTATCAGACGGAATATACTTAGGCTGAAGTCATGGACATTCATGGTTTGTCCATGATTTTAATGAAAGGACCTAACATATACATATATGTCAGTATATGAACATATATATATATATATATATATATATGTAGTGTGTGCATTTCTTTAAAAAAGAGGGGAATGAGAAAAAGACAGGAAGAAGGAAGAAGGAAGAGTTTGGATGGGATAAATTAATTACATGATGATCCCAAAGTACCTTTTACAATAAAGAGGGGAAAAGGAGGGGGGTGAGAACTGCCTGAATCAGACTCTCATGAGATTTTGCTCAAAAAGGGATTAATACCCACATTCAACTGAGTTTTGAAATTTATCTTATCCTACAATTAATAGGAGGAGAAAGATGGTGAGGGGGAGAAAAGAATAAGGGGAAAAGGGAAAGAGAAAAGAAAAGGGAGGGGATGGATAGAAGTATATAAACATATTGAGGGATATTGTATTCAGAAATAAAATGCTGAGGTGGGATAAGGTGAAAAAAGAGGGAAAATACAAATGGAGGGGAGACAGCATGAAAAGCAATAAGAGTTAGTCATTAGAGCTTTGAATGTGAAAGCGTTGAACTCTCCCTAAAAATAGAAGTGGATGGCAGAGTGAATTAAATATCAGAATTCCATTACTGCTTACAAGGAACACATTAGAAACTGAGAGATACATACTTGCTTGTTTTCTTTTTAAAAAATCAATTAGGAGGACAAAGAATAGTTTGTCAGATCTATGGAAATGGGAGAAGTTTATGATCAAAGAATATAGAAAAAAATATAAAAACAAACTGAATAATTTTGTTTTCTTTTAATTAAAAAAAATTGCACTACCAAAAGCATTGCAACCAAATCAAAAGGAATGGAGTTAATTGAGTAGCAATTTTTACAGCTAGTGTTTCTAATAAGGACTAATTTCTAAAATAGAGAAGTAAGTTAAATTCATTTAAAAAATTTAAAAAATTTAAAAAATAACCAAGTCATTCCCCAATTGATAAATGGTAAAATGATATGGAAAGAAAATTCTCAGACAAAGAATAAACTCTATCTGTAGTCATATGAAAAATTTCTCTAAATCATTATTAATTAGGAAATGCAAATTAAAACATCTCTGAAGTACCATCTCACACCTCTCAGATGGACCAATATAAGTAGAATGGAAAATGATCAGTGTTGGAGGAGATGTGGGAAAACTGGAATATTAATGCATTGTTGGTTGAGTTATGAACTGATCCAACCTTTCTGGAAAGCAATTTGGAATTATATCAAAAGGGCTAAATAACTTTGTATACTCTTTGATCAACATAATCTATATTCTGAAAAGGGGTAAAAATCCAACAAGTTCACAGTAGCTCTTTTCATGGTGGCAAGGAATTGGAAATTGAGGGCCTGTTCATCAGTTGTGGAAAGATTGAATAAACTGTAGTATATGTATGTGATTGAGCATTGTTCTGCGAGATATCAAGAGTGATGGAATTTCAGGAAAGTCTAGAAAAAACATGCATGAATTGATGCTGAGTGAATTGAGTAGGAAAATAATTATATTATATACACTAAAAACAACATGGGGTGATTATCAACCGTGATGGACTTGTTCATTACATCAGTACAATAATCAAAGACATTTTTAAGCAACTTTTGATGGAAAACACCATCTGTATCCAGAGAAATAATTGTGGTATTTTTAAGAACACTAAAGTTTATTATCACCAATTTTTAAATGTTGTCTTGTGTATTATGTAATTTTGTTATCTGTTTTATTTCTTCCATTTGTATCTGATTTTTTCTCTTCCAACACATTCAATTTTGATCTGTCTTTAGTATGAAACTGCATGTAATTGTAATGCCTGCATCAGATTGCTTTCTGTACGGGGAAGAAGGAATTTTAGGAGAGAAAAACTGTAGAACTCAAAGCATTGCTAAAAAAAGATGGGTAAAATCTACCATTGCATGTAGTTGGAAAAATAAATAAAATATTTATTTTTTGATAAAGAACTTTGTTTAAATATAAACATCTATATCATTTAAAAAGAAGGGATAAGCAGTTGAGGAAATGAATTTTTTTCAAGATGTCTGGTTGCCAGTTCTCAAAAATTCTATCCTAAGTGAATTTTTATACAACAGTACTACTTGACCTGAGAATTACTAAAATTTTACTTGTAAGGTAAAAAATATTGGAGCATAGAACAAGATGATTAGTTATATTTTTGTTAGATTTTTAAGCTTTGGTCATTTAAAGAATGATAGCTAGAAACAGCCAGATTTAAGTGGATAAAGAACTGACCTCAAAGGGGGAAAATAGTTTAATTCCTACCTGACAAATAATAACTGCATTACCCTGGACAGATCAGAAAAACCCACATTGCAGCCAGAATATGCTTAAGTCACTAATCATAACAGTAACTGCTTATTTTCACTGGTAGAAATATTTTCTTGTAAAGAACTTCCTTGTAAAGAACAAAACCAAAACCTCCTTAAGTAACATAGCTAAACAATAGCAAGAAAATACTCTGAAGTAAATGAGAAATTGTTTTAACCCTTTTATCTTGTGGCATTATATATCCTTTTTTGTTGTCAAAGCTTCACTTTTATTGTATAATCTAGAAAAGTTGCTATTCAAAAGCTAGGTTAAAAGCTCAGAAATCCAAAAACTTGCATATGAAGACAAAGCCAGCATGTGAATGTAAGGACAAAAAAATGAACAGACTATTTCTAATTATCATGTATGTAGTCTAATCCTCTTTTACTGAATCATTTTAATTACTTGCTATGTATAATGCCCCACTTTGATCAAATAGGCAATGTTTATGCCCTTTGATTATTTTTTCTCCTTTATTTGCATGTAACCTGACCATTTCAAAAACTAATCCCTTTGCTTTTCATTCATATATTTCTTCTAACTTTCCCCTTTTCATCTTTTCTGTTTTGAGTTTTCAATGGTTCATCTCTCCTGTTAACCTTCTTATAATTTTTCTGTTGCCCAAGGCAAGCCTCATAGTCAAAATGACACCTCTAATTGCGTTTCCCATCACAGGTTCTTATTTGATAAGATGTCTTACTTTTATTTTGTATTTTGCATGCTAGTGCACCACAAATAGTGTTTTATTTAAGACTTAGCATCTTTCAATTTGATTATACCTGGGTTTTGTTTATACTACACTGACTGTGAATGAACTTATTATGTTATTACATACATTTGAATTTTCCTCTAGGTGAAATGATCTCTGCTTGATATTGTTCAAATGCCCCATCTACTCCCAAAATATGCTGGTCTTTTTTGAAAATTCCAGATCATAAGGTTTAGAGCAGCAAGGACTTTATAGTTTATAAAATTCAAATCAATTATTTATATATGGGAATTTGAGGGAATTTAAGTGACTTTTCTAGGTTCACCTGGTTTAAAAGTGATTGAGGCAGGGGATATAGATGAAAGCTCTCTTTTTGTAGATTCAATTAAATATTCTTAGTACAACTCCTGCAGTAAATTGAATGATGAGAATGGCAATTACCTTTTTCTTCTCCCCAGAAATTATGGATCATAGATTTAGAGTAAAAAGAAGTCCTAAAGTTTCCCAATTCTAACTTCATTTATAGAGAAGAAAGTGAGACCCATTGGAGCTAAATGTCTTGCTTAAAGTGACATTAGTCTTGGGAAAAATACTTGCTATGTTTTATCTTTTATTAATTTGCATAAACTATCTTTTAATGACACAGGTAGCAAATGTCAGAAAATAAAATTCTCTGATTGTTTAATGCCATCAGATACCGTACATCCAAGTTTCTGACTGCATAGCTAAAATATATTTCTCTGTATTTCTTTTTAGTTTGATGATTTCTGAATTCTTCTCTCTAAAAGATGAAATATCTATATTTTGTAATCATTTCACTGATTTCTTTTCAAAAGAAATTCTTAGCTACCCTTGTTAAGTAATGTAATGTTAATTATTTTAGGATAAATGCAAAGGACTAAAAAGTTTGGAAAATAAAATGCCACTTTGGAGAAGTGGTAATGTAGAAAGGTTATTAAAGTAGCCTTCAGATTCATACTTCAGTGGCCTTTAGATTTCAAAATTGTGAGTTTGTTCTCTAGGGACAAAAACAAATAAATAAATCACTAAAGTAAAAAAAAAAACAGTTACGTATATTCTATTAGATGTATAGAGGTTGCTGAGGCCACATCTTAGTGTAGATAGACTGATGATTTACTTGTGTTCATTTAACGAGGCTTGATGGCAAGAAATATAGACTGGCTTACCATAATTTCTCCTCAAAGCACTCCAGAGTTTGGTATCATAATAAATTAGTAACTCAACCCCATTAATGATGTGGATAGTTTGATATCTGTAGAGAACACAGCTTTAGCTTAAATTTTTGTACATTAGTCTTGGAAGAAAACTTGCCTTGCTTTGTTTTTTTCTTTTATTCATTTACCTAAATTAAGTCTAAGGTTGTTTTTTTTTTTATATTTAACTTGAGGAAACTGAAGGAGACAACTTCAAGGGATCTCCCAGGTTTCATTCCAGCTCTGATTCCATCTTTGTATTCCATTTTATATTCAGAAAGAAAGCCTGAGTAGGAATTTGTATATAATTGTTCCTTACTTTCCCTAAACCATGTTTCTTTATAGAGAGTCATTCCTTATTTTCCTTCAAATATTTTTCTCTTTGTGGAGTATATTGAAACAAGTTAAAACAATCTTGAGTCATCATTTTTTTACCTACTAGACTGACTAAAATGGTACAAGGATTAAATAAAAAATTTGGAGGGAAGATGGGAAAGTTGATACTGGAACTAATTGTTGATGAAATTGTGAAGTAATCCAACAGTTTTGCAGAGCATAAAAAATCATGTCTAAATAGTGATTAAACTACCTGTACCCTTTGACTTAACAATAACACTAGTTGTTCTATTTTCAAAGACAATCAATGAAAAAGGAAAAACATGTATATGTTCTAAAATAGTATAGCAGCTCTTTGTCATGGCAAAGAACTAGAATTTCATAGATGCTTGTCAAATGGGAAATGGCTAAAAAGTTGTGGTATAAAGCCATTTCCCAATAGACAAATGGTCAAAGGATACACAAAGTAAATTTACAAATGAGAAAAATCAAAGCTATCCATAGTCATATGAAAAAGCAAATTAAAATGAGACACCAACCTCACAACTCTCAGATTGGCCGATATGACCAGAAAGGACAATGATCAAATTTAAAAGGGATGTGGGAAATCTGGGACACTAATACATTGTTAGTGGAGCTGTGAATGGATCGAAGCTTTCTGGAGAAAAATTTGGAATTATGCCCAAAGGGCAATAAAAATGTTCATACCCTATTATGCAGCAATACTACAACTGGGTTTATACCCTGGAGAGATCATGAAAAAGGCTAAAGACATCACTTGTAATATTTTTATCAGGTCTGTTTGTGGTGGAAAAGAATTGGAAAATGAGTGAATGTCCATCAAATGGGGAATGGCTGAATAAATTGTGATATATGTATGTTATGGAACACAATTTTTCTATTAGAAGTCAAGAAGGATAGGATTTCAGAGAAGCCTGGAAGGACATGCATGAACTGATGCTGAGTGAGATGAGAATAGCCAGAAGAACATTATACAAAATAAAACAAACATGGTGGTGGTGATCAAACTTAATGGACTTCTTATTTAATTAGTCCAGTATTCGGGGATAATTTTAGGGTATCTATAAAATAAAATACCATTTTTATCCAGAGAAAGAACTGTGGAGTTTAAATAGAGACCCAATGACTACAACCTTCATTTTTTTATTTTTATTAGGTACTAAATAATTTTGTTATATAAAATATTTAATTTTTTAGTTGAGGATATGTTTTTTCTCTCAATACATTCAACTTTGATAATTGTATAACATGGAAACAATGTAAAAGTTATCAGAATGAATTCTGTGGGGTGATGGGCAGAAGAAAGGGGGGTGCGGGAACAATGTAAAATTAAAAACCTTATAAAATAAGTAGAAAATTATTGCATATAATTATAATTGTAGAAAATATAAACATTGTATATAATTATAATTGTAAATAATTATAAATTGAAAATTATTGTATATAATTGGAAAAGAAAATATTTCCATAAAAAAATTGTAGTAGATGATTGTTTCAAAATTCTACTTTGCTCTAACAATTGATGAGCTCAATGATTTTAGATATAATACTGAAGCAGTTTATGATATAGGGAAGAGTAAAATGAGGAGAACCAAGATAACATATATGTATATATACATATATGTATACATATATATATATATATATATATATATAGTAAGAGCAATATTGATTTAAAATGATTTTTGAGAGAATGAGTTTTTTTGTCTATTACAAATACATCTGAAATTAACTATAAAAGATATATCAAGAAATATGCTTTTAACATTCATAGAAATAAATGATAAATAGAAGTGTATATATAGAGAGAATAAATTTTCATATATAGTATAATTACATACACATACACATATCTATATCTAATGGTACCTATCTCTAGAATAAGAAAGAAAGGAAAAAGAAAAATAAATTATTTGTATATTTGAAGTTCTACACAGTAGATTAGCAGGTAGATAAGCAATCATTTTTTTCTTTTACCATGTTGTGCAAATATTTGCTTTATTTCTTAAATTAAAAAAACAAATGAAGATGGTACAAGATGAGAGCTCCAGAAAGACACATCTGTATCTGATTGATATGTGTATAAGTCCTCAAAACCTGCAACTCACCCCAGAGGACGTGAATTTCAAAGGTAAGTGGATATTTGAGACTACTGCATTAGAGCAATCTGATACCGACTATACATTTATAGTCATATTAATCATATTTTCTCATTCACCATATTACAAAATAATAATCCTAAGGAGAAGGGAGAATTGAAAAAAAGTTAAAAATTCAGAATTCATAAGTCTTATATGTGTTTTGAATAGCATTTCCCATCATCAGTATTTTGTAATTTTCTGCATCATTGTATTTCGTTGAAGAACTGATCATCACAAAAATGGACTGATGCTTGGGTTGTCAAGTGTACTCAAGGAAGACTAGTACCTTAGTGTGAGGGTGACCTAGACCTCTTCAGGGCTGCTTTCCACCTTTGATGTATAGCTGAAGTAGGTAAAATAGTTCTTGCTCTCACTATTTGCTTATAGTTTCATCTGTTATGTCTCTATCATGAACCAATTTTGTCCTTATCTTAGTAAATGGTGTGATTTGGTTCTACTTACTGGGTGCTACTCTGAGTTCATGAAAAAAGGGTAAAAACATCACTTGTTTAAAAATATTCATGGCATCTCAGTTTGGACTGACAAAGATTTGGAATTTGAGTGAAAGTCCATCAATTGAGAATTGGGGAATAACTGAAGAAATTGTTATATATATATATATATATATATATATATATATATATATATATATATATATATATACACATATGTATATATATATATATATAAAAGAATACACACACACACACACACACACACACATATATATATATATATATATATATATACACATACATATATTATGGAACAATATTGTTCTATACAAATCAGGAGGGATTGGAAAGATATGAATGAACTGATGCTCATGAAGATGAGCAGAACCAGAATAACATTGTACGTCCTAAATGCAGATGGTGATCAACCTTAATGGACTTGCTCATTCCATCAGTGTAATAATAAAGGACAATTTAAAGGTATCTGTGATGGAGAATACTGTATGTATTCAGAGAACTGTCAAGTTTAAACAAAGACCAAAGATTTTACCTTAAAATTCTTCTTTTAAGAAAGTTGTCTTATATACTACATAATTGTGCTAATATTTTATTTTTTCCTCAAAAATATGATTTTTCTTTCTTTCAATTTTGTTCAATGTATAACAAGGAAACAATGAAAAGTTTACCAGACCAGCTTCTGTGGGGGGTGGGAGAGGGAAGGAAGGGTGTGGGAAAATTTGTTAAATTAAAAACTTCACAATAGTAGAAACTACTATTGTACATAATTGAAGAACAAATAAAATATGTAAATAAAACAAAAAAATAAAGCTAACTTTTGAATAATCTATTACATAGTAATGGTGATTACAGACATCCTTGTTCCTCCCTGATCTTATTGGAAATTCTCCTAGTATATCCCCACTGCTTCATATTTGCTTATGGTTTTAGATAGATATTGCTTAGTATTTTAAGGAAAACTGGATTTATTCCTATCCTTTCCTCCTCTTTTTATAGGAATGAGGGTTTTATTTTATGAAAGGATTTTTCACTATCTTCTCAGGTAATCATATAATTTCTGTTAGTTTCCTATTGATATGTTAAATTATGTTGAGTGTTTTTCTAAAATCAAAGCATTCCTGCCTAAATGGTATAAATCCTACAAAATTAAGGCATGTTATCTTAGTAATAACTTACTGAAATATCTTTGCTAAAATTTTATTTGTGATTTTTACATCAAACTTCATTATGGATATTTATCTATAGTTTTCTTTATTGGTTTTGGATTTTCCTGTTTTAAGTATGAACACACCATGGTTGTCATAACAGGACTTTGGCAGAACTCCTTCATCAACATTTTTTAAAATAGTTCTTGTAGAAGAGGAATTAATTATTACTTATCTCATTGGTACAATTCACTTGTAAACCAATTGGGAAATGGAAACAATTACTTAGAGAGTCGATTGATGGTTTCTTCAAATTATTTTTCTTTATTGGGGTTGGTTAAGTATTTTATTTCCTCTTCTGTTAATCTGGGAAATATGTATTTTTGTAAATATTCATCTATTTCACTCAGGTTATTCAAATTATTTTCATGCAGTTCAACAAAATAGTTGTGAATTATTGCCTTAATTTCCTATTCATCTTTGGTTAGTTCACCATTTTCATTTTTGATATTGGTAAATTGGTTGTCTTCATTTTTTTTGTTAATCAGATTTACAAAAGTCTTATCTTTTAATAGCTTTTTTCATCTTAATCAATTCTCAGTTTTTTATTAGATCAATAATATATTTTTATTTCCATTGTATTAATCTCCTCGTTGATTTTCAGAATTTCTGATTTGGGAATCTTTAATTTCCTCTTTTAGCAAATTCATTGAACTCATCTTGCTCTAATTTATTCATATTATCCTTAAGAGATTATAAAATTTCCCCTAAAACCTGCCATAGTTGCATCCCATACATTTTGGCATGATGTCCCATTGTTATCATTTTTTTGGATATAATTATTATTTCTTTGATTTGATGTTTGATCCACTCATTGTTTAAAATTAAATTATTTATTTTCCAATTAATTTTGTTTTGACTCTCCCTGACTCATTATTACATGTATTTTTAATGCATCATGATCTTAAACTATACATTTATTATATCTGTATTTGATCATAATATGTTTATGCCCTAGTACATGAACAATTTACATATAGGTGTCCTATATGGCAGAGAAAAAAGCATAGTGTTCACTACATCCATTGTATTCTCAAGAGCTTTATCTTCTCTAAGTTTTCCTATATTTTATTCTTCTTAATTTCTGAGAGAAGGAGGTTGATGTACCTCATCATTAAAGTTTTCCTGTCTATGGGTCCTTGTAATTCACTCAGTGAACTATTCTTTTAGTAATTTGGATGCTATACAAGTCAATTAAGGGGAGAAAGAAGAGAAGGGGATGATGCTCTGATAGAAGGGAGGTAAGAAAAAGAAAAGTTCATGGGGAAAGGGTGAAGAAAATAGACAAGGAGAGAAAAGAATATGTTAAAAATCAGTTTATGTCAAATGCAAAAAGTATTCCAAAAGGATGATGAGGAGAATACTTTAAAAATAGAATTACTTTTAAAATGAGATTAAAACATATCTGAAGAAAATAACTCATTCAAATATAGAAGAGAACTAAGGGATGAATTTGTGAGAAAATTTAAAAAATAAAACAAACCCATAAGATTGAAAATCTAAAGGAACATGTGAAATATTTTATTAGAAAATCAATTGACCTGGAAAAAAAAAAACATTCAGGAGAAATAATTTATAAATTATTGGAATACCTGAAAGTCATGACTAGGAAGAAAGCTTTGATTTCATTTTTCAAGTTGAGAGATTCTCCCCCAAACCTCCCAGGAATATTATAGCCCAAATTTCAGAGCTTCCAATTAAAAGAGAAAACATCACAAACATTCAGAAAGAAACTATTCAATAATTATGGCATTACATTCAAGATTATATAGGATTTAGCAGTATGTACATTAAGAACTCATAGAGCTTGGAATACAGTATTCTGGAAGTCAAAATATCCTGACCTTCAGCTTCAAATCAACTACCCAGCAAAACAGAATATCCTCTTTCAGTGGAAAAGTTAGACATTTAAAGAGATGGAGACTTTCACACTTTCCTTTTGAAATGACCAGAGTTGAAGAGAAAGGTTCAAGTAAAGGAAAGAGGTGAATCCTAGAAAGGGTGGATGCAAAGGTTGATTTTTTAAGGGATTTAATGTTGAATTGCATGTATTACTGCAAGGGAAGAAGATAGAAATAACCAATATGAACATTCTCATTTATTAGAGAATTTGATGGAATGTATATAGAGAAGTGACTGGAGAGAGTTGAAAATAAACATATAATTAATTTTGAAGATGGAGGCAATGGGAGAAAAAATAATGTAAGTGAAGAAAGGAAAAGTAGTGGTAGAATGGCCTAAGATATTTCAGTTAAATGAGGCATGACAAAGCTTTTCCAGTGGAGTGGAAAGGGGGAAGGAGAGGGAAAATAAGTGTTTCTTCATTCTCATCAATAATGCCTCAGAGAGGAAATCACATATACACTCAATAAGGTATGGAAATCTATTGTACCCTAGAACAAAAAGGAGAGGAAAGGAATGGGAGAAATGGGTCAGGGGAAAAAGAGGGGGTATAGGAAATAGAAGAGAGTGTATTTCATGGGAAAAGGTAGTTATATACAGCACACTTTTGAGGAGGGACAGGGTGAAAGGACAGAGAGAGAGAGAGAGAGAGAGAGAGAGAGAGAGAGAGAGAGAGAGAGAGAGAGAGAGAATACTATAAATGAGAGTGTGTTGGGGGGAATACAATGGAGGGAAATACAGCTAGTTATTGCAACTGAGGGAAAAATATTGAAGCAACTCCTTTGATGGGCTAACTATAAAGAATGCAACCCATCTCAGAGGCACAGATGATGGTATCTGAACACAGACAATAGTTTTCTTTTTTCTCTCACTTTAATTTTCTTGAGCTTTCTCTTTCTTTGTGAGGGGAGGGGGAGTTGTGGTGACTTTTACAACAATGTTATTGTAATAATGTGAAAATAAATTTAAAATAAAAAATCCTGAATGCTAGATTTTGTTTACAAGAAGCATATATTAAAATGAGAGACACACACACAGAAGGTAATATATTATGCTTTAGTTGTTGATTAAAAAAAAGGCAGGGGCACCAATGTTGATTTCAGATAAAGCACAATGAAAAATGAATGTAATTAAAAAGAACTAGAAAACTTTGTCTTCCAAAGAGAGAAAATGAAATAATAGTATTATTTAATTTAAATGTTCCTAGTGTTATAGCATAGAATTTTTAGAGGAAAAGCTAAATGAGTAATAGGAAGGCAGAGATAACCAAGCAGTATTTGTGACAAACCTCAGCGTACCTCTCTAAGAATTAAATAAATTTAACCACAAAATTAACAAAAAGGAAATTAAATTAAGAAGGTGATTCAAATTTTGATAAAGATACATATGATAGACCTCTAGAGAAATTTGAATGGTAATAGAATCAAATATATCTTTTCTTCTATGAAGCATGGTAGCTACACAATAATTGAACTTTTTTTTAACAAATGGTCTCTCAATCAAACACAGAACAGAAAACTATCCAGTATGAATTCTTTTTCATATGATGATGCAATAAAACTCATGTGTAATAATGTTCTATGGAATGATATGGTAAAATTATTTGGAAACTAACAAGATCATTTTAAAAAATATCAGCAGATCAAACAATAATGCATAAAAATAATTTTCTCCAAAGCAATGGGAATGATCATTCATCAGATCATAAGACATGGGATAATTCCAATGTGTTTTTCAGGAGAATTTTTGTATCTCTGAATGTTTAAATTAATAAAATAGAAGGGAAAAGGAGACTGATAAATTGGACATGCAATTATAAAGCTAGAAAAAGAATACATTAAAATTCCAAATTGTAATCCAATATAATAATTTTGAAAATCAAAGGTGAAACTAATAAAACTGAGGGGAACAAAACTATTAAACAAATACATAAAACTAAAAAAAAATGGCTTGGAGTACAAAACAATGAAATCCATAAACTTTTGAATATACTGATTAAAAAAAATGATAGAAGTCAAACTGCAGTATGAAAAACGAAATGAATTAACCAACAATAAAGAGGAAATTAAATAGTTCAGAGCTATTTTCCCATTATTTTATGTCAATGAATCTGAAAATATAAGTGAAATGGATGAATATTTACAAAATATAAACTATCCACATTAACAGAAGAGGAAATAAAATGTTTAAATATTCACATTTTAGAAAAAGAAACTGAACATGACATCAATATCCCTAAGGGGAAAAAAAGACTAAACTCGAGTCAGTTGGAATAATAAATGAATTCTACTTAAAATCCAAAAGCAATTATTCTAATTGATTGAAATTACTTAAATAAACATTTAAAGAAAAAAGTTTTCTCAAAGTGCTTTTATGATACCAATATTGTACTGATAACTATACCAGGAATTGTCAAAAAGACAATGAAAATTATAGACCAATTTTTCCCAAGCAATATTGAACCAAAGATTTTAAATAAAATTTTGGCTAAGGAATTTCAGCAAGCTATCACTATATTAATATAATATGATCAAGTAAGATTTATATTAGTTATGTAGAGATAATTCAATATTATGAAAATAATCTGCATAATTGGCAATATCAATAAAAAATTAAGAAATACTATATGATTACCACAATAGATACTGCACAATTATTTGACAAAATACAGAACGCACTCCTTCTCAATCATGAGAGAACATAAGATTAGATGGAGTTTCTTGAAATATTATTTGATGTCTCTCTAAATAAAGCTGCCAGCAAACATTATACATAAGATGGATAAAGTAGAAGCATTCCTAATGAAATAGTATGGTGAAGCAGGTTGGCCATTATTAGCACTATTAATCAATATTATATTTGAAATATTAGCTTTAGCAAAAGAGAAGAAAGAGAAATTGGAGAAATTAGAAAAGACAGTGAAGAAACACATTTCTCATTCTTTGCAGATGAAATGATAGTATACTTCAGGAACTCTAAAAGTCAACTAAAAAGTATTTTACACTATTAACAACTTTAAGCAATTAGCAGAACATAAAATAAACCCACATAAATCCTCAGTTTTTCTCCTATTTTACCTCTAAATGCCAACAGAAAGCTATATAAAGAGAAGTTTCATTTATAGAAATTGAGGAAAATACAACATATTTGTAAATCTGCTTTTCTTGACAAATACAGAAACCATTTAAACAATTACATATGTTCACATAAAATGATATAAAGTATTAGAATAACAGGAAATTAATGAGAGGAAGATAGACTAGTGTGCTAGATCTAAAAGTGTATTATACAGCAGTAGTTATCAAAGCTGTCTGGTATTGTGCTTGGAAATACAAATTGCATCAGGGAATACTAAAGAAACAATAGCAAATGACTACAAATATACTGTTTGATCAGGTAAAAGAGTAGTTTCTAGCATAAAAACTCATTATTTGCAAAAATTCTTGGTAAAATTGGAAGGAAGTATAGTAGAAATTATGCATAGAACAACATCTCTCATCCTATACCAGTATATGTTCAAAATGAACACAAAATGTAGACATAATGGGTGATAATATAAATCAATTGGGAGAACAAGGAATAATTTCTCTGCCACATCTTTGGAATTGAGGTGATAGTTTATAACCAAACAAAAGGCAGAGAACAGTACAAATCATAAAATGGAGAATTTTACTATGTTAAATAAAAAAGACTTTTATTTATAAAACCAATGCAACCAAGATTAGAAGGATTTCAAAATGCTGGAGACAATTTTCACAGGTAAAGTATATATTTTGTAAATATACAGAGAACTGAGGCAAATTTATAAGAATATAAATCATTCTCAGATTGATAAATATCAACAAATAGGAACAGAACATTTTCAGAAGAAGAAACTACAGATAGGAAAGATTTTTAGAAGAACTAAAATGATAGAAAAAGAAATGTTTTATATTGGAAGGGAGTGCAGCTAATGCACTGTTGGAGATGTTTTGAAGTGATTCAACCATCCTGGAGAATAATTTTTATCAAAGTTCAAAAGGAAAACAAAACAAAGCAAAACAACATCAACAAAGAACTCTGTGTGCCTTTTGATTCAAAAATACTACTACTAGCTCTATATCCCACAGATATCATTAAAAATGGAAAAGACCCACATATACAAAAATATTTTTGCAGCTCTTTTGGTAGAGTCAAATAATTGGAAGTGTGGGGATGCCCATCTGGGGAATTACTGAATAAATTATGGTAAATGAGTGTAATGGAGTACTATTGTCCTGTAAGAAGCATGATTAGAGGTACTTCAGAAAATCTTGGAAGGACTTGCATGAACTGATTCAGAATGAAATTAGCAGAACCAGGAGAACTTTGTACAAATTAATAGAAACATTTTCAGATGATCAGTTTTGATGAATGCAGCTGTTCTTAGCAGTTCAGTGATCAAGAAGAATCCTGTGATACCTATTTTGGAAAATTCCATCCACATCCAGGGAAAAATAATATGAACTTTGAATGCATACCAAAGTATGCTATGTTCATTTTATGAAACTTAATTTTATTTTCTCTTATTTTTTTCTTTTTGTTCCAATTCTTCTTGTACAACATGATTAATATGGAAATATATCAAGTATGTTTGCAAATGTACATCTCATATCATATTATTTCCTGTTTTAGAAAGGGGAGAGGGAAGGGAGGATAGTAGAAAAATGCAAAGTCAAAAGCTCAGAAAAGGGTGAATGTAGAAAATTATTTCTGTGTAATAGGAAAAACATAAAATTTAAAAAAATTTCATAAATTAATTGTTTTATTAAATGTTTGATGTATTTCATTTTCATGAGATTTTTTTGGGTGTGCATAGAGAACTGACAACTCTGAAGTGAAGATTTGCCAAGTCTCTTTCCAGACTGCTTTTTCCTCTTTGGTATCCACCTTTCACACTATTCTCAACTATAGGTCTATGAACTTAAAGCATTCTTCCTTGTCATTATCTAGTAAAACCTTCTCTGTAGACTAATTAAACAGGTTGAGGGGTTACTGATGTTTTCCAATGCCTTTGGGTAGTTAGACAGATTTCCACACCAAGTACATGAAGACTTCCCCAGGTGGTATGTATATATGAGAAAAATTTGTTCTAATAGCAATGAAGGTGACTGAAGCAGACACTGTGGAGTGCTTTGAAAATAGGAGACATTGAAAATGCCCAGATCATTCACTGAATCATGAGCCATCACCAGCAATCCTGATTTTTGTCTTGCCACTAGACTTTAATGACTCAAGAAGAAAGATTGAACCTGGCAACTCAGTGAAACTGCCTCACTTAAATCCAATTGACTTACAAGTTAATATCCTTTTCTGTGATGCTTTTGGTGCTCTTTAAAAAAAATTAAATAAGAATAATATTTCATTTATACATTCAATCAATATTCAAGCATTTAACAACTTATTACTAATTCTAAACCCTATAGTAAGTGTTGGGAATTCAAGGAAAAGGAAAAAATAATAATATGAACGTATATAATTCCTAATGCATGAATTGAACAATTTTTTTCTACCAAGAACCATTTGAAAATTATAATATCTTTTGTGGCTCATAAAAAATTGTCAACTTAAAAATTAATCTGTTAAATTTTGTCAAATATTTTGTTAATTCACTCCTACAAAGCTCCCAGATTTATTGAATTTTGAGTTATACCTGCAGTTGCCATGGCAGCACCAGAACAAATGATGGCCTGAGTCTTATTTGATTTGGACATTCCTCCCCATCTGTTTTAAGGAATGAGATGAAATGGATATCAACTTAAAGACTGAAATGTCAAATTTAGACAGGAAATAAAATCCATTTGCAAATTTTGATCTCGAGTACCTTAGAAGTCATCTCATTCAACCCATTTACTAAATGAGGAACTTGAGATTCAGATAGGCTCAAGTACTTGCTCAACTTTGCAATCGCGATAAATCCTAGAGGAAGGATCTCAATTCATTCCTCTAACTCTAAAGCTTTTGATCTTTCTAATGAATCAGTATGTTCAATATCCTGTGAATATACAAACAGAGAGAAATATTTTAAAATGAATAAAAGAAGAGTAGTATGATTTTCTGGGAATATAAAAACTTAAATAGAAATAGCATGAAATAAGACAGGAAAGATAGACTGGAATCAGATTGTACAAGATCTTGATTGGTTTGTAAAGGAATTCACACTTTAATTTGGTAGAGGGACATAGGAGCAAGTGACTTGCCCAAGATCACATAGTTCGGTAATTATTAAGTGTTTGAAGCCAATTTTGAACTCAGATCCTCTGGACTCCAGGACTGGTGTTCTATCCACTGCACAACCTAGCTGTCCTGGGAAGTTAGATGGGGCAGTGGATAGCACACTAGTCTTGGAATCAGAAGGATGAAAGTTCAAATTCAGCATCCCACACTTACTAGCTATATGACCTTGGGCAAGTCACTTAACCCTAATTGTCTCTCTAGAGGTGAAAGTGAAGTTGAGGACTTAGCACAGCTCCCCCATCACTCACATCCAATACACATGCTTCTCATGACATCACTTCCCTGATGTTGTGGTCTTTGAAAATGAAGGACAAAAATTATGGTAGACAGAGAAGAAGCATTAAAGAGGATGAGTTCCCTAAATAGAATGTAAACCCTTTAAGGATAGCAACTATTTTGGTTTTTTTGATTGTTTATTTAGCTTTGTGCCTAGAAGAGTTTTGTACCTACAAGGTGCTTAAAATGTGTTGAAAGGAACAAATAATCCAAAGAATTTCTCAAAAAGTCTGGAGGAAAATGGATGAAATAAATAAAGACTGATTGGGTATATTTTCTACAAATTTAAATGACAGGAAATGAGATTTTAATTAGTGTGATTATGCTAGATATGGGATATTACTCATACTTTTAATTATTTATACCTTAATTAATTTCTTTTTCTAATATTATACTGTCAAGATATCAATTTTGTGTTTAGTCAGTTTTATAATTTTTTATTTATGTAGATACACAATGTGTTCCTCGGAATTCTGAATTTTCTGACATATTACCTAGTAGAGTTGCTGATAATTTTTATTTTTTTCTTTTATGATTGCATCTTGATCAATATGATCTTAACTTAATTTCATTTTCGATTATATCAAATGTTTATTTTTTGACTGTTTTGCTGTTTTAACTAGTCTTTATGTCTGCATATGATATTATAAAAATCACTTATTCTCTGATTTTTATTTTCCTAATATTTAAATAAAGGATCATAAAATTAAATAGGACAATCTACAGAGAATTATAAGGAATAGTTATATTCATTATATGTGGCATAGAGGAAACATCTCTAAGCCTGGAGTGAAGAAGGTCTGAGTTTATATCTAGCCTCAGTTTTTACTAGTTGTGTAACCTTGGACAGATTACTTAAACTGGCTGCCTCAATTTCTTCAAAGATAAAATGAGTCACCAATATTTGGAGCACAATTGAAAAGAACTCAATAACAAAAATTAATTATAGCCATCTCTCATTGCTCTGTAACATGAAAGATTATTTCTGAAGTGTATTCAACTTTATGTACTGTGATTTATGTATTCTGTTAGGTTAATCCCCTAAAATATTTAAAAATGAAATAATAGAAAAATAATAAAATAATATTACAATGACACCATATTATTATAAAGACTTCAAAATGACACCAAATCTTTAAAATGCCTATTCACGAAGAATAAGTTTAAGATTATAAACTGAGTAGCATGCTAGTTTTCTGTCTCAATCTTACTTTTGTTGTCAAAATGGAAGATAGAAAGATTTAGTTTCATAATATAACAGATTTAGATCTGAAAGGAACTTTAAAATTGCATCTAAAATGAAATTAATTGTCATTTAAACACATAGCTGTTACACCCAGGATTTGAAGCAGAATCCTATGACACCAATTTGAACCCTCTTTCACCTTGATAACTCTGTTGCTTGTACCTTTTTTATGATATTTGATATAGAATTTGACTGGAATTTCTGAATGGTTATAAAATGTTGACAGTGAAATTAACTTGTATTTATTGATTCAAGGAGGAAAGACAACTACTATTTATACTGGTCAATAAAAGGCTAAATGGTTTATGCTTTCTGAAGTTTAATGCAATATTAAAAGTGTAAAAGATGCATTCCAATCCAAGTCAAATGTTATTAATGTGAGATCTTTATATTTTTTTATTTATTTTAGTTATATTTTGATAAGAACATATTAACAAAATTGCTTCCTTTTGCAATATTATGCATGCGATTTTAGACATTTAGTTATACTAAGATAAAAATCCAAATGTTTTTAGCAGCCTGCCAAAGGGGGGCATTACACATATACAAACAAACACACATGTGTGCACAGACACACAGAAACATAAAGACACTGTCAACTAATTATCAGTAAAATAACAACTGATCTGGGTTTAACTTTACTTTCCAAGTAATTTGGGAAATTTTTTTTTCACAAAAATCTCAGAAATCTCTCATGTATAATCCAATAATTCAATCTCAGGATTCCATTAGTCTTCCCTTAAGAAAATTGTCTCTTAGCCTCCATTATCTAATTTTCCAAGAATTCCATAAACAGATTCCAGAAAGATTATAAATATGTTTGGGAAATATGATACCTCTTAATTTCAATTTAAGTGACTTTTCTTGTAATCCTATTTTGTATATTGATTTAAAAACGTTGTTTTCCTTTTTGAAAAGATGGAGGAGTGTTTGTAGTTTTCATCAGCTCACAAAATACATCCATGACACAAAACAAGTTAAGCAGTTTTGTCTAATGTTGCGATGGGAGTCATATTTCTTCTGAGGTTGTAACTATTGTCTCTTTTATCCAAAGGAAGGGAAGAGGTAGGACAAGTTAGAAAAGTAGATCTAGTCTAGGTTTCTAATGATATTAATAGCCTTTAGTAAAGATGGGGAAAAGGACAAATCCCTCTTCTTCAAACTCTAATGATCTATGATTTTATTTTACCTTCTTAGACAAATAAATTTGTAGATCTCAGATAATAATTAATCTCTCAAATTTTCAGTATTTTCTACAATTCAAATATTGGGGAAATTGACTAACAATTTTCTGGCTTATTATGTCTTTAGGTAGATATTGCTATCTTCCAGTAGAATAATTTCTATTCTACTTCTTGACTCTCAATCTGGTAATTCCACAAGATAAAAAAATTGTACATTCAAGAATTCTTGACTCATGATGCTTCATGCATGACACTTGTAATGTACATTTTTTTCTTTGACCTCATTTTCTACTCCTTTTTCTGTCATATTGATACTCTTCAATTGCCATCCCTGTAAATTAAATGAGACCTGAAACAAATGAATATATTTTGCAGTGATGTCAGTCTAAAGCATTTTTTTTCTTTTCTTGCCTTGAAAGTCATCTTAACCACTTACTATTACTCCTTGATCTAAACAAGGTAGCAGCAGTTATCTCAGATTTCATTAAAGAAAGGGAGAGAATGAATAAAACAAAATAATCAATGACTAAACATTAAGAATGACTGCAAATCCCCACTGGGTCTAAGTAAAATGTATCCTTTCCTACATATATGATCTTAGGTCTGCTTTATTGGAACATTCGAATTCACTATTAGTGATGAGTGTGAGTTGTTAAATGGCAGGCAAGATGGGTGTTTTATGTCCACAGCTCAAGTGATATGGTGCTCTGAAGCATTTCATTGTATATTGCTGTTTGAGTCTGTGGTTTCCTAACATAGCTAATATACAGAGGTGGGAGAAGAAAGAAAGTGGAAATTATCTCAGTGCCTATTTAAAATGTTATTCAAAAACAGTACAGGAGATTGTGCTTTGAGTTCCTTTGTCTACCAATATGCCTCCTGCAGTCAAGATTTAGTCCGTCATGTTCTCATTAACATGGAGACTGCAAGTCCATCACTCATGCTACATGACTCTTGGATACATTGAAAAGCTGCCATCCAATAATTTAGTTTGTAGCAGAGGATGGGAATAGAATGTAACAAAACTTCTGATTTCAAAAATTTCCTTTGAATAATTTTATACATGCTGGTAGCTTCCTTGTTATAATAAGGAAGAAACCTTAAATGAAAAGTATTTGCATAAGGACTCAAGCCTAGATGTAGCCCTTTTAATACTAATACTAACATAAGATGCAAGAAAATTGAAGTAAAATAATTACATCCATCTTCTGATAATTGTAAGCTAAAGAAAATCATTAATTTTCAGGTCTGATTAATAAATAAAATCTTTATCATAATTTATTTTCCTTTAATTTTTAAAGTACTTATTTTCAAATTCTTATCTTTTACACTATTTTATAGGCAGTAATTTTTGAATTAGTTTGAGAAATATACCATTAAGAGTTTCAGGTCTTATAGGTTGATATCCATTATCAGACTGATAGAGTAAAATTTCTGAATAAAAAGTAATGTGTTGAACATTTTTCTTTCCAAAATTTTGCAATTTCAAATGATGCTTATAAGAAAAAGAACCTTGATTATGAATCATAGGAAATAAATGCAAAAATGCAACTTTATTTATTCCAAATGAATGGAGACAAATCAGGCAGTCAATGTCAGTTAAGCCAGAAGTTTTTGGAAGAGTCAGTGGTAAGTTAGGTTTTTCACAAGACATAGATTTTTATGAGATGTTCTTTAAGTAATGAGGTTTTGACTATTTCTGAGCTACTATACTTTTATATTTTTACATTATTACATTATCATTTCTGAATCTGAACCCTTTTTCCTTGAGATATGCAATTTCAATTATAATTTTTTTGCAATTAAATGGTAAATTTGGTTTTTACTGTAATCAGTAGCAACCTAAATATAAGCAGCAGAAATATTTATATACAATAGTTAGAAAATTATTGTTTTGTTATGCTTCATGTTCAGAAAAAGAGATATAAAAGCAAGGATAATTTCATTATAATTTGCACAGTATCAGCTTCTATATTTACTTAAAATTAACAAGAACAATAGTGGAGGTTTGTGACGGTTTTCATGTTGCTACTGTTGCTAAGTCTGATTGATGATGATGATGATGATGATGATGATGATGATGGCAAAGTCTAACTCTTCTGTGATTAGATGGAGTTTGTTAAAATTAAAATTAAGAGATGACAGTAAGAAGTTTTAATTAACCGAAAGGCATTAGTATAACTTCTTAGCACTATCCCAGAAGCAATTGCAAATTGACCTCATTATTTCAGATTGATGTAAAACTAATTTACTTTTATGAAACTGATGCTGAGTTGAAGAAAAGAGATAAAATGACATAGATGTCAGTTTAAGAACAATTGTCAAAATAATCATATTGAAACAAGACTATAGGATTAAGTGATATTTCTTAACATTGTGCTATTGAAATATGGAAGGATGGATCAAAAAAGTTAGAAATATTGAAATATCACTTGCTAGAAGTGTTTCAGAGCAAATGGCAATGAACATTGAGTAAACATCAAAGATATATAAAATAGATAGAATATCCAGACATTTTTATTAAGCTTGAATAATGCAACAGAGTAAAATTGGGATTAGTTTTTGATTATTTATTTTTATATTTTTAGCTATATGCACTTATAGATTTTTAAAATACAATATTTCCTTCCACCCTCCCTTCCCACTCTCCTCCCCTCAGCATCAAACAGTCAAGTGATCATTGCATTTTCATATTTTTAATAAAGATGTTTAGAGATAAGTCATTTTCGGGATGAGGAATTAGTATTAAGGGAAAGAGATACATGAGACAATTTTTATACTGTGTTCATCTACTTCTCCAAAGTTTCTGGAGAGCAATTTGGAATTATGCCCAAAAGGCAACAAAAATGTGCATACTGTTTAATCCAGCAATACCACTACTGCGCTTATACCCTGAAGAGATAGAGAAAAAGGGTAAAAGCATCACATGTACAAAAATATTCATAGCAGCCCTATTTGTAGTGGCAAATTTGTAGTAGCAAAGAACTGGAAATTAAGTAAATGTCCTTTAATTGGGGAATGGCTTAACAAACTGTGGTATATGTATGTCTTGGAACACTATTATTATAATAGAAACCAAGTTGGATGGTAATTTAAGGAAGCATGGAAGGATTTGCATGAACTGATGCTAAGCAAGATGAGCAGAACCAGAAAAACATCCTAACAACAACATGGGGGTGATGATCAACCTTGATGAACTTTCCTCAGTGTAAGAATAAGGGACAATTTTGGGCTATCTGTGATGGAGAATACCATCTGTATTGAGAGAAAGAATTGTGGAGATTGAAAAAACCAAAGACTATCACCATCAATTTAGGGGGGAAAACCATTCCCTTATTATGTAATTTTGGTCTCATATTTTATTTTTCTTCTTTAAGGATATGATTACTCTCTCATCAAATTCAACTTAGATCAATGTATACCATGGAAACAATGTAAAGACTAACAGACTGCCTTATGTGGGAGGGTGGGGAGTGGGGGAAGGCAAGCAAAAATAGGGGAAAATTGTAAAACTCCAAATAAATATAATATTTATTAAAAAAAATGTATGGGGCAGCTATCAGGCATGTTGGATAGAGCACTGGCCCTGAAGTCAGGAGTCCCTGATTTCAAATCAGGCCTCAGATACTTAATAATTACCTAGCTGTATGGCCTTGAGCAACCACTTAACTCCATTTGCCTTGCAAAACCCTAAAAAAATAATGTGCTCATCAGATTCTGAAGGGATGTTTTCATTTTGTCACTTGTCACTTGTTCCATCCATTTCTCCCGACTACTAATTAGTGGATTTTCTCTCTCCTCACCATTTCCCTCATCAAAAGTGTGCATGGAACAATCAAATGCCACAGTGGACAGATCACCAGCCCCAGGGCCAAGAGACCCCAAACTAGGATCCCACCCAGAGACCCAGCACCCACCCATTCTTGTGGTCCTGATAGGCCATCCAATCCCACCACCTTTCAGAAAGTAAAAGAAGAAAATCTATTATATATGACTATCCTCTCCCATGAACTACCCTCTCATTTATCCCATTTCTTTCCCTTCTTTTTCCCCATTCACTTTCTCCCATTCATTTTCTCTCCTTTTTCTTCAATATTTCTATGCCCTATTAAGTATGTACGTTGTTTCCTTTCTGAGTCATTTCCAATGAGAATGAGGCTCCCTTATTCCCCCGACCTTTCCTCCTTCCATACCTTGCAAAAGCTATTTCTTGACTCTTTCACATCAATTATCTTAGTCTATTCTATATCTCCTTTCCTTTCTCTCAAGACATTTCCTTTTCACCCCTGGACTCCATTTTAAAAATAAACTATACCTTCAAATTCAGCTCTATCCTGTGTCTCAAAAGTAAAAACTCCTTCTAACTGCTCTAATAAATGAGAAGGTTTATATGAGTATGAACATTACTATCTTCCCATGCAGGTATACACACAGTGCATCATCATTAAATCTCTCATAACTTTCCCTTCTACTCTATTCTCTCTATGCTTCAGCTTAGTCCTGTATTTGAAGATCAAACTTTCACTTTTGCCCATTTCAATAAGAACATTTGGAATTCCCCCTATTTTATTGAAAATTCATCTTTTCCCTTGGAAAATTATGCTCAGTGTTGCTGGGTAGTTGATTCTCCATTACATTCCAAGCTCTTTTGCCTTCCAGAATGTTATAATCCAAGGCTTATGAGCCCTTAATGTGCATGTGTAAGGACAGCTAAATTCTCAGTAATCCTGACTGTAGCCACACAATGTTTGATTCATTTTGTTCCGGTTAATTGTAGTATTTTCTCTTTGACTTGGGAGTTCTGAAACTTGGTTACATTATTCCTGGAAGTTATTTTTTGAATGTCTTTCAGTAGGAGATCAGTGGATTGTCTCAGTTTCTATTTTACCCTCTGCCTCTAGAATATCAGGATAATTTTGAAATGAAGAATTTTAAAATGAAGTCAAGATTTTTTTCCTGATTATCACCTTCAGGTGGCCCAACAATTTTTAAATTGTTTTTTCTTGATCTGTTTTCCAGATCAGGAATTGTTTCAATAAGGTATTTCACATTTTCTTCTAGTTTTTCATTCCTTTGATATTATTTTCTTGTGTCTTGATTCCCTCACCATGTCATCTTCTTCCTTTAGCTCTATTCTACATTTGAAGGATTTATTTTTCTTCAGATAACTTTCTTATCTCCTCGTTCATCTGGCCAATTTTGCTTTTTAAGGTATTTTTCTTCTCATTAAATTTTTGGACTGCTTTTTCCATTTGAACTAAACAAGTTTTTAGTATGCTATTCACTAAAGGATTTTTTGAATCTCCTTGAATAAGCTGTGGACTTGGTTTTCATGTTTTACTGCATCTTGCTCATTTCTGTTCACAATTTTTCCTTTACCTCCCTTACTAGATTTTCAAAATATTTTTTGAACTCTGAAATAGCATGAGACCAATTTCTATATTTCTTGAAGGATTTAGATACTTAAGTTGAAACTTCCTTGTCTTCTGATTGTGTCTTGTTCCTACATGGGACCAAAGTAATTGTTTATGGTCAGGTTCCTTATTTTATTTTTTCTGATTACTCATTTACCCAGCCTGTGCCTGGTTTAGGGTGCTTCCCAAGCTTTTGAATATTATTGAGACACCTCCACAAGGACCTTAGTATATGAGGTTCTGACTATTTTCCTGCTTGTTCTTTGGTCTGTAGCTGGCAATTTGGGGCTCCCAAATTGTGACCAAAATCTGAATATGGACAAAGCACAAGATTCCTATCCCAGGACCAGAGTATTAACCTCCTAGTGGCAGCTGCTAGGTGGCTCTGTGCTCCTTCTTCCATTTCCTGGAATCTGGGCTGCACTGAGGGTCATAGCTGTGCTGGTGACTGCAGCTGTGTTTAGGGCCACACTGGCTCCCACACACTCTAATGGAGATATCCCCACTGATCTTCCAAGTTGTGCTTGGTGTTTCCTGGGTAGCCAGGTCAGGAAGCTGCTTCTGCTGCCAGGCTCCCCAGGACCAAACACCTAGTTGCCCAGTAGATGGTTCTGGGAAGAATGGAGTTCCTTCATTCCCATATGATAATCCTGCTTGTGATGCTGCCACCTATACCCTCACAAAAGAGTTTTTCCATGATTTCCAGGCTAACTAGATCCAGTGAATTGTCTTACTGGATCTTTCTGTGGCTTCTGTCTCTCAAAAATTTACTTAGAGGTATAATTTAAATTTTTTTGGAATATTTTTGAGAGAGCTCCTTGGAAAGGCTGTTACCAAGCTTCCATCTTGACACCACCCCTTTGATGCATTGCAAATATTTTTTAATTTAATATGGTCATAAGCATTCATTTTGAAGTTCTTGGCCTATTGATTTATTTATGGTGTTGAACTTTACAAATAAATATTGCATCCATTTTTACTTTGTTTTGGTATAAGGTATGAGATGTACTTGTATGCTACATTTTTGCCATATTATTTTCCAGTTTTCCCCATAACTTTTGTCAAATAGTGAGTTCTTATATCAGAAGCTGAAGCTTTTGGGTTTATCAAACAGTAGATTTTTGTACTCATTTACTTGTTTTTTTTTTCAAACATATCTTAATCCACTGATCCATTACTCTATTTCTAAACCAGTATCAGGCAGTTTTGATGACTGCCATTTTATAATAAAATTTTAGAACTGATGGAACTATGCTACCTTCCTTTATGTACTTTTTTTCATCAGTTCCCTTGCAATTCTTGATATTTTTGTGTGATTAGACATTAAAAGTGATACTCAAGTTTTCATATTTCTTTTTGTCAAGGGAATCTTCAGATTTAATAATACAACACATTGCTGATTAATGCAAAGAAAACGAATGAAATAAATCCCTTACACTAAAAGTACAGAAGATGAAATAAGGAAAATATAAGATTGTTTGCACTTGAAGAAGAGAAAGATGAAGAATTAAGAAAGTATTGGAAATTTAGTGAAAATTCCTGAAGTGGTACTTAATAATGAAATAATTGTAAAATAATGTAATTCCTTGAATGATTTCATGTGGCTTGCATAATTGGAAAAAATAATAAAATGATAGTTTATTATGCAAATTCAACTTTGAAATATCTATACTTCAAAATACTACTACTAAAACAATTAAATATCTTAGTAATATTGATACATTTTCTCAATATGCCAAGGACTCTAAAAATAAATTTTCAGGACCTGCACACCTCTGCCTCTGTCTTTGTCTTTCTGTCTATCTGCCTATCATCTCTGTCTCTCTTTGTGTGTATACACATAGATAAAAATAAGTAATTTCCTCTGTATGCAAGAACATATATGTATTGAATGATTACATGATTACCTATACAATTATATTTTATGGCCATACATATATATATATATATATATATATATATATATATATATATATATATATATATATATATATATATATACATCTGCCTATATATATGTGTGTGTACATTTTATGTGTGTATATATACACAGACACACATTCACACATGCGTGTGCACAGAAAGAGCGAGATTCTATAGATTTAGATCGATCCAATCACACCACTTATATTGCTCTGAAGGAATCTTTGTTGTGTTTTTGCCAAAACTCACTTCCTCATAGAATAGTTAATGGGTTAGACTTTGTCATCATCATTGTCATCACCATCATCTCTATCGTCATCATCATCATCATCATTCACAAGTACCACCTATATTCTTTTTATTTTGTATATGTGACTAAAGATCAGACTAATTGCTTTACAAAGTACTGGAGAGATTAAGTTCTGATAAAGTTGTTAAACAATTTAACTTCTCAGGTAAATAATTCATTCTCCATTTACCATTATAATACTAATATTGAAAAAAACCTCAAATTAAGCTATCTGCATTTTAGAAGAACTTGCATTTATATATATATATATATATATATATATATATTATCATCATAGACTAGATAGATGTATTTGATATCATAAAATACATTTACAATTATCTTCAATGTATTATAAGGTAGAATTCCAGAAGACAAGAACTTGGATAAAAATATTCAATGTAGAAAGGATAAAATAGTAATTTCTCTTATTTTTTTCCAATAGTTTTGCTATTGATATTGATGTTTTCATCACATATAAAGGAGTGATAATTTTCCAAGCAACTATACTCAGGATTAATCTTATTAATATTCCAAGTCAGTGCTATAAAATTTGGTTTAAGTACTCATTTAAATTTTAACTTAGACATCTCATAAGAAAAATATAACTCATTGACTATACATTTGTTCAAATAAAATCCCAGTGATGATAGTGAAAAAGAATGAAGGCCTTCTCATATTTGATGGATCCTTTTTGTTACTACTCAGTAGCCAAATTGCACTTACCTTATTTCTTTCATTTTGTCTCTTTATATTTTATTTTGTTTTGTCAGTTGTGTATAAAAGAGCTGGCCTAAATATTGGGTATTCAAATAGCATATTCTCTTGGGAATGTAAAAAAGTGTCATTGAAATTTTACTTTACTGAACTATTTGGATTATTTTAACATATTAAAATACTTTTTTAATGCAGCATACTAATACAAATATCAGGATGATAAAGTTAATTAGGTAAATGTTCTCTTCTCAGTTATTTATTGAAATTGCTTAAGACTATATGTTTATTTGTAAACATTTTCTCAAAAATATGTATATACAATGCTAACCTGACTATTCACTGCCGGGTTTTTATTTACAACGCCGGCTTCTTTATGCTAGTCCGTCCTCTTACTCACCAGTCCAACGCGTGATGAGTCTTCGGGGTACCCCCGGCCCCCACTCTTTGATGGGGGAAGAACCAGACAGAGCGCCTGAGGTGGGTAATCAGTCTTTATTCTTCTGTGATCACATTCCCGCTCCCCCCCACCTCTCAGCAGACCCTTTTATCCCCTCTGTCCTCCCTCCCATGAACTCTTACCCAATGAGGGGCCGAGTTCTGTAACATTCCCTTATAAGGTGATTATGTTTCCCCCTCTAAGCGACCGCCAAGCCTCTTCCCCCCGCCCCCAACATCTCCCCCTTTCTGTTTTACAAGGTTATCACTTGGTGTGACCTTAAGCGGTGCTGAGGTTAGCCTTAAGCGGTGTCATTTCTACTGGCCTCTGATAGCCGGGGGCGAGGAACCCTGTCTTAGGTCATCTCCTTCAACCCAGGACCTTGCCCGTCCTAGGCGCCCGACACCCTCAGGGCCTGTCTTAGGTGGCTGGGTGAGGAGAAGTTGCCCGTCTTGGGGTTTACCTCGTCTTACCCCTAGGTGTCACATGTCATGCATGGCGGCTAGCCAGACTTGGGGATCCGCCGGGGGCGAGGAACCCTGTCTTAGGTCATCTCCTTCAACCCAGGACCTTGCCCGTCTTAGGTGGCTGGGTCAGGAGAAGTTGCCCATCTTGGGGTTTACCTCGTCTTACCCCTAGGTGTCACATGTCATGCATGGCGGCTAGCCAGACTTGGGGATCCTCCCCCGTCTCCATGGCCATGAAGGCTTTCTGAGTAAGAAGCATATAGCCCCTCTGTCGCCTAGCTAGGCGGCAGAAACAGACAACAAGTAGGGTGATTCCCAGAATCAGCGTCCTTGTTCACCCTCAAGGGGGTATCCTCCCGCCATCTGGCAATCCCTCCATGGTATGGGATCCTCGATGTCTTCCCCTGTGGCCACACATGAGGGGCCCCACCGAGGCAGAAGGGAGCCCCATCGATGTATTGGTCACTAGCAGGCGAGGGTAGATCGGGGAGTTCCGTGCTACCGGAAGGGGAGAGGGAATAACTCGGAGTATTCCCCATGTCGGATTTCCTTCAGATGGAGCACCTCCAAGGATCCCTACGATGATCAGAAGGCCTGAAAAAGAAAGAAATTCCTCTCACCCCGTAGGGTTGGGCATTAATCAAGGTCTCTTATCTTGTAAACAGGGAGCCATCTTTCTGGCTCTTCTATCTTATCCTCGGGATGAAATGACAGGTGGCCCTGTCTTCTGTTCTTTACCGTTACAGGGCCATGCCAACCTCCCTCTTCATCTCTCCACATGACTTTAGAGCCTGGTAGGGCCTTGGTGGGAGAGGGCAGGAGCGTTGGTTCTTTCTTAGCATGTCCTTTTGGGGAGAAAAATCTCTGGGCGGCTGTAGTGCCGTCATCCCTGACTTGTAGGAAATTCATGGTAAATAGTACCTGAGACAGGTCTGAATGGGTCAGTGACCTGCCAACTCCCCCTTTCTGTTTAAAAAGATAGGATGTAGCAGAGTATCCATGTAAAGCTGGCACAGGGTGGGGCTATTGGCCATTCCCTGAGGTAGGACGGTGAACTGATAACGTTTACTGGGGGCTTGGAAATTGATCGCGGGGAGGGAAAAGGCAAATTTTTCTTTGTCCTCCGGGTGGAGGGGAATGCTATAGAAGCAGTCTTTAACATCAATCACTATAATAGTCCACCCTTGCGGGACTGCAGTGGGCATAGGGAGACCAGGTTGGAGGGTCCCCATGGGTACCATGTTGGCATTTACTGCCCGAAGATCAATCAACATTCTCCAACTCCCCCCTTTCTTTTTTATGACAAAGACGGGGGAGTTATACGGGCTAAGGGACGGTTCCACTTTGTTCTCGTGCAGGAGGGTCATTACTATGTCTGTGAGGGCGATGAGCTTTTCTTTTGTCAGGGGCCACTGCTCAACCCAAATAGGTTTCTTATTAATCCATGTTATTCTGGGGGAAAAGCTCATCTCTAGAGTGGCCCCAATTAATTTCCCCGCAGGCTATCAGGGGTGGCAAGTGTCAGGTTAAGCTGGCTCAAGATATCTCTACCCCATAATGCATAAGGGAGGTCGGGTAGGCACAGTGGGGTGAAGAGTCCAGATTCTTCCAAAGCTGACCACCGTAAGGCGTGTGCTGCTTTCATGGCAGATCTATTGCCCCCCACCCCCGTCACTGCTTGAGGGCTCTGTAGGAGTGGCCACTCGCGCCTCCACTGTCCCCTATTTATGACAGAGCAATCGGCTCCAGTGTCAATTATCCCTTCGAGCTTCTGATTTTCCACCGTGACGGTTAACAGTGGTCGCCCAGAGCTGACCGGGTGGACCCAGTTCACATGAGCTGGAGGGGCCCGCAAGGGCAGCGCCTTTCCTACCTCTTGGCCCTGTTTTACCAAGGTGGGAAAGGGGTGGGGGTTTGTGACCCTTACGGATGTGGGACTTCCGGGACCAAAAATGACCTGGGTATGGGTGACTAAGTCCACACATCTCTCAGCCCCTGTGATGAGCGCTGGGAAAATATTTAGCTCAATGGGAATCATCGAGGTTTCCCAAGGCCCGATCTCTCTCTGCTGTGTCCCTTCTCTATACTCAACCCTCACGGGGATAGTCACAGTAATGGGGCCGCTGTCTTCGAGCACGGGGGGGGGGGGCCCGCGGCCGGGCCCCTCCCTTTCCCTTTTCCCGACTTCCCTTTGGATCGGCAGAACCTGGCTATGTGACCTGGCTTTCCACAGGAATAACAGGTCGGAACTGAAGTGGAGGGGGGCCGCTGCCTGCACTGTGCTTTGAGGTGCCCTGGCTTTCCGCACCCAAAACAGGTGGGTCTCACCTGCATACCGTGAAGGGCGGTCAGGAGGCTATCCTCCCGGTTCTCCATGGCAGTCACTAAGGCTTGAATTGAATCCTCGCTGGGCATGTCCAGCAATTTGTCAACAATTTCTTCTAATGAAGCGTCGGGGGGAAGGCTGCTAATGGCTGCGATCCCTTTGGGGCGAAGACCCTCTTTAATCAATTGTCTCATAAGTAGATCAGATCCCGGGGTGTCTCCCATTATACGAGTCACTGTCTCTTTAACCTCGTTCACAAATGAGAGGGGTGTCTGCTCTGCTCTCTGCTTCAGCCCAACCAACTTCTGTGTGGCTCTCCCCCCTTTCATGGCTCCAATCTTATCCCAAGCTGCAACATTTGTTTCTTTAACAGTCTCTAGCTCAAACTGGCCATACTGGGCCTGAACAGCAGGGTCAGTATAGGCTCCAGTTCCACACAGGAGGTCAATGGCTAAATCCAGGGGAGTATAACCCCGGGATTTTGCCAGCTTAGAGGCCTCTCTGCGGGCCTGAGCCTTAAAAGCTAAATATAAGGAGGCATCTAGGCACGCGGCTGCAATTTTGTCAAAGTCAGCAGGGGTCCAAGGGTGCGTAGCAAAGAGGTTTTGCATCAGTCTTTTTACATAAGGGGAGCTTGGGCCGTATTTAGTCACGGCCTCCTTAAGTTCCTTAAGCATCTTAAAAGGGACAGGGCGGTAGTCTCGGGCTCCGGTAAGGGGGTCCGTAAATACCGGGTAGAGGCCCCAGTCATCCCAGTCCACCTCCTCCCCTTTCTCTATTGCTATGGAGGCACTGGTGGCAAGTAGGCCGGATGGGCGGAGCCCTTGAGGGGATCTCTGAAGGGCGGACAAGGAACACAGGGGATTTTTTGCCTCTGTTTCCTGGCTGGGCCGCCAAGCCTGGGGCGCGGCAGCTGTCCAATCAGCGCGGACTTCTCCCTCCTCGTCAGCAGCCTCCCGGTCCCACCTACTCACGCTCCTCTTCCTGCCACCCCTGAGGACTGTTTGCACCCCTCCCTTCCCGCGCTCGGAAACTTCCGGCCCTGAATCTTCTCCCTGGGGGCCCCTTGTTCCCCCATTGTTTCTTCTAAGTTCCTCCCACGGATACAGGGGAGGGGGTGGCCTTCCCTCTTCCTCTGAGCTCTCTGAATCCGATCCCACCAACGAGCTACCCACCTGAGTGCTGATTGTTCGTGCCAAAGTCACCTTCTGGGGATGCAGGGCTGCATCCACTATCTTATACACTGTAAAATCCTTGGGGGTCAGTTTTCCCGGGCAGGTGTCATTATAGGAGGCCATCTGCTGCCCTACCACCTTCCATTTATCTGGTTGGATCCCACTATGTTGCACCCAAGGGCAGATGTTCCAGATATTCTCAACAAAAGCACGGCACGTCTTGATAGGTAATTTACGGCCATGCTTAGCGCAGAGTTTATAAAGCTGCGCTGCAACGGCCTCTTTTTCCTCCGGCTCAAAGGCGGGAATACTATTCCGGCCCCCCATGCTGTCTACTAGCCGAGGCTGCAATCCTAACAGGTGGCAGAACTGGAAAGTTCCCGTTCGGCAAAAGAGAAGGAGGCAGCAGGGCACAATCAGACAGGCCAGCACGGCAAGGAGCGTGATTAGAGCAGAAGGAGAAAGGGAGGGGAAAGAAAGCATAGTCAACACAATAGGGATATGTCCTTCAGGCAATATCTGAGAGTAAACGCCCTCTCCTTCCTCCCGGTCAGAAACGACCGAGGCTGTCTGGAGAATCCGACCAGCGGATTCAGACGTTCCCTAGCAAAATCAGGTCCCTGTTCCGGGCGCCACTTGCCGGGTTTTTATTTACAAAGCCGGCTTCTTTATGCTAGTCCGTCCTCTTACTCACCAGTCCAACGCGTGATGAGTCTTCGGGGTACCCCCGGCCCCCACTCTTTGATGGGGGAAGAACCAGACAGAGCGCCTGAGGTGGGTAATCAGTCTTTATTCTTCTGTGATCACATTCCCGCTCCCCCCCACCTCTCAGCAGACCCTTTTATCCCCTCTGTCCTCCCTCCCATGAACTCTTACCCAATGAGGGGCCGAGTTCTGTAACATTCCCTTATAAGGTGATTATGTTTCCCCCTCTAAGCGACCGCCAAGCCTCTTCCCCCCGCCCCCAACAATTCACCACTGAAGGGAGGGAGGTGGGAAGGGTGAGGGGAAGGAAATTTTATAACTTTAAAATGTCTGTGTGTATATGGATGAAAAAAATAAATAAAAATCAGGGAAAAATCAAAAAACAAATAGACTAGAAAAAAATAAAATCTATCATTTTCCCTGCAGAACATGCTGAATTTTGCAGGGTGATAAATCCTTCATTGCAATCCAAAAAAAAAAAGATTGCATGTTTAATTATCAAAAGATAATTTTATTATAATTCATTTTAAGAACTTCTGCCTTTACTGGGAAAATAAATTATTAAAATAAAGGTCATAGAAGTTTTAAAACATATTGGTATTAAAATATTCTGAAATCAGGAACAACTCAGGTGCATTTTGCAATTATAGAATTGATTTTGCCTACCAACTTTACAGAATCATCTATTTTATTTTCATTTTTCCCAGTAAATTAAAAAAAAATTATAAAAATCAAAGCTTCTATGGGTGTGATTTCATTATTGGAGATGTCTGTGAAGAAATCTTTGCTATTAACAAGTTTCAAATAGGGGCAGCTAGGTGGCACAATGGATAGAGCACTGACCTTGGAGTCAGGAATACCTGAGTTCAAATCTGGCCTTAGACACTTAATAGTCAACTAGTTGTGTGACCTTGGGCAAGTCAAAAAAATTCAGAATATTATTATTTTTTTCTAATCCAAGACAACTTGCAAGGTTAGAAAGAGAGAGATCTATGAAACCAGAGTGGAGGAGAGCCTGACACAAATATGGATGAAAGACCAATCATGGAGATAAGCATCAGCAGCTTCAGAAAGTCCCAAGTCAGAGATGACAGGGCAATTTGACAATGTCAAAAAGAGATTGTGGAGGATCATTGCACTAGGATGAATGCAAGATTAGAGCTTGTATGGCAAGTCCATGGCCTATATCCCTTTTGGGTCTTATTTTAAGGTCAGATAGCAATACTTTTTTGTCAAGAGGGAGTCGAAGTCCAAATGAGCAGTATCACTTTTGGTCACAAAGAATCAGGGACATAGGAACAGTAACATTTCTCATCCCAAGAGATCATTTTGCCTGAAGAATAGAATCCCATCTCATCCCAGGACATCAGGGAACCAGATGAACAGTATCATTTTAAACCCTGGGAATCAGGAGCTCTGAGAAGTGGTATTGTGATTAAAATTAAGCTAATCTTAGATGCAAAAACTAAACTTATAGGACTAAAATGGAACAATAAAAGGTGTCCTTAGTTCCTCAGGAAGAAAAAAAAAAGTTCTTCATTGGAGGCAGTCAGATTGCCTTTATGGACCAAAAAATGGACATCCAAAACAAAGAATACATCATCATAAATGGGGCAAACAATATAATTGACCAGTAATTTGGAATTTGGCCTAGCAATAACCCCTCTTTGTCACTAAGGAATACTGAGTGATTTATGAATTTCCTCTACAAACTGCAGGAATTGTTAACCAAACAAGTGCCTCCTTGTGTCTTATAAGGCTTGTTAGTCAGATAATATGTGCATTCAATTGCTCATAGGTATGCAAATGAGATAACAGGTCTCCCTTTAGCAGGAAGACATAAAGAGATAATATATTTCTTTGAAAAAAAGCAATTTACAAAACAACTTATCTGAGAGATGAAGGGTGAATTTTTGAACTTACAATTTTTCCATATCAAAGAAAGGAACTTAATAACTATGCAAAATATGTAATAAAATAAAATAAAAATGGATTTAGTAAAAAAAAATCTTGATTAAGAAATTGAAGCAATTTTCTCAGCATTGATTATAAATGAATCAGTGACTCTACCTGGGAAAGGAACAGATTAGAAGCCAAATAAATAATGACCACACCTCTTCGCACATCATACTACACTGGAAGCATTAAAAACTTCCAAATCCCCCAGAGGAGAGGTAGTTCCAAAGAACATCAGTGCAAAAAAGCAAAAATATGAGGTAGACTTCCATCCTTCCTGCATCCAGGGGAATGGAGTATATCATTAACATAAAGAGCAAAATTTTAAAAATAGAATTTGACTATAAAAAAATACTATGGTGGGGGGGGCAGCTAGGTGGTGTAGTGGATAAAGCACGGTCCTGGATTCAGGAGTACCTGGATTCAAATCCAGTCTCAGACACTTAATGATCACCTAGCTGTGTGGCCTTGGGCAAGCCACTTAACCCTGTTTGCCTTGCAAAAACCTAAAACAAGATACTATGGTGACAGGGAAGATCAGGATACCAACTCAGATAATGATGTCAAAAAAGCCACAAACAAACCCCCTCAAAAATATGAATTGGAAAAATACAACATAAATTCTGGGAAGAGGTAAAATGATTTTCTTTTATATTTTAATTAATTAATTAATTAATTTTCAGCCATATATATATATATATATATATATATATATATATTTAAGTTACAAAATTTCCTTCCACCCTCCCTTCCCACCTCCCTATCTTTAGAGAAAAGCATTTAGTTAGCATTGTAGATACATATTTTGGATATTAGTCATTTTCAGTATAAGAAATTAGGATTGAGGGAAAGAAATTTTTAGAAAATGTTCATCAGATTCTGAAGGATTTCTTTTTCTTTTTTGTTTTGTTTCATTTTGTTTTATTTTTCTTCCTCTGGATGGGATAACAGTATCCATAGCCAGTCTAATACCTTTTTCCTAGCTCTCTGAACTGCTGAGAGTAGCTGCTTCCATTAAGGTTGATCATCTCCTAATGTTGTTAATGTGTATATTATTTTCTTTATTCTGATCTTTCATTCATCATCAGATCCTGCAGCACATTCCATGTTTCTTTAGAGTTTGATGATTTATGGTTTCTTATACAATGATCGTATTCCAGAGTATTTATGTTCCATAAACATTTTAGCCATTCTCCAATTGATGGGCATTCCCTCAATTTCCAATTCTTTGCCAGTATAAAAAGAGTTGCTATAAATATTTTGGAACATGTAGGACACTTGCTTTGTTTCTTAATAATTTTTTTCTGGATATAGACCTAGAATTAGCATTGCTGAGTCAAAGGGTTTTGTTGCTCTTTGGGTATACTTCCATATTGCTCTCCATTAAATGATTTTCAAAATTATAGAAAGTGTTAAAGGAAAATAAAGGTATAGAAATAAAATCAAAGGAAGGACATTATCAAAACAAGATTAGCAGCCTATTAAAAGAGATACAAAAAATACTACAGAAAATAACACCATATAAACATAATTGTTGAAATGGAAAAAAAAGGCACAAATGCTCATTAAAGAAAATAATTACTTAAAATTAGAATTGGGCAAGTGGGAACTACTCCATAAGATCTCAAGAAACAAAGAAATAAAAGAAAGTCAAAATAGGTTATTCAACACCTTTTTCTCAGAAAATTTTATTTTTTTCCAAGTTCATTATTATTTCATGTGAGCCTTATGACAATTAGATTAGATACCATTCTCATTTTACATGTTAAGAAACTAAGAATGAGAAGTTAAGTCACATGTCCACAGTCACACAGGTGGGATGGCAACTCCCAGGCCAGGATATCCCCCCAATACCCTGCTGTCCTTCCTCCTTGTTTTACTGATCCAATGGATTCCTAATCTTTTAGAGTTCAATTCCCACAGACCTTTATAAAAACTTTCTCCACCCTCATTAAAAATCTCTCCCTCTCAAACAGATCTAACTATATCTTGATGTGTTTTAATCCCGAATTACTGTTCCTGTTTCTAGAATACAACTATTCCTTTTCAAGGACCATTTCAGTTTTCTCTAATTCCTCCCTCGTTTGAAAGTGAACTCTCTGAGTTTTCTTAGACTGGTTTTCCTAGCTCTCTTCTTGTCTCTGTTACATTCTACCCAATTTACCATTTATCTGTTTACAGAGTAGAAACTGTTTGGGCAGGCATTCTGTTGAAACCTACATACAATGTCCTCTATTCCTGACTTTTTGATAAAATGCTAACCATCCCTTCAGTATCTAGATCAAATTCTCCCTTCTGTCTCTTATCATGCAGGTAAACATGTACCACCTTACATCATTGCCAGTCATCTTAGGCACTGCTCTTTGAATTATTTGGGTACTTGCCTCTTTCCAGCAAGTCCCTTGTATTTCTCAGAGGGTCCAATCCCTAGTAGGTATTCAGTAAACTACCTCACTGGTTTGATTAAACCTAAGCCCATCTCAGAAGTGTAAGCAGCTCCCTTGATGTCAAGGTCCAGTAGCCTCTCCTATGTTTCAATGTAAATCCTGGGGGTTGGGGCCAGTGAGTGGGGCAAAAGGGAAGTGGGGCTTATCAGAAGGTAACTGCAGTCGCGAAGAGATACTCAGACAGGACTTAGCTCTCGTCTGGGGTCTAGAGTTGGCCAATCAGCTTTTATATCCTCTCTAGAGGGGATATTCCCGTGACCTTGTATATAGGTCACGGGCACAAACTTGAAAGGAGTGGACACATCCATTCAGAATGAAACCTGAAGAACTACAGAAGTTCACAAGGGCTCTCCTACCCCTGATTTTGCCCCTCTGCAGCAGGGGGTTGATTTCTGTAACAATTCCAGCTCCTGGCATTAATGGAACTATCTGCTGGTGGTGGTTCTGGGGAGTGGGGATCTGTACCGTTGCGGGAATGAAGGAGTGAAACTTCTAGCGCCATCCCCAGAATCTGCTCTAGAAAGAACAATTCCTACAAGGATTGACCGGTGTATCTCCTCCTCTGTTATATGTTGGTCTGGGGCGTGGCACTCCTCGATTCTGGTGGCCGGCCCTTTAAATGTCCATCTCAAACTGTGACTCCTCATGGCTTCCTGGCTTGTCTTCATGACTGCTGGGTGGATGATTGGGATTCATTTCAGTAGCAGGTGCATCCCTAGGGGTACTGGTCACTCCAGGAATGGTGGGCAGATCCTGGGGAGGAGTTTTGGCCACAGGAGAGTTACGATATTCCATCAAAAATTTTCTGTCATAGATAGTCATGGTACCTTGGGGGTGGTGCTGAAGAGCGAGCCTCCTTGAGTAGTGCTGTAGTCCCCAGGTGGCAGCTGCCAGCGGGTCGCTGAGTACTACCCGACGGGCGGCAGGGAGGAGCAAACTCTGGGTCTGGCCACAGCTCCTGCCCCTAGACGTGGTCGAGAAAATTTTATTAAACTTACTATTTTCTATTAATATTTGAAGTTGACATTTTTGTTAATGTTTATTCATTTCACCTAGATGGACAGTTTTACTGGTCTAAAATTAAGTCAGAAAACTTGTTGCTAATCACTTTAATTTTGACTTCCTTGGTGATGCATCATGCACTCTTTATTTTTGATTCTATTTTTTTTGTTTTTTAGTAAATCAAAGTAGTCAATGTATTGTTTTATTCCCCCCAAAAAAAATCATAGTTTCTTTTATTATTTTCTTTAACTTTCAACTCTATGGAAAGCTCCAGTAACTTTAAGGATTTTTATTGGGTTATTTAATTGGGGATTGCTGTTGGATTTTTTAAAATTATTTTATTTACATGCCCAGTTTACTGATGATCTATTTTTATTTTTGATGTATTTGAGTTATCATTCTCTTTAATAAAATTATTAATAGTTTCTATGATTTGCTTTGCGACCAATTCATTCTTTATTATAAGATTATTAGTTTTACAATTAATTTGTAGTATATACTTCCACACTTCTTTCTTGAGTATAATTTTTGTTGAATTATGGCCTGAAATGTGCACATTTTATGTAATTGGTCATGAAATTTGCATGCACTTTTGAAAGGTCAGTTTTTGAGAAAGTGTCATTTACAGTTATGAAAAAGTACAGAGATTATTATTTCTAATTCTTCTATGATTCTATTCATCTCCTTGACTTTTTTAAATTTATTTTTCTGGTTTGATCTATCTACATTTGAGATGGGGAAGGTTAAATATCTCCCTATTACTTTATTTTCACTTTTTATTTTCTCCTGTAGCTCATTTAACGTTTCCTTGAAAAATTTGGAGGCTATGGAATTTATTGAGATTTATTATTAATTTTACTTCATTTTCTATGGTGTCTAATATCAATAAGTACCTTCCTTGCTTGGTTCTTCATTAGTTCTTTTTTATTCCCTTTACCTGTGCTTTGACTGAGATTTTGATTGCCACCCCTGCCTTTTTTAATTGACCTGAAGCACATTTAAATTTGCTCCAATCCTATATTTTAACTCTTTGTTTCTCTCTGTCTCAAGTGAGGTCGTTATAAACTACATATTGTTACATTTTGGTTTCTAATTCATTCTGCTGTCCATATAACAATACATAATGCATATTGTAGTCAAAGCTGACCATCTTTTCTTTGCTTCCTTTTAGGTTTCATTTGCTCTTTGCTACTTACTTTTTATTTATTTTTCCCATCTCCCTAAGAAGGCTACACTAATAAATAGATAGATAGATAGATAGATAGATAGATAGATAGATAGATAGATAGATGATACATAGATAGATAGATAGATAGATAGATAGATAGTGATTTATAAATATATATATATATGCAAAGCTAGACATATGTACACATATATATGCATGTATATATACACAAAGACATATAGAATACATATACAAAGACTTCTTTAATAGTGCACCTTTATACCTATTTGCATTAATAAGCATGTAAGACTATATAAAGTTTATTTTCACTTCTGTTTCTCTGCTTCTGGATAGAATCTTCCTTCAAAGGGTCACAAATTTCCCTATTTTTCTAAATCCATTAGCTCATCATTTTCTACACCACAGCAATATTTTAACCTTATACTGTCTAGTTATTTTATATAGTATAAAACAATATTGAATAATATGACTGACAGTGTAATTTCCATATGTAATAACTTTTTAATGGGCAGGTTTTTTTTTCGTTTCCACACTATTTCTTAATTTTAATTTTATGTTAAAAATGGTCTTTGCTCCAGGCATGGGAGGGTAAGGAACATTATCCCAATATTCAAGCTTTTCTACACTGTTAATATCAGCAATTGTTCTCATAGTTTGTGAGTTTTCTATTTCAACCATGGTGTAATCTACAGAAAGGTATAATCATGTTCTCTTTATCTACATTCTTGTTCTTACTCCGAATGGACCCCTGATCACTTCGGGACTGACATCAATATTTCTCCTCAAAGTCATTGCTCCTTTGGGATATGAAATGATGTTGTTTTTTAGGGTGTATAATCCCTCATAACTGGAAATCACACTGCTCTTCAAGACCTTTTCTCCTTATGCACTAGAAATAAAACTCATTTCTGGTATCCCTGATCCTTTGTGTTCTCAACCATAATGTTTACTTTGAATTTCTTCTCCCATCTGTTGAAAAATGTTCTTATTTTCAGTTGCACAGTTGACCTAGAAGAAAAAATATTAAGTGGGTAAAGAAAATTAGTGGACAAACATAGTCTTGTTCTACTTGCAGTATGAACATGTGATCACCTTTAATGTTTTCTGAGCTGCTGCCAGATTCCTATACAATAGACTGTTTGAGAGTTACAGAAATTGATGCTGATTTTCTGACCACAATCTGATCCCATTACTACTCTTTCAACCATGTGTGGTTTTAGGCAAACCTCACCCCCCTATGCTATAAATTTATCTGTCTATCATTCTAGATTATCTGGGATTGGTAGCATATCTCATCTCACCTTTTAATGTCTTTACTGCTTTGGAATTGAGACATCATTTTAAAGTAGTCAGAGGTTGGCTGAGTCCTTCCTCTATAGAACCTATTTGTCTTTTTCACTAGAGGTTCAACTAACTCACTTGTTCTTGAAGTTCTTGTAGCCTTTACACCATTTAAAAATGCTTCAGCAGCAAGACTTAGTTCTTAAAGCACCTCCATACAACATTAAGAAAAATGTCACTGATTTTATGTTGAATATTTATAACATTTCATATGCCATGGGCAATTTTTCAGTCTGGTTCTCATGGAATTTATCTCAGAAAAATATTTTTTCTCAAAGAATAAAATAGAATATACAGGATAAGTAGAAAGATCATAACTGAAATAAAATTCTCAAAAGCTTAATAAAATGAGAACCTAGGTGAAGAAAAAGCTCAAATATTCATTTATTTTATATTTCCTCAACATAGAGAAAAATTAAGTTAAGAATAAAGAAGAAAAACTTTCAGGGGATATAATGCATTGACTTAAAGATAGCTTCTAAAATTACCAATGCACAAATAATATTATGAAGCATATTTTAGCATTTCTGAAATCTTCCACACTACTTTAGTCTTACTTTAAGAAAACGATCTGTATTGCTGTTTGTGTTTTTCTGAAAAAAAGTTAGCTATGAATACTTTATCACATTTTCTCATAGTCCAAAATAGGTATGTTTTAGAGTATTTATGATATTATGCAGATTCATTTTCTAAATATTGAAATAAATATATCTTTAATTCCATGCTGAATTATTTATTTCTATCTTTTGTGACTTTTGCTACATGGAAAATTCTGAGATGAAAGATCAGAAAAGTTTAATTTACATTTCTCTCTTTATTTATTTAGACCATTGCCCCTTTATTTGTTTGTGATAGCCTTTTAACTTCTGATTTCCATTTGGACCTGCATTTCAATGACTTTTTATGTGGGTTAAGACTCTTGATCTAATATATTTTTATCAATTCCCTCCATATCCTGTGTATGAGACATTTTTTCAAGATATTTGATGCAATTTTCCCAAGAAGACTGTTTAACTTTTTAATCCAAACATTAATTTTGTTCATGTAAAAACATTATAAATTTTTATAAGCAAAAATATTTTGTCATTTGTGATTTCCAATAACACTTGCTTTCAAATGAATATTTTGCAGACCATAGATAAATAAAGGTACTTTCTTCCATTCTTCATAGATTTCTTAAATGATAGTTAATGTTAAAATCACTTGAGTTGACCTTTACTTTTTTAACAGGATGTAGGCTTAGTCATAATTCTGCTAGATTACTTGCTAATATTGAACTCTAATAACAAATTTATAATTACTGGGTTATGCTCAGAACCTGTAAAGGAAGATTCACAAACTTTTTGAATATCTTAGCACAAAGATCCTGAGCATGACTAGCCATTCTCTGGGCATGTCCTCTTGGATATACATCTTGGAATATCTGATATCCTACCCCATTCTGATTTGAGGGACATCCACTTGATGGACACATTCTAAAATAAAATTTCTCAGATTCTTGCTTCTGATAGTGGAATTGTACAAGAATCTTTCACCAAATCACCAACTTGGAATCCTGTTTTCTAGCTGATCCCTGTGAATGTCTGGGCAATCACTTAGCTTAAAAAAAATTTAATAAATATCTATACTAGCCTAATTCTCTTTTGTTCTTCCTTGAGACCAAAGCTTGAAGGATAGAATTTCTCCTTTTTTAGCACAAACCCTGGAGATTAAAATGAAAAGGGCCTAAAGTGATTATCCCACTCTTCTCCCAGTGGTTTGTGTACTTGTATTTTACAAAACATGGACTTATTTTAGCCAGTTATTTCTGGATATTGTTTAATCTGTTGCACCAAAGTATATTTATTTATGGTTTTAAATGTCACTATTAATTAGTTTCAATAGTCATAATTGAAAAATGATTATAAGTATATGATGTGTCTTATAATATAGAACCCCTTCATTTGTAAATTTAACAATTATCTTTCTTGAAATTTTGACTTTTTAGTTTAGATAGCTGGCACAGAAGATAAAGCACCAATCAGTCATGGAGTTTAGAGGACCTCAGGTCAAATCTAGCCTCAGAAACTTGACACTTACCTATTAGCACTGTAACACTGCTCAAGTAACTTAACCCCAATTACTTCACAATAAAGGAACCTTTTTAACATGTTTAAATAAATTAAAATTTAAATTTTTGCTTTTATTTTTATATGGAAACATGATCATAGTTTGACTGACAATGCACAAAATTCATAAAATAATTCAGGCATTATTATCATTTTGTTTTGATCCAAATATGACAGTGAAACTGACTCAAATTATGTACATCTATTAATATTTGTTTTGGGGAAGAGTGCATATGATTTTGTTTATATCAGTCTTAAAATAATATATTGGATAAATTCCCAGATATTTTGTGAATTTTGTAATTATTTTCATGACAATTCTCTTTATATATTTTTCTACTGATGTGTATTAGTGATATACATAAAGGAAAATGATTTTTTCTGATTTTATTTTTTTATCCTGCTACTTGACTATGCCTTTAAATCCAAAGCACACTGGCTTTTATTGAATTGTTAATAATAACCCCCAACCCATCTCTGTCTCATTGTTTGGTTTTTATATACTTAAATAAAGTGAAAATAGCTATAGTTTTCTGTTCTGGGAATAAATTTAGTCACAGTTCTTTTCCTAGCCCCCAGTCATTCAATGAGCATTAAGATAAACTGAGGCTTATGAAAGTTTTGATTTAGAGAAAAATAAAGTTATCCACTTTATAACATAAGGTTTTCAGTTTTCTTAAGTTTTGTGTTGCCACTGGACTTTGATCAGTCTGGAGGATACTATGATACTGGTGACTTTGTTTAGACCTACTTCACTGAAATCCAATTTATGCATGTCAGGTCAAAGTGTTTCTTGGCATTGGTGTCACTTACTAAGATTGAGAAGCCTTGAAAGTAAAAGAATTCACAAACAGTCCTGGAATTTTAAAACCTTTCAGAATTTATTATACAAGCCTGCAAAGGTGAGGATTAAGAGAGAGAGAGAGAGTCAGAAAAACTGCCTGAGCTGAGTGTGAGAGGGAAAGGAGAGAGACAAACGGGTTGACTTAGTCTGGTCACTTGGCTTAGATGTCAGTTTTTCAGAAGACCTAGGCTAGGATCATGTGGCACTACTGTAAGAAGATAGATAGATAGATCCTCATGCTTACAGAGCAAAGGTAGGGTGAAGAAGAGTGAGAGAGCCAGCTTCTCTTCTGGTTGACTTAAATGAACTATTATAGTGGGTTGGATAAGGGTGGTACTTGTGGATTGGTCTAGAACCTGGATCCAGGTATTCTTCAATAAGTAAGTTAGGTACTGAGCTTTCCTGTCCCTAGGTGCATGACTTATAAGTCCAACACACTATTTCCTATCACACCAGCACAAGTTTGACCCATCGATGACCAAGATCAGGTAAACTGGAAACAGGAGGACGGGGCACAGACCAAGGCTATTCATCTTGATGAATTCATACTGAACAATATTTAGCTTCACAGACAAGCACAGATAATATTTTTCCTTCCACAAAATGTGTTTCTGATTCCAACAGCTTCTATATTCACAACCCCCGCATCAGTGATATAATTTTTCTTTTAGGAAAATGAAAAAGAAGTGCAGCAAAGTGGTGCAGTGGAAAGAGAAACATCCTGGATTCAAAAGGATGTGACCACAAATTTGGTCTAAGAAACATGACACCTACTATGGTGTAGCATTGGGGAAGTCATTCAACCCTAGTCATCTCACAAAGAAGAATTAATGTCAAATAAAGAACAAATGGTCGGTGTCTATACATAGACATGTTTATACATATTCATGAATATATGTAAAGGTGTGTGTATGTGTGTGTGTACATATATATATATATATATATATATGTATATCACATATACATACATACATATATATGCACATACCCACAAAGTAATACAAACATATTTGGCCATTTTCCTGTGAGCATGTACATATATGTATTGTGCACTGGTGTACACATATACATACTATATCAGTATGCAAATATAAATATTCATGTAAGAAAAGATAATGTATGTATAATTCATTATATATCATAAAAATATAAGCAATTCATTGATATATAGTATATATGACAAACAAAACACACTTCCCTGTTTAATCATTAAGTATTTATTGAATATTTTTGTGAAACTTGATGAGATCTCATAAGGATTTTAATCTATGGAGGAAAGAATGCTTGTTCTTTTATTCATCTTCTACTTCCTTTCCAAGACTTGAATTTCTAAATTGATTTGTCCCTTACGTTTTTTTGAAATAATTACAGATGAGATTTATCTAATATGTATGTTCTCCTTTTATTCAAATGTGAGATTCTTGAGCCAGAATCTGTTCTTGATTCTGCATTTGTATTTCAATATGGTAGGAAACATTTAATAAGTTGCATTCACCCATAATATTTGAATAGGTTTATAATAGTTATTTTAAATATGAATATTCTTGTTTGAATATTGATCTATTTCTATTTGATGCCCAACACTTTGAAAGTTGTATAATACCTTTTTATGTTAACTTTCAGCATTTGCTGAGTTGCTCAATTGATGTTCATTTTTTAAAAACTGATTTGAATTAAATAGAAAAGACCTTATGGAAAATTTGTGCATTTGTAAAGAATGACTTACCCCATTATTGGTATGTAAAAATAAATTCTTGAGAAATCATTAGCCACTAAAGATTTAGGTATAGCAACTATTCTCATTAAAATAAAAGTCAAAGCCGTAATCTGCAATTTTTTCTACTGAGTCAATTTAGATTCAACTTAAAGGTTAATATAAATGGTAAAGAGGGTATAATGCTGACATAAAAATAACCTTTTCTTAGTTTTTTAAATTAATAGATCAAACTATTAAGAAACCTGCTAGTATTTCCATTTTAGTTGTGATTTACATGCTTCAGATTATCTCAGATGTTTTCTTTTTTAATTGGTTTCCTCATCCAGGCTTTTAGCATAGGTATCAATATGGTTATCATTAAAATGTAAAAGAGAGGACATTAACACAAATTTCTAGGTTGTTCTCTTTAATTTTTTTCCAAGTGGATGATACTAACATATCAGATGAGTGAGTTCATCCATTTGGTCCACTCTTGACCTCACCCAGAACAATATCTATATTTAAAATTCTGGGTTACTCTTGTTTTAATGAAAATTTAAATTAATTTTTGAAAAAAAGAAAATTTGCCACTTATTCAAAGCTTTCTTCCAGATGATATATATATATATATACATATATGCATATATAGCAATGATTTTATATTCATGAAGATATTTCTAAATCATAAGAAAATAAGAAAAAAAATATAAATTTGAATTTATAGAAAACATGCAAGAAAAATTTCTGGACATCATAATCATAAAAGGGAATTAATGCAATTTCCCTTCTTATTTTCCTTATAAAGTAACTCATAGGAAAGACTATTTCAACTATTTCTGAAAACAGAGATAGTAATGATAGATCCATACATGCTTAGATGAATGCATACATACATAAAATATAGATTTAGTGCCTATTATTTACCAGTGGCATAGGTAGGTAATACAGTGGATAGAGCACTGGCCTTGGAGGCAAAAGGACCTGAGTTCAAATATGATCAAAGACATTGAATAATACCCTAGCTGTGTGAACTTGGCAAGTCACTTAATCCTATTACATAATTAAATAAAATAACTAAATTATTAAATGTATTAAACTATATACCAGATACTGGGCTAAAAACTGAGATTAGATATACAAGCACACACATTCTAAATAGAAAAGACAGCATATACAGGGGAATAGAAAAGGAAAATAATGTGAAAAGCATCATCATGTTAGAGATAAAAGAAAAATAGCATGGAATCTTCTTTCCAAAGGAGATGAGATGAAAGTTCACCTATTTGAATTCTTTTCTCAGTAAAAGAATAAAAGATTCCTTAGGGAGGGAAATGGAAAAGAAAGATGAAATGCAAGAATTATGTTGTAGTGAGGGTTGAGAAGTGTTTTGGAGACCTTGTTCAGGATATTTAGGCATATTTTGTATGTTTCTGCAGAAAAGTAGACAAACATATAAGAGAATAGACAGAGATAGAACTAGATGCAGAAAAACTCAGGCATAGAAACATAAACATGATAGCAGAAAAACACAGGAAACCTAGGTGTCAGGAAGATTTGTGTTCAAACCACACAACATTTGGCACACAACATTTACTCTTTGACAGTAGGTAAGTCATATTAGCTTTTGTGAATATAAGGGAAAGAGAGAGAAAAGAGAAAGATACATACATACATACATACAGAGAGACAGAGAGGGAGGGAGGGAGGGAGGGAGGGAGGGAGAATTTAAAAGTCAGTTCAAGAAGAGAAATAATATGTGTATTAAATTCATATCACAAAAAGTAAAAAGTAATAACTTTGAAGAAAAATTCTTGATATAATTATAAGAAATATTTGAAGAAGGCAAAACTGTGAAGATGATTGGCTTAACAAAAAAAATCTTACAGAAATCTCGATATTTTCTCAATAGGTGCTGAAAAAGTCTGACAAAATAAGCACTCATTTCTATTAATAACAGTAGAGAGCATAGGAATGAATTGATTTGTCCTTAAAATGTAAAGCAATATCTTTTTAAGCCATCAGCAAGCATTAAATATAAGTGGAAAATGGGGCAGCTAGGTGGTGCAGAGGACAGAGCACCGGCCCTGGAGTAAGGAGTGCCTGACTTCAAATCTGGTCTCAGACACTTAACAATTACCTAGCTGTGTGGCCTTGGGCAAGGCACTTAACCTCAATTCCTGGAAAAAAACTTTAAAATTGATAAATAAATAAAATATAAGTGGAATAAGGGAGAAACAAGGATATCCATTATCATAACCAGTATTGAATATTATCCTTGAAATTTTAACATCATGGGAAGAGAAGAAAAAAGAACATAAAGGAATTAAAAATCAACGAGTCAACAAAGTTATCTCACTTTACAGATGATATGATGTTATACTTTGAATATCCTGGATAATCAATTTAAACAGTGAACAATTATTGTAAATTTTTGTTATAAAATAAATTTATGAAATGAAAAGAAAACCCATATAAAATATCATGTTTTTATATATTAATAATAAAGTCCAGGAGAAATAGAGTGAAAGAAAAATTCCATTCAAAATAACTGTAGACAAAGTAAACTACTTGGAATTCTGCCAGTCAAGACAAACTCAGGAAATTTATGAACACGTACAAAAAATTTTAATTTAAATCTGAACAATTGAAAAGTATCATTTCTCCTAACAAAGCTGAACTAATAAGATGGTAATGAAATGATAATTCTACTAAAATATGGTTTTATTCAATGTCAAAAAGCTAAAAAAATATTACTAGAGCTAGAAAGCAAAACAACAAAATTCATCTAGAATAAAAATTTATCAAGAATAGCAAGGAAATTATTGGAAAAAAATGCAAAGTGTGAAAAGCAACCTGTACACAAAACTAAAAGTAAAGGAAAGTAAGATAAAGTCCATCAACTGGAGAAAGGTTGAACAAGTTATAGTACAAATATGTAATGGAATATTATTGTTACATTAGAAAATATAAGAAAGTTGATTTGAGAAAAACATGGAAAGGCTTGCATAAACTGAAACTAAGTGACATGATAAGAACCAGCAGAACATTGTTCTAGGTTATAGCACAATTGTGGGATCAATTTTGAAAAGCTTAGCTCTTCTTAGCAATTTTAAAGACTCTGTGATAAAAATGCCTTACTCATCAAGAGAAAGAATTATGGAATCTGAATGCAGATGGAAACATGCTATTTTCACTTTTTTCTTATTTGAAGCTTGGTCTATTTTTTCTCATTTTTAAAAAATATTTTTATTAATTTTTTTAAAAAAATTCATCATTTGTACATGCTAGTTTCCAAGTTACAGAATTTCCCTCTATTCTTCCTTGCCACACTCATCCCCTCAGTAAGGAACAGCCAGGTTAGCATTTTACATAAATATTTTGTTAAACGTATCTACAAATTAGTAATTTTGGGCATGAGGAATTAGGATTAAGGTAAAAAGATACATTAGATAAATTTTCTGAAATATTCATCAGATTTGGTAGGGGTCTTTTTTCTGTGTTCTATTTGTTTTGTTTTTCTTCCTCTGGTTGGGGCTAATTTAATCCATTACCAGTCTAATACAGTTGTCGTAGCTCTCTGTATTGTCAAAAGGAGTTGATTCCATCAAGTTTGTTCATCTCATAATTTTGTTAATTTGTTTGGCTCTACTTCCTTCCCTCAACATCAGATTCTATAAGTCATTCCACTCTTCTCTAGAGTTTGACCATTTTTGGTCTCTTACAGAACAATAATATTACATAATATTCATGTACCATAACTTATTTAGCCATTTGACAAGTGATGGGCATCCCATCAATTTCCAATTCTTTACCACTTCAAAAAGAGTTGCTATGAATATTTTGAAACATGCAAAACTGTTCCAATTATTTATAATTTCTTCTGGATGTAGACCTAGAATTGGAATTGTTGGGTCAAAGTATATGAACAATTTTATTACTCTTTGGGCATACTTCCTTATTGCTCTCCAGAAAGGTTGGATCCATTCAAAACTCCACCAGCAATGCATCAATGTCCCAATCTTCACACACCCTCTCCAACATTGACCATCTTCCTTTTTTTCTCATAAGGGCTAATCTAATAATTATAAGAAGCTACCTCATTGGTTATAGTTTTGTATGTTTGTTTTTTTTTTGTGGTTTTTGCAAGTCAAATGTGGTTAAGTGACTTGCCCAAGTCCACACAGCTAGGTAATTATTAAATGTATGAGACCAGATTTGAACCCAGGTACTCCTGACTCCAAGACCGGTGCTTTATCCACTACACCACCTAGCCACCCCTCATTGTTTTTTAATTTGAATTTCTCTAATGAATTGTGATTTGGAGCATTTTTTCATGTGATTTTGTATAGCTTTAACTTCGTCATTTGAAAACTTTCTGTTCATATCCTTTGACCAATTATCAGTTGGGGAATTACTTGTGACCATATAAATTTGATACAATTCTCTATATATTTTAGAAATGATAAATTTATCAGAACTCCTCGTTGTGAAGATTGTTTCCCAGATTTATGCTTTTGTTTTCTTTTTTTCCTCTCTGCTTTTCTTCTAATTTTGGCAGCACTGACTTTATTAGTACAAACCCTTTTTTATTTTAATATAGTTAAAATCATTCATTTTTCAGTTTATAATATTCTCTAATTCTTGTTTGGTCATAAATGTATCCTTCTATAGATCAGATAGATAGAATTTATTTTGTTCTATTTAATTATCTATGGTATCGCTCTTTATGTCTAAATCTTGTACCCATTTTTATCTTATTTTTTTGTATAGGGCGTGAGATGTGCATCTATGCCTAGTTTTTGTCATACTATTTTCCAGTTTTCCTAGCAATTTTTGTCAAATAATGAGTTCTAATCCCAGAGGTTGATATCTTTGGGTTTGTCAAATAGTAGAATGCTGTAGACATTTACTGAAATTTCTTTGGAACCCATCCTAATCCACTGATACATTAGTCTATTTCTCAAACAGTATCAGGCAGTTTTGATTGCTGCTTTATAGAATAGTTTTAGATCTGGTAGAGTTAGGCCACCATCTTTTACATTTTTCCCATCAATTCCCTTGCTATTCTTGATCTTTTGCTGCTCCAGATGAATTTTGTTACTATTTTTTCTAGCTTGATAAAGCAATTATTGGGTATTTTGATTGGTATGGCACTAAATCAGTAATTTAATATGGTTAAAATTATCATTTTTATTATAATAGCATGAGCATTTGAAATTTTTCCAATTATTTAGATCTGACATTATTTGGCTGAGGAAAACTGTGTTCATATTGTTTATTTTTCTTTTTTCTTTTTTTTTTAAGTTTTTCCTAGACAGTGTGGTTAAGTGTCTTTCCCAAGGCCACACAGCTGGGTAAATATTAAGTAGTTGAGGCTGGATTTCAACTCAGGTCCTCTTGAATCCGGGGCTAGTGCTCTATCCGCTGCACCACCTAGCTGCCCCTACAGTTCTTTGAAATGGAATATCTCTTTCTATCTCTCGTCTTGGGCTTTGTTGTTCATATATTGAAATGCTGGTCATTTATGTGGGCTAATTTATATCCACTACTTTTCTCAATTTGTCAATTGTTTCAAGGACTTTTTAGATGATTTTCTCAGGTTCTCAAGGTATATAATTATATTATATGCAAAGAGTGAAAATTTTGCTTCCTTGTTGACAATTCTGATTTCTTAATTTTTTCTTCTTGTATTGCTACTGCTTGCATTTATTTTGTGTACATGTGTTTGTTTTCTGTTTTTATTTTAAGTTAAGGTGATGGTTTAAGTAATTCGCCCACTGTCAGACAGCTAGACAATTAAGTATCTGAGGCCAGATTTGAACTAAGGTATTCCTGACTTCAGGGGCAATGCTCTATCCACTGTGCCACCCAATTGTCCCACTGCTAGCATTTCTTTTGTGCTTGTTAGCTTGTTTGCTTTTGTTTGAGTTTTTTAAAGTTTTATTCCAGCCACTTTTTTTTATTTTTTATGTTATTTTTCCAACTCCAACCAATCTTTTACATTTATTTTTAAGTTCACAGTTTGTGATTTATTTTATCTTATTGCAATAATCTTGTTATGAGAGTTATATTACTCCCCCCCCCCCCAGCCCAAGAAGATGAGAAACCTCAAGAATGTCTGTGTTGAGATTCCAATGGCTCTGTCTCTGGGGTGAGTTGCCTTCTTTAACATAATTCCACCAGAGAAGTTACTGCTAGCATTTCTAATACTATATTGAATAATTATGGTGATAATGGGCATTGTTGTTTCACACCTGAATTTATTGGAAATGCTCTGAGATTATTCCCATTAAATGTAATATTTGTTAATGATTTAAATAGAAGCTATTTATTATTTTAAGGAAAAATCCATTTACTTCTATACTCTCTAGTGTTTTTAACAGGATTGATCTTGTAGCTTATCAAAGTCATTTTCAACAACTATTGAGATCACCATATGATTTCTGTTGGTTTTACTATTGATATGTTTAATTATGTTAAGTGGTTTCTTAAGCTTGAGCCATCCATGCCTGCCTGATATAAATCCAACCTAATCATGGTGGATTATCCTGGCAAAACCTTGCTTTATTCTCATTGCTAAGATTTTATTTGAGGTTTTTTGCTTCAATATTCATTAGGTAGATTGGTCTTTAATTTTCTTTATATGATTTGATTATTCCTGGTTTAGGTATCAGCACCATGTTGGTGTCATAAAAGGAGATTGGCAGAATCCCTTCCTTTCCTATTTTTTAAAATAGTTTATGTAGAATAAGAATTACTTGTTCCTTAAATATTTGGAAGAAATCACTTGTAAATCCATCTGGAGCTGAAGACTTTTTCTTAGGAGTTTATTGATGTTTTCTTGAATTTTTTCCTCTGAAATTGGGTTAAATAATTTATTTCCTTTTCTGTTAATATGGGCAATTTGTATTTTTGTATTATTCATCCATTTCACTCAAATTGCCCAATTTAATGGCATATAGTGTACCAAAGTGACTTCAAAACATTTCTTTAGTTTCCTCTTCATTGATGAATAGTTCACATTTTTCATTTTTAATCCATGAAATTTGCTTGTCTTCTGTCTTTTTTCAATCAGATCAAACAGAGGTTTGTCTATTTTAGTGGTTTTCTTCATGAACTCAAGTCTTACTTTTATTTATGAGATCAATGGTTTTCTTGCTTTCAATTTTATTAATCTCTCCCTTGATTTTTCAGAATTTCTAATTTGGCATTTAACAGGGATTTTTTTCATTTTTCTAGTTTTTTTAGTTGCATACCCAATTCATTGATCTACTCTTTCTCTATTTTATACATATAGACATTTAGAGATATAAAGCTTCCTCTCAAAACTGCCTTGTCTGCATCATATAAATTTTGGTAAAATGTCTCATTATTATCATTTCTTGGATATAATTATTATTTCTATCATTTGCTGTTTGATATACTCATTGTTTAGGATAAAGTTATTTCATTTCTAATTATTTCTTGGTTTATCTTTCCCCTTACTCTATATTCCATGCAATTTTTTATTGCATCATGGTATTAGAAATGCCTTTCTGCATTTGATTTTAAGGTTTTATGACCTAGTACATGGTCCTTGGTGAAGTTAGAAAAAAGGTATATTCTTTTCTATCCCCATGTAATTTTATCCAGAGGTTATATCAAATATAAGTTTTCCAATGTTTCATTCACCTTCTTACTTTCCTTCTTATCTATTTTGATGTTAGATTTATCTAATTCTGAGAAAGGGAGATTTAGGTCTCCCATTATTAAAGCTTTGCTCTCTATTTCTCTTTGTAATTCACTCAGGTTTCCCTCTAGGAACATGGATGCTATACCACTAGGTGCCTACATGCTTAGTAATCATATGGCCTCATTACCAGTGGTATCTTTTAAGAGGAAGTAGTTTGCTTCCTTATCCCTTTTAATGAGATTGACTTTTGTCTTTACTTTTTCTAAGATTATTATCACTACCATAATTTTTTTTTACTTTTGTTTAGGCATAATATATTTTGCTCCAATCTTTTACCTTTAACCTGTATGTGTCTTTCTGTGCTTCAAATGTGTTACTTTTAAACAATGTAATGTAGGATTTTGGTTATTATTTCTTTCGGCTATCTGGTTCCATTTAATGTGACAGTTCAATCCAATCACATTTACACTTAAAATTACTAATTTTGTATTTCCCTTTATGTTATCTTTCTTCACTGATACTTTATTTTTTCTCTAATTTTTATCTTATCTCTTATTATTTTTTACTTACTCCATTTTCAAGTATCTTTCAAGTACACAATAATTCTCACAAGCCAAAGTATCATCAAAAGCTGTATAATTTATTGAATTATTTGTGCCCCACCCCCAGGCCTATTTCCTCTCATACTTTATGTCCCCTCCCCACCAAGGGTACTTAACCCTTCTCTAGGTACTGTGAGGCTCTGGAAGTCTCACTGAGAACTTTAAAAAGGACTGTAAGTAAAAGAGACACTGTCTCAGGTCCTCACAGTTTGTGATGCCCTCATTAGACATGGGGGTTAGCACCTTGTGATTAAAGTGAGTCAAAATATAATGAGAAACTTAAGTTAAAGTTAACACCCCTGCATTTTTTCAAGGCTTTTTCATCTCAAACATAGTGATGTTATTTTGTACCTCTTCATATCAGAGACAAGACCCATTTATATCCATATCTTTTAGGTTGATTCTCTTTAATTATATTCTACCCTCTCATTTTCCTTAGAGAAGTAAAGTTTTAAAGAATTAGAATTGCTACATCTTCCCTTTTAGGTACTAACATTTGTTTAAAACAATTTTGTTTTTTCAGTCCCCCTTTTCACTTACCTTTTTAATGTAACACTTCAGTCTTGTATTTGGCAATAGAATTATCTGTTCAGTTCTAGTCTTTGTGTCAGGAATTTCTGGAAGACCTGTATTTCATTGAACATCCATCTTTGCCGCCTTAAAGTATGTGCTGAATTTTGCAGGGTAGTACATTTTGGGTTGTAATCCTAGGTCCTTAGTTCTCAGAAATATGTTATTCCATCTCTTTTGATCCTTCAGTGTTGAGGCTGATAGGCCCTGTGTTATTCTGATTGTACTCCCCTTGTATTTGAATGGTTTGCTTTTTTGTTGCTTGCAATATTTTCTCTTTCATTTGAGGTTTCTGCAATTTGACTATTGTAGCCTTGGAGTTTTTATCCTGGGGTGTCTTTCTGGAGGGGTCCTGTGATTTTTTACAATTGTTACTTTGTTATCTTGTACAGGTTGATTGAAGCAGCTTCCCTTCTAATTTCCTGCATGATATTTTCAGTTTCTTCTGTTGTTTCAGGCTTTCTAGTAACTGAATTATTCATAGATTGTCTCTCCTGCATATTTTCCAGCTCATTCCTTTTCCCAAGAAGGTAGTTTACATTTTCTTCAATTTTTTCAACCTTTTTATTTTGTTTGATGGAGACTTGTATTCCTGTAGATTTATTAGTTTCTAAGTGTTCAATTCTAATTTTTAAGGTTTTATTTTATTCAATTATCTTCCGTGTTTCCTTTTCCATTTGATTATTTTTTCTTTTAATGGAGTTGATTGCTTTGGTCAACTTGTCACAATTTTACTGCAAGACTTTGATTTTTTTTCCATTTTTCTTCTTCCTCTCTATGGTTTTTAAATACTTTTAAAACATCTTTGATGAGCTTTTACATTTGAATCCAATTTCTAGATTGTTTTAATACTTCTCCTGTGAGTGATTTTTCACTGCTTTCCTCGTCAAACAAGATATTGCTGCCATCTTTATCTGTGAAGTAGTTTTCTATAATGAGAACTCTTTTAGCTTTTTTGTTCATTTTTGTTATTGTAGTTCTCCTCCAGGGGCATATAGACTATATCTAAGCTTTTATTTTGCTGGTATTGGTGTCTGATCTCTGTCTAGTTGTTGAACAAGGTGTTACCTATGCATTCTATGCCTTGTCTTTACAGAGGTTTGTTTCCTATTTATGTTAAGATTATAACTTAACAAAGGATTGTTTCTGACCCAGTCCTGTCTTTTATGCTGGTATTCTCAGGATTCAGACTTTGGTTGGGGTTGGGGTACACCCTGTTGACTTGCTATGTAACTGCTCTTAACTCTTTTATTATTAAACTGTTGAGACCTGAATTGCACTGTTACTAAAATCCTTCTTTTGTCTTTTCTGCCTCTCCTTCCTCCTGGGCTTCACTTCCCCATTTCCCCCAAAGAGATACACCTTCTCTGAAGATCCTCATGATGTCTACAGTGGAAAACTGCTATGAATCTTCTCTTTTTCTTGGTGTGATCTATAGCATGAATGTCAGATTTAAGACTTCATTTATGTTTGGTAAGAAAGGCTCTGGGAGCAGGTTTCCTTTGTGCCACCATCTTGACTCTGCCCCAGAAATTGATTCCTCATTTTATTTATTTTGTGTGTGTTGGAAACACAATATTTTAACATTTATTTTATTTGTTTTTTCCAATCAATATTTTATTTTTCAATTGCATGTAAGTTTTTCAACATTCATGAACATGTATATGAACATTTCTATGTTTCACACTTGTAACATCAGTTCAAGTAAATTTTTCCATCATTTTTCTGATGTCTGTCTACCCATTATTTCTTACATAAGAAGTTTTAATATATTCATATGTTAAAACATCTTCAAATTTTCCCTGGGTGGGCATCCCCTAAATTTCTCTCCCCTTCCCCTCAGCAGTCTGGTGAATATTACACATGCATATTTGTGTTTAACATATTTACAGATTAGTCATTTTTTGTATGACAAATTAAGATTAAGGGAAAATAACAAGATGTATATTTTAAAAAGTGAATGTTGTGTTAATTCCGATACAGTAATCTTCAGTATTTCAGTAGATTTCAGTTGTTTTGTTTTATTTTTCCTCCTCTGGATGTGTTTAGTATAGAACACAGCAGGTTGCCTAGGGTTGTTCTAGCTCCCTGAACCTCTGAGAGAACTTGCATCCAACAAGGCTGATCAATTCACAATGTTGTTGTTAATGTGGAAAATATTCTCTTTGGTACGGCTCTCTTCACTCAACTTTACACAAAATCTGAACAAATCATGTTGATGTAAATTACCCATATTTCTCTGGAATCTTATGATCATTTGTCATTTCTTATAAAATAATAATACTCCATAATATTCATATACCATAACATGCTCAGCTATTTCCCAATTTATGGGCATCCCCTCAACTTCCAATTATTTGCCACCACAAAAGAACTTCTAGGAGTATGCAGGAACACATGGAACTTTTCCCATTTTTTTATGATTTCTAATTAGATAGTACTTCAAAGGGTATGATCAATTTCATTGTTCCTTGAGAATAGTTATATATTGCTTTCCAGAATGGTTGGATAAATTCACAAACCAATGCATTATGGTCCCAATACTCCCACAACCTTTCCAGCATTGTTCATTTTCCTTTTTTCTCACTTTAGCCAATCGGACAGGTGTGAGGCGGAACCTAAAAGTTGTTTTAATTTGCATTTCTCTCATCAGTAATAATTTGGAGTATTTTTCAAATGATTATATGTAAAAGTATATATATATATATATATATATATATATATATACTTATAAATTTGAGGGAATTTTTATATATTTAAGATATGAAATCTTTATCAGCATTTCTAGATGTGGAAAATTTTTTTCCCAGATGCATTACAGCTAGGTCACCACCCTTAACATTTGTTTCATCAGTTCCCTTGATATTCTTTACTTTTTGTATTTCCAGATAAATTTTGATACTATTTTTGATACCTTGGTAAAAGTTCTTGGTAGTTTGGTTAGTATGGCACTGAATAAGTAATTTTATTTAGATAGAATGATCTTTTTTATTATATGAATTTGACTTTAGATTACTTGACATTTTTCCAATTCTTTAGTAATTTTTTTAAAATTTTTCAATTACAGTATGATTAATATGGACATAATTTTAGTATGGTCTTGTATGTATAGTCTATATCAGATTTTTTACTGTCTAGAAAGGAAGGAAGGGATAGAAGGATATTTTTTACAAAATTCAATGAAAAATGCTGGTTGACCCTATAAAAAATTCCAAGTCATAATTAATTTGAAATTGAGGGGATGCCCATCTATTGGGGAATATTTGAAGATATTTTGATATATGAATATATTATAACATTTCTATGTAAGAAATTATGAGTAGGCACATTTCATCAAAATCTTAAAAACTTAAGAGAACTGATCCTACAAAGAAAGACCGAGATCTTCTCAAAGCTACATTGAAAAAAATATATAGTCCTAAAATATTTTTGAGAGAAAATGTCAACCAAATCCAGAAAACAATTTGAACTCTGAATGGAAATCAAAAATATTATTTTCACCTTTTAATTTTTTCCTTCTTTGTGGGTTTTCCACTATTTTATGGTTCTTCTTTCACAATATGACTAAATATGGAATTGTTTTTGATATGGGTGTGCAGTTATATCATGCATCAGATAACTTTCTACTTGAGATGGGTGCAATAAATTAGAGTGGTAGAAAATTTTGGCAAAACAAATATTGAATTTTATCTTTATATGAAATTGGAAAAGTAGAAAAATTAAGATTTAAATAAAAATTTTAATTTATTTTATGAGAAAAAACAGGCCAAGTCAATATGTATAAAAAATCTGCAGGTCAGAGAGTCTAGCATAAATAAGCCAAGTAATGAATACAAAAAAGTATAATGATTTAAAACAGAGTTTTCCAATATATATTCCAGGCATCTTTCCATTATGCTCTACATTTAATTACATGACCAATTTTCCCAATGTTATACAACAAACCTGCATTTATACTCAGAATTTTAGATGACACAAAAGACAGAAACCTGGAGTAGGAGTCATGAAAACTTGGTCTGAGTTATTTCTGAGATACTTCTTGTCATGAACTCAGACATATTGTCCTTGATTTTCAATTTCATTATTTATGAAATGATAGGTTTCATTTTAAAGACATCTAAGGTCTTTCCTAAATTAAAAACTACAATCCATTATTTCTCTTTGGGCTCCTATTCCTCATTCTCTGTCAAATAAATGTTATAAAGAAAACAAAATAATGATTTTGCACAGCATTATTAAGCCCAAAGCCAAAACCAAAGGCATAACCAATTGCTGAAATGTGACGTCTGATGATCAACGTACTTAGATTGATTACTAGCCCTCAGACACCAAGATCATTTCTTTCTCCTGGAAATAACACTAGAAAAACTGTTTAATATGTTATTTTCAAGTTATTTAAAACAAAATTTATGTCCAACAAACCAACCTTTCTTGTTTTTGTTTTGATCAGGATTGTTCCACATTATGCCAAAGCAACATAGATTTTTTTTTTCAATCCACTATGTTGTATTTGTGAACTTCTCTCATTGGAAATTATTTTTAAATACATAATAAAAAGAAATTGGATTTAGAAATTTAGTATTAAAAGAGAAAGAAAAAATATATATATATATATATATATATATATATATATATATATATATGTCCTCATGTGATTTTGCTTTTATTTTCCCAGTAGATGTCAGAGAGGAAATGGAAATAACTCAGTAAAGGTAAGTTCAGGTATCATGTTTTGGTATTTCCTTTAATCTCCTCTAAGTATTTTGCAATGTAGTTCGATTATTCAATCAAAAAATACTGAAACAAAATGCTGAACCAATATGCTAAAACCATGTCAGGTTAAAAAAATTCACCAATCAAGGACTTCCAGCCAAGATGACAGAGAAAAGAAAGGCACAGTGCTAATATCTCCTGATCTTCCCTCATATATAATATGAAACAATCCTATAAACAGAAATATGATCTACAAAATCCAGAAAGAGAAACTAGGAGAAGAACATCTACCTCAAGGTTTGTTTTCTGTGATCCTGGGTGAGCCCAGGCATAGAGGGCAGACTCTGTTGCGAGCACAGGACAGGGTCAGACACTGAGAGTGCAACTAGCCTGTTTGGTGGAGTGGTCAAGATCTTGAGAGCTTGAAAGTGCGACTAGCCTGATCAGTGGGGAGGGTGATAGCCAGATAGCCTAAAAAGGGGCTATCCTGATCAGCCATGGGGGTGTAGGCCAATTAGGGAACAGAGGTATTGGTTGTGGAACTGATGGTCTGGAGCTTGCTGGCAGATATGGAGGGTGAGTTCCAGTGGTGGAGAGTTGCATCCATACATTCATTTCATCTGAAGTCTCTTCCCAGGACAAACACAATTACAGCCCACCTCTGCCCCAGGAAAAGGTGTGAGCAGCAGACCCCCCTGAGCTATGAATAAGGAGTGCAATTACCTTTCCCTAGAGCAAAGCCCACCATTGTTCAAAGATAAAAGTATTGAGAAGTTTCACCCACCCCCTCCAGGCTAAGGGAGAGGGCTTCAAATTAAAGTCACAGACACTGAAGAGAAAGCAACCAACACATCCTACTGACCTGCCCACTTGGAGTTGCTGAATCTAGTGAGTAAAGCCTCTATGGATCCCAAAACCAAACCTCTGTGAACCAACCCCTCCCAACACAAGGTCTTAAAAAATGAAGAAAAGCCAGTCGAAAGGAGGATCTATAGAAAAATTCCTAGAAGAAAAAGACCCTAACTCAGAGAAACCTAGAACATCTTAGGAGAAAATGATCTGGTCTCCAGCATAGAGAGATTTCCTTGAAGAAATCAGGAAGGAGTTTAAAAATTAATTGGAAAATTTGGGAGAAGCAACACCTTGCAACAAGAAAAATAATCCTTGGAAAATACAATTGGACAATTGGAAAAAGAAAATAATTCTGTCAAAACCTAAATAGGTCAAATGGAAAACTCTTTCAAAAATAGAATTGACCACGGCAACTAGGTAGTGGTGCAGTGGATAAAGCACTGGCCCTGGAGTCAAAAGTACCTGAGTTCTAATCTGGCCTCAGACACTTAATAATTACCTAGCTGTTTGTGCTTCATCAAACCCTGCTTGCCTTGCAAAAAAAAAAAAAAAAAAAAAAAACAGCCAAATTCCAGAAATATAAGGTAAAAGTGAAAATCTTGCAGACAGGCAGAAAGAAACAATTTAGATATGAAGGAGCCACAGTAAGGATTACAGAGGACCTGTCTACATTAACATTAAGGGATTGAAGCATCTAGGATGAGATATTCTGAAGAGCAAGGGAGCTTGGAATGCGGCTAAGAATCCACTATCCAACAAAGCTCTTCTGGGGGAAATCTCTTCTGGGGGAAAAGATGGACATTTAATGAAATAGGAGACTGTAGAGGGCCAGCTCCTGGGATTGATTTTCACATGTCCTTTGTGATCTTTTCCATCAAAGATAAGTATGTATTATTGCTCATTGTATGGATGTGCTGACTCTCCAGTGAACCCTGACCTGGGATAATCTCTGGCTCCAGAAGTGGTTGTAAAGGATTTTCTGATAGAGAAGTAAGCAGATTTCTAAGAACAAATATTACAAATTTACCCAGGAAATTGTGAATCTCTGTCTCCTTTAACAGGTCATTCCTGAAATAAGTGTTTGTTATAAAAAGTCTGAGTTTCCAAAAATAAATTTACTAGACTTTTTGCACAACAACATTGCATGTGTGAGTACATCTCTATTAGACCTGACTCTTGTAAATTAATGCCCAGGCCCACACCAGAGTTATGGTGGGCGATAGGAGACTTCTAACATTTCCTGATGAAAAGACCAGAGCATAATAGAAGATTTGGACATCAAACAGGAGGCTCAAGAGACACATGAAAAGGCAAAAAATGGGGGTAAAAAAAAACTCTGTTATCCAATAAGATGAAACCAGCTATATGCCCACCTGGGAGAAAGATTCTCAGAACTCTTGTGAATTGCAACTCTATTAGAGAGAATATACATAGCCAGAAGTGATGGACACACATAACATTTCTATGACTCAGAATGATTTAAGAAACAATACCTCAATAAAAAGGGGAGCAGTAAGGAGACGGGAGGATTGAGGAGATTGAATGGGGTAAAATTCATTACATTAAGAAGTATAAAAGACATATTGTAATAGAGAGGAAGAAGGGAGTAGATGAGAAACACCTGAAACTAATTTACATACACACACACACACACACACACACACAGACACACACACAGACACAAACTCAGTTTAGTTAGAAACTTAACTTATCATTCAAGCATTAAAAGTGGAAAAGGGGAGAGGGATGGGAAGGTTGATAAAAAGGGGACCTAAGCAAAGTAGGAGAAGGAAGAAGGAGAAAAGGGAAAGGGGAAAAGGGGGGGGGTTATATAGGAGTACAAAACATGATAAAGGGAAAAAAGAGGGAAAACACAACCAGAAGGAAGATAGCACAGAGGGCAATACAGAGTTAGTAATTATAACTCCAAACGTGATTGGGGTGAACTCTCCCTTAAAATATAAGTGAATAGCAGAGTGGATTAAAAACCAGAATCCTACAATATGCTGCTTGCAAGAAACTCACTTGAAGCAGAGAAAGATACATATAGAATAAAGGTAAAAGGTTGAAGCAAAATATATTTTGCTTCAGTTGAAGTGAAAAAAAGCAAGTGTAGCAATCCTTATCTCAGACAAAGCAGCAGCAAAAATAGAAGGCGATGTAAAAGATAAGGACAAAACTATTTATTCCAGAAGGGTACAATAGATAATAAAGTAATTTCAATACTAAATATGTATGCACCCAATGGAATAACATCCAGATTTGTAGAAAGTGAAAGAGCTATAGGAAACCATAGACAGCAGAATTCTACTAGTGGGAGATAGCAACCTTCTACTCTCAGATATAGGTAAATCTAATCCTAAAATAAACAAAAATGAAGTTAAGAAGATAAATAGATTGTGGTAAAACCTAGATATTATAGACCTATTGAGGAAAATGAATGGGGATAGAAAGGTATACACTTTTTTTGCAGTACATGGCATATCAACAAAAATTGACCATGTACTGGGGCATAAAAACCTAATGATCAGTTGCAGAAGGGCAGAAATAGTGAATACATCTTTCTCAGATCATAATGCAATAAAAATCACTTGTAATATTGAATGAGGGAGATATAGACCTGAAACTAAATGAAAATTGAACAACCTCATTTTAAAAAATGAGTAGATCAAACAACAAATTATAGAAATAATAAATTATCTCATCCTAGATAATGACAAAAATGAAATAACATACCAAATCCTATTGGATAGACTCAAGGTGGTTGTCAGGGGACACATTATATCTCTAAATGCTTACATTAATAAAACAAAGAAAGAAGAAATCAATGAACTGAATATGCAACTAAAAACTAGAGGAAAGAAGAAATTAAAACTCCCAATTAAATACCAGATTGGAAATTCTAAAATTGAAAGTAGAAATTATTAAAATTGAAAGCAAGTATACTACTCCACTAATTAATAAATAAATAAAACCAAGAGTTGCTTTGATTATAAAACAATAACATCAATAAAACTCTGGTCAAGTCAATTTAAAAAAGAAAGAAGAAAACCAAAATGCTACTATCATAAATGAAAAAGGTGAACTCATCACCAATGAGGAGGAAATTAAAGTAATAATTTGGGATTATTTTTATCAACTAAATGCCAATAAATTTGCCAATCTAAGTGAAATCAATGAACATTTACAAAAATGAAAGTTGTGCAGATTAAATGAAGAGGAACTAAAAACCTAAATACCCTTATCTCAGACAAAGAAATTAAAGAAGCCCTTATTGCACTTGCTAAGAAAAAATCTCTAGGACCAATTGGATTCACAAGTGCATTCTATTAAACATTTATGGAACAATTGGTTCCAATTCTATATAAAATCTTTGGAAAAATATGTGAAGATAAAAATCTGCCTAACTCTTTCTATGACACCAATATGGTGTTGATAACTAAACCAGAAATAGTCAAAACAGAGGAAGAAAATTACAGATTTATCTCCCTGATGAACATAGAAGCAAAATTCTTAAATAAAATTTTAGCAAAATGATCACTAAAATTTACCACTTGGATAATACATTAGGACAAAGTAGGATTTATCCCAAGAATGCAGGGATGGTTCAATATTTGGAAAACTCCGAGTATAATTAATTATCTCAATAGCAAACTTATTATAAATCATATGATTATATCAATAGATGCTGAAAAAGCTTTTGACAACATACTAAAAACACTAGAGAATGTGGAACAAATGGTTTGTTCATTAGAATAAAGAACAGTATCTATTTGAAACCATCAACAAGCATTATATACAACAGAGATAGTCCAGAGGCATTCCCAATAAGATTAATATTGTATTAGAAATGTTTGCTTCAGCAATGAGATAATAAAAAAAAATTGAAAGAAAGAATTGGGAAAGAAGAGACAAAACTCTCACACTTTGCAGATGACATCATGGTATATGTAGAGAATTCTCAATAAATGCTCTAAAAACTACTAGAAATTATTAGCAACTTTAGCAAAGTCACAGGATATAAAATGAACTGTAATAAATTTTCAGCATTTCTATATATGACTAGCAAGATGACAGCAGAAAGAGCTAGAAAGCAAAATCCTATTCAAAGAAACCTCAGGCTACATAAACTACCTGGGAGTCGATCTGCCCAGGCAGACTCAAAAAATTTTTGAAAAAAATAACAAAACACTTCTCACACAAATTAAATCAGATTAAATTCCTGGGCAAACATCAGCTACTCATGGATAGGTAGATCTAATATGATAAAAATTACAATTCTCCCAAAAGTAAACTACCTGTTTAGTGCACTACGAATCAAAAATTGCCAAAAAAAATAAATATTTCAATGAGTTAGAAAAAGTTTTAAGTAAATTTATATGGAGAAATAAAAAGTCACAAAGTTCCAGGGATTAAGTGAAAAAGAGCAAAATAAGGTGGCTTAGCCTTACCAGATCCAAAATTATATTGTAAAGCATCTATCATCAAAACTGTCTGGTACTGGCTAAGAAATAGAGTGGTGGATCAGTGGAATAGAGTAGATGCAATGGCAGGAAATGATTATAGTAATCTGTTGTTTGATAATACTAAAGTTTCCAGCTATTGGGATAAAAACTCTCTCTCTTTGATAATAACTGCTGAGAAAATGGGAAGTTTGCATGGAAGAAACTTAGATTAGACCAACAACTCACATCCTATACTAAGATAAGATCAAAATGGTTATAAAATTTAGACATAAAGTGCAATATTATAAGCAAACTAGAAGATCAAGAAGTAGATTTCCTGTCAGATCTCTGGAAAGGAAACCAGTTTAAGACCAAGGAAGAGATGGAAAATATCATTCAATACAAACTAGATAATTTTGATTGCTTTAAATTAAAAAAAAAAAAAACTTTTGCACAGATAAAACTACTGTAAGCAAGATCAAAATCAATGTACTAAATTGGGAAAAGGTTTTACAGCTACTATTTCTGACAAACAACTCATTTCTAAAATATACAGAGAACTGAGTAAAATTTGAAAAAAAAAAAGTCATTTCCCCAATTGACAAATGGTCAAAGGATATGGAAAGGCAGTTTACAGATGAGAAAACCAAAGAGATCCAGAGTCACATTAAAAAATGCTCTAAATCATAATTTATTAGAGAAATGCAAATAAACACATCTGAGGTATCACCTCACCTCTCAGACTGGCCAATATGACCAGAAAGGAAAATGATCAATGTTGGAAGGCATACGGGAAATCTGAGACACTAATACATTGTTGGTGGAGCTATGAATTAATCCAAACTTTCTAGAGAGCAATTTGGAATTAAGCACAAAGGGTAACAAAAATGTGAATACCTTTTTTTCCAGCAATATATGGGTCTACTTGAAGAGATTATGAAAAAGGGAAAAAACTCCACTTGTACAAAATTATTCATAGCAGTCCTGTTTGTAGTGGCAAAAAATTGGAAATTAAGTAAAGGTTCTTCAATTGGAGAATAACAGCAAATTGTAGTATATGTATGTGATGGAACACTATTGTACTATTAGAAACCAGAAGGGATGGGAATTCAGAGAAACATGGAAGGATTTGCATGAATTAATGTTGAGCAAGATTAGCAGAACCAGAAAAAATAAACATTGTACACTCTAACACTCAACATGGCAGTGATGATCAACCTTGATGGATTTGCTCAAAAACACCAGGGGAAAATAACCATTATGTTATTATGTAATTTAGCTGTCTCTTATTCTTTATTTTTCTTTCTTAAGGATATGATTTCTCTCTCATCACATTCAATTTGGATCAGTGTATACCTTGGAAACAACGTAAAGTTTGGCAAATTACCTTCTGTGGGGGATGGGGGAAGGAAAGAAAATTAGAGGAAAATTGTAAAACTCAAAATAAACAAAATCTTTTAAATAAAGAAAATCAGGGTGTGGAGCCAAGATGGAGACAAGAATGGATGGTGTTTTAGGCTCTCTCTCATAAAACTCATAACCTAAGTACTCTAACTAACCTTTCGAGAGACAGAACCCATAGAGCGATCCATTGAGGCAGTTCACCTACTCAAGGTAACCTGGAAAAGGGCAGAAAGGCTCTGCTCCCCAGGGTCAGAGGGGCAGCCTGCCAATGGAGTGGCCCAGCAGAGCAAAAGCACTTCAGCATCCTGGAGGCAGCCCCAGGGAGCTGGGAGCTGCGGTTCACAGCAACAGGGGAGTTCCTTGAGCTCTGCCCCTGGGAGCACCGGGCACAAATTGGGGGAACAACAGGGGGATCTCTGCCCGAGCAAGCACATGAATCCCAGCCATCCAGGCACACAGCAAGCAGCATGGCCACCTCAGCCCAAATCCAGGAAGATAAGCAGGCCAGTAAGCAGGAGCCCCCAGGACATGAGTCAATTGATGCTAGGGAGGGGAGTGAAGAGAGACTGCTGAGCTCTGTCCTCTGCCCCTGCAACAGGTTGCTGGATTTCTGACCACATTCAGATCCTGATCACAGTCTAGGTCCCGCCATAGAGGAGCAGCCCCTCCCCAACTCAGCCCTGTGGCAGAGATGGTCATTCACAAATCAGGAGGGAGGACAGAGTCTCACACAATGAGATCGTTGTGGGAGTGTCACAAAAGCTCAGGAAGAATGCCCAAAACAGGCTTAGGCTGGGAAAATGAGCAAGCAGAGAAAAAAGAGGAACACCATTGAGAAATATTTTCCATATAAGCCCAAGAAGGATCAAAGTACTCAGTGTGAAGATGAGGAAGTACAAGATCCTGCATCTAAAGACTCCAAGAAAAAACAGAAAATTGGGCTCAGGCTATGACTGAGCTCAAAAAAGACTTTGAAAATTGAAAGAGGGAGCTAGAAGAAAAACTGGGAAAAGAAATGAGAGAGATGAAGGAAAAACATGAAAATGAAGCCAGCAGCCTAGTCAAGGAAATCCAAAAAAATGCTTAAGAAAATAGCATGCTAAAGTCCAGCTTAGGTCAAATGGATAAAACAGTTCAAAAAAGTTATTGAGGAGAAGAATGACTTAAAAAGCAAAATTGGCCAGATGGAAAAACAGATAAGAAAACTCTCTGAGGAGAACAGATCCTTAAGACAAAGAATAGAAATCAGGGAGATTGATGAATTTACCAGAATTCAGGAATCAATACTTCAAAACCAAAAAAATGAAAATTTAGAAGAAAATGTGAAATATCTCAATGAAAAAACAACTGATATGGAAAACAGACTTAGGAAAGATAATTTTAAAATTATTGAAGTCATGATCAGGAAAAGAGCCTTGGCATCATTTTCAAAGAATTAGTACAGGAAAATTGCTCTGATATTCTAGAAGCAGAGGGCAAAATAGAAATGGAGTGAATCCATTGATCCCCCTGAGAAAGAGATCCCAAAAAACCAACCCGTAGGAATGTTATAGCCAAATTCCAGAACTCCCCAATCAAGGAGAAAATATTACAAGCATCCAGAAGGACACAGTTCAAATATCGTGGAGCTGCAGTCAGGATCACACAGGACCTAGCAGCAACTACACTGGAAGCTTGTAGGGCTTGGAATATAATATACTGGAAGGCAAAAGAGCTTAGAATGCGGCCAAGAATTAACTACCCAGCAAGACTGAATGTCCTATTCCAGGGAAAAAGATGAACTTTCAATGAACCAGGGGAATTTCAAATGTTCCTTTTAGAATGGCCAGAGCTGAACAGAAGGTTTGATCTTCAGATACAGGACTCGGGTGAATCATAGAGATTGGAGGAGAAGGGGAAAATATGAAGGACTTAATTATGAACTGAATGTATTCCTGCATAGAAAAATGACACTGATTATACTCATATGAACCTTCTCAGTCAATAGAGCAGGTAGAGGGAGCTTTTATAGTTGAAGCACAGGAGAAAGCTGAATTTGAAGGTAAAATATGGTGTAAAAATCGAGTCAATAGAAAAAAGGCATATGTAATAGGAGAAAGGAAAAGGAGAGGGGCAATAGGCCAAGATATTTCGTGGAATAATATTTTTCTTTATTATAATGAGCTATTGCAATGATATGGAAGGGGGAAGGCAATGGGAATGAGGGAATCTTTTCTCTCATCAGAGGTGGTTAGGAGAGGAAACAGCATATATAAACAATGGAGTATAGGCATGTGGAGTAAGAAGGAAGGGGGGGCAGGGGGAAGGGAGGGATGTGAGTGATGGAGGAGAGGATGGACCATAGGGGGAGAGTGGTCAGATATAACACATTTTCTTTTTTTCACTTCTTGCAAGGGGCTAGGATTGGAAGGCCTCTTCGAGACCATAGGGCCAGGTGGATACTGGGCCTAAGGGGTTATATGAGGGTTCAGGGCCTCTTGGCCCCAGAGCCAGGGATCTTTCTCCTGTGCCACTCAGCTACCCTACATCAGAGTTAGAGTGAAAGGAGAGAGAAAATATAGTACATGGTAGCAGAGAAATACGAAAGGAGGAAGTTGCGATCAGCAATGGCAACTGTGGAAGAATATGGAACTAACATTTTACCATGGACTTATTATCATAAAGAATGTGATCCACCCACAACAGTGTTTTTGGTGTTGTAAGAAAGACTCAAGCATTTTTTTTATTATTATTATTTTTGGGGGTGGTGCAGGGCAAATGGGACTGGGTGGCATGCCTGGGGCCGCATAGCATGGGTATTGTTAGGTGTCTGAGGCCGGATTTGGACCCAGATGCTCCTGGACCAAGGGCCAATGCTCTGTCTGCCACCCAGCCACCCCAACTATTATTACTATTTTATTTTATTTTGGGTCTTTTTTTTCTTTCTTTCTTTCTTTTTTTGCAGGGCAGCAGGGATCAGTTGGCTTGCATGTCACAAAGCTGGGTGAGTGTTGGGTAAACTGGGCTGGACGTGGGTTCAGGTGCTCATGGCTCCAGGGCTGGTGTTCCGTCGATTGCGCCACCTGGCCATATCTACAATTATTACTATTATTATTTTTTAATTTTAATTTTTTTCCTCTCCCCTTTACTTTATCTCTCAAGCAAGTCTATATTTATGGGTGGGAGGGGGTAATGCATTTACTCATAAACAAGACTTTTTTATTAATGTAAAAAAAACCACTATTTGTGCAAAGTGAGAATAAATATTAAATAGAAAAAAATAAAGCAAATCAAATAAATAATTTTTGGTTAATTTGATTTAAAAATAAAGAACACCAAATTAATTATAGCAAAAGTGAATAAGCTGAACTCACTGCTAATGATTTGTCAAACTGCATGCCACAAATTTTGATAATATAAGTGAAATGGATGAATATTCACAAAATATATATTTCCCAGGTGAAAAGAGGAAGAAAGTACTGACCTAAGAAACCCTATCTCAGAAAATGAAATTCAGCAAGTCATCAATGAACTCATCTATACAAAAACTCTCCAGCATCAGATGAATTCAGAAGTTAATTATATCCAACATTCAGGAAACAATTGGTTCCAACTGTATATAAAGTAATTGCAAAAATGTAAAAAAAATCAATGTCTGCCGAATACCTTCTATGACAACAATATGGTGTTTATCCCTAAACCAGGAAGAATAAAAACAGGCAAAAATTATAGACTAATTTCCCTAAAGAAATAAAAATTCTTAGTAAAATTTAAACAAAACAATTACAAGAAGCTATCATTGAGAAAATGCACTATGACCAAGCAAGGATTTATTTCAGGAATGCAGGGTTAGTTCAATATAGGAAAAATCAGCATAATTGACTATGTCAATAACAAACCTAACAAAAATCACATGATTACCTTCATAGATGCTGAAAAATCTTTGACAAAATACAGTACCCATTCCCACTAAAATATTAGAGAATATTGGAATAAATTAATTGCTCCTTAAAATGATAAGCAGTATTTATCTGAAACCATCAAAAAGCATTATATTCAATGCAGATAAATTAGAAACATTTGCAAAAACGGTCAAGGGAAAACCAGTGTTGTCCATTAGCACCCCTACTATTCAATTTTGTTTTCTAAATGTTAGTTTCAGCGATAAGAGAAGAAAAAGAAAATGAAGGAATTAGAATTGGGGAGGAAGAATCAAAATGCTCCCTCTTTTCAGATGATATAATATAGTACCTAGATAACCCTTAAAAAATCAACAAAAAGTCTACTGAATGAATTACAGAATGACAAAGAGAGTAAAACTGTACTGGTTGGAGACTTCAATCTCCTTCTCTCATAATGAGATAAATCTAAACATAAAATAAGCAAAAAGGAATAAATAAAATGCTCAAAATCTGAGACATGATAGACTTTTGGAGAAAATTGAATGGAGATAGTAAGGAATTTATCTTTTTTTTCCTGCAGGACATGCCACCCACCCAAAAATGATTATGTATTATGGCATAAATTCCTCATAATCAAATGCAATTTTCTCAACATTAGCAGAGTTATAGAATATAAAATAAACCCATAAAGATCCCCTTCATTTCCAGATATTACTAACAAGTTATAGAAGCAAGTGATAGAGAAATCCCATTTAAAATAATTTCAAATAACATAATATACTTGGGAGTCTACCTGCCAAGATAGACTCAGAACTTATTTTCACACAAATAAAATCAGAACTAAATAATTGGGGAAATATCAATGGTTCATGGATAGGTTGAACTAATATAATAAAAATGAGAATTCTAGCTAATTAAACTACATATTCAATGCCATACCAATCAAATTTCCAAAAAAAAAAATTTAGTGAGCTAAAAACAATTGTAACTGAATTCCTACAGAGAAGTAAAAAAAAATTAAGAATACCTAATATTTAATGAAAAATGTAAAAGAAGGTGGTTTAGCCTTATGAGATTCAAAATTTTACTACAAATCATCAATCATCAAAACAGTCTGGTTCTGGGTAAGAAAAAGGGTGGGGGATTAATGGAACTGATCAGCTACATAAATGATAGCAGGAATTTATTGTAGTAATCTGTTGTTTGTAAACCCAGAGTCTAACTACTGGGATAAGATCTTATGATTCAATAAAAAGTACTTGGAAAACTGGAAGATATTATGACAGAAATAATTATTAGGCAAACATGTCACTCCAAATAGCAAGATAAGGTTAAAATGGATGCAGAATTTATACAGAAAAAGCAATATTGTAAGCAAATTAGGAGAACACATAATTTTTAACCTGTCAGATCTATGGAAAGGAGAGCAATTTATGACCAATAAATTGATAGAGTGCATTATAAAAAGCAAAATGGATAAGTATGAATACATTAAACTAAAAAGCTTTTGAACAAACAAAACTGCTCTAACCAAGATCAAAAGAAATGTAGTAAATTGGGAAAAATTTTTTTACAAGTACTGTTTTTGACAAAGGACACATTTGTAAACTATATAGAGAACTGAATCAAATTTATAAAAGAAAAAAGCAAATAATTGCCCAATTGACAAACAGTCAAAGGATATGCAAAGACAATTTTCAGATGTGGATATCAACACTATCTACAGTTATATGAAAAAATGCTCAAAATACTTACTGATTAGGGAAATTCAAATTAAAGCATCTCTGAGGTAACACCTCACATCTCTCAGGTTGGGCAATATGACCAGAAAGGATAATGATAAATCTTGGAGGGGATGTTCAAAATCTGGTAACCAATTGCTTTGTTACTGGAACTATGAATGGATACAACCATTCTGCAGAAAAAAATTGGAATTATGCCTAAAGTGCAATAAAAATGTGCATACCATTTGATCTAACAATACCACATCAAGGTCTACATCCTGAAGAGATCATGATAATGATAATGTGTAAAATTCCCACTTGTACAAAAATTTTCATAGCTGCTCTGTGTATAGTAGAAATTGAGGGGATGTCCATCAATTGAGGAATAACTGCATGAATTATGATATGTGTGATGGAACATCACTATTTTTCTATCAGAAATCAGAAGGGTTGGAAATTCAGAGAAGCATGGTAAAGCTTGCATAAACTGATGCTGAATGAGATAAGCAGAACCAGAAGAACACTGTACAACTTAGCAACAGCATGGGTGAGGATCAACCTTGATTGACATTCTCTCTCCATCAGTACAATAATCAGGGACAATTTTAGAGGATCTGTGATAGAGGATACCATCTGTATACAACAAAGCAACTATGGAGTTTAAATGAAGAAAAAAGTCCAAGATCTTCAAAATTTAAAAAGCTGTCTATCTATAATTGTTTTCTTCCATATGAATATATATATATATATATATATATATATATATATACATATATATATACCCTTATTTTCTCTCAACACATTCACTTTTGATAGGGATGATGATAAATCAATGATGAAAAATCAAGTCTGAAATAATTATGGAATTACAGAATCCACAAAAAAAAAGATATAGTTAAACAAATTTCCAAGCCAAGTAACCTTATAATGACTTCAGAAAAGTTCTGTCTCAATTACATATAAGGGAGTTCAGTTAACTAGAGGCAAAATAACAAGTCTCTTAGCAACATGGTCTTTGCAGTTTTTCCTAAGCAGCAAAGTAAAGAGAAGATCAGCTGCACAGCAGGCAAACTGCCAACCCATAAGAGTCAGGGCAGAGGAAGTCTGATTATGCCAGGTCATTAGTACAGTGGGGAATCCTTAAGCACTTGAGTACCTGAAACAGAAAGCTGGTAATCTAGACCTTGGCACCCAGTGGAAGAAGTTTGGGAAAGTGCCTGCTATATTTCAGGAGCAGAACTCATTTAAAAACATGTGCAAAAACCCAAAGAAAATCCTGATAATAGAAATCTACTATGACAACAGGAAACAGGAAAATACAAACTAAGAAGATGTCAACAAAGTCAAAATTCCTACATGTGAAGATGTTTGAAGGCCAAAAGGTGCTCTTGGAAGAGTTACAAAAGAACTTTAAAAACCAAGGGGAAGCTAGGTGTTGCAGTAGATAGAACACCGGCCGTGGAGTCAAGAGGATCTGAGTTCAAATCTAGCCTCAGAAAATAATTACCTAGCTGTGTGATCTTGGTCTAGTCACTTAACACCATTGCCTTAAATCAATAAAGGAAGAAGTATCAAGTAATAGAGGTTGAAGAAAAAATGGAAATAAAAATAACGGAAAAATCAATACTTTGGAAAATGTAGCACAACAAATTGATTGAAGATAATATTTCCTTAAAAGTAGAAGAGGTCATTTGAAAAATTTATACACACACATATTTATATGCACACACTCACAAACATACACATATATGTTTGGCACACACACACAAACACACACACACACACACACACACACACACACACACACACACACACACATATATATATATATATATCCATTAAAGAAAGCAATTCTTTTAAACATATTATTACTCAAATGGGAAAGGAGGTATTAAAAACTAATGATGAAAATTTCTTCAATATTAGAATTGGACAACTGGAAGCTAGGAGACATAGAGATCAAAGTCAGAAGGAAAAATGGACAAATATAAAATATCTCATTTGAAAAAAAATTGACTTGGAAAACTGATCCAGGAGAGGTAATTTAGAAAATATTGGATGACCTGAAAGCCAAAATTAAAAAAAAAATTAGCCTGGACAGCATCTTTCAAGAATGCATGAATAAAAATGTTCTCTGATATTTTAGAAAAAAATATAAAATGGTCTTTCAAAGAATCCATTTACTACCTCCTGAAAGATATTCCAAGAATACAAATAAAATTGCCGTTAAATTCTAGAGCTATCAGGTCAAGGAAGGAAAAAACCACAAACAGCTGGAAATACACAATTCAAATATCAAGAAGCCGCAGTCACTATTGAAAAAGATTTATTGACTTCTATATTAATGGAACTGAGGGTTTATAATATGATATTCTGGAAGGCAAAAGACTTTGAATTGCAACCAATAAACAATAGCTTTTGAACAAAACAGCATAATCATTTCAGGGAAAAATGGGTATTCCATGAAAAAGGGACTTTCAACCATTCCTTATGAGAAGAACAGAGATGAAGAAAAAAAAATCAGTCTTCAAAGACTCAATGGAAGCTTAAAAATGTAAACAGTAAAGAAAATAACATATAATATGGTGAAACATTTTACCTACTTACATAACAAGATGAAATTAAGAAATGTATTTCAAATGAAGGGAGAAGGCATATATGCTTAGACAAAAGAGTTTAAAAATGTTTTAATGAGGAGAAGAGGAAAGGGAGAGATAAAATGGGGTAAATCATTTCACATTAAGTTGTATGAAAGAACTATTATAGTAGAGGGAACAAAAAGAATTGAGTATTGATTGGTGTTTACTCTGTTTATATCTGTATGAAAGAGGTAATGTTTCAATATCCTTCACACTATTCACACTTCCCTATAGGGAAATCGAAGACAAAATGGGAAATAAAAGGGAGGAATTAAAACAATGAGGATCAAAGGATATGCACATTTTTGGAAGGAAGGAAGCAGAAGGAAAAAGGGGAAAGAATAGTTTGCCAATCACTGAAAGGATTGTGTGCAGTTTTAAAGAGAAACACAAGAGTAGTGAGATGGGACAAGATGAAAAAGTGAGAAAAGAATGAAAAGAGGCAACATATGATGGTGGAGCATTCACAATTAATCATAGTTCAAGTGAATTAAATATCAAATCCTATAACATCCTGCTCATAAGAAACACATTTAAAGAAGCATACATAATCACAAACACAGGCACATACAAACATATACACATACAGCAAAAGTAAAAGACTGGAGCAGAAGAAAAGTTATGGCTGAATCTAAAAACAAAACAATAACAGATATATAGTCAAATAAAAAGCAAAACAAGATCTTAAAGGGAAGGAAACTGCATTGTGTGAAAAATTACCATATGGGGCAGCTAGGTGGCACAGCAGACAGAGTTCAAGTCTTGGAGTCAAGAGGACCTGAGTTCAAATCTGAACTCATATACTGAATAATTACCTGGCTGTGTGACCATGGGCAAGGCACTTAACCCAATTGCCTTGCAAAAACAAAGCAAAAAAAAATAGTTACCATAGAAAATGAAGATTTTTTCTATAGTAAATATGCATGCATGAAGTGGTAAAGTATGACAATTCTTTTTTTTTAAATTTATTTACTTATTTTTGAAATTTACAATTTTAATGATAATCTCACTTCCCTCCCCCAACCCCCCCACAGAAAACACTCTGTTAGTCTTTATATTCTTTCCATGGTATACATTGATCTAAGTTGAATGTGAATTGAGAGAGATTATAGCCTTAAGGGAAAAAAATAAAGTATAGAAGATAGCAAAAATACATAATAAGATAACATATCTTTTTTCCTTAATTACAGGTAACAGTTTTTGGTTTTTTGTTCAAACTTCTTCCTCTGGATACAGATGGTATTCACCATTTAATCTCAAAACTTTACCTGATTGTTGCACTGATGGAATGAGCAAGTTTATTAAGTATGATTGTCAACTCCATGTTGTTAATAGAGTGTACAATATTCTTCTGGTTCTGCTCACTTCACTCAGCATCAGTTCATGCATATCCTTCCCGAAATACAGAAATCCTTTCAATTCCCATCCATCTTGGTTTCTAATAGAAGAATAGTGTTCCATCACATACATATACCACAATTTGTTAAGCTATTCCCTGATTGATGGACATTCACTCAATTTCCAATTGTTTGCCACCACAAACAGGGCTGCTATGAATATTATACAAGTGATGTTTTTACCCTTTTTCTCTTCACATTATAGACCCAGTAGGAGTATTGCTGGATCAAAGGGTATGCACATTTTTGTAACTCTATTAGAGAGAATATACTTAGCCGGAAGTGATGGACATTCAGGACTTTTCTGTGACTCAGATAGAATTAAAAATAATACCTCCTTAAAAAGGGTGACAGTAAAGAGATGGGAATATGGAGGAGATTGAATGGGTTAAAATTTATTACATTAGGAGGTACAAAGGACTTATTTCAATAGAGAAGAAGGGAGGAGGTGATAACGTTACTCTCCTTAGATTTGGCTTAAAGTTAACATCATACAGTCAGATAAGGAAAATTATCTTGCCTTTCAAGTATTAAAGGGAGAAAAGGGGAGGCAGAGGAAAAGGGGACCTTAAATAAGGAAGTGAAGAAAGAAGAGGCAAATCGAAAGGGGAAAGAAGGGAGGGGGCTTGGATTTAGGAGGGCAAACACACTGAAGGTAGAGGGAAAATGAATAAAGTGGAAAAAAAGGTGAAAAATTACAAAAAAGAGGGGAGATAGCATGAGGGGAAATAATGAGTTAGTAATTATGACTTTGTATATGAATGGGATGAACTCTCCCTTAAAGCATAAGCAAACAGAGTCAATAAAAAATTAGAACTTTACAATATGCTGCTTATAAGTAACTCATTTGAAGGAAAGAGTTACATATAGAGTAAAGGAAAAAGGTTGGAGCAAAATGTATTTTGCTTCAGCAGAAGTGAAAAAAAGCAGAAGTAGGTAGCTATCCTTATATCAGACAAAGAAGCTGCAAATATATATATATATATATATATATATATATATATATATATATATATATATGTATATATATACATATATATGTTAAATTTAAAAAGATAAGGAAGGAAACTATATCTTCCTAAAAGGTACCATAGACAATAAAGTAATTTCAATAATAAATATGTATGCACCAAATGTTATAGCATACACATTGTTACAGGAAGACAGAGACAGCAAAACTTGACTGGTGGGATAACTCAATTTCTGTTAGTAGATTTAGATAAATCTTACCAAAAACATAAACAAGAAGGAAGTTAAGGAGGTAAATAGATTGTGAGAAAGGCTAGGTCTTATAGACATATGAAGGGAATTGAATGGGAATAGAAAGGGATACACATTCTTTTCTGCAGTACATGGCCCTTAAACAGAAATTGACCATGTACTGGGGTTTAAAAACCTAATAATAAATTGCAGAAAGGCAGAACTAGTAAATACATCTTTTCCAGATCATAATGCAATAAAAATCACATGCAATATTTGGCTAGGTAGATGTAGACCCTAAACTAATTGGAAACTAAACAACCTCATTTTAAAAGAATGAGTGTATCAAACAGCAAATTATAGAAATAATTATTTCATCCTAGATAATGGCGATAATGAAACAACTTACCAAATATTATTGGATACAGCCAAGGCACCTATCAGGGGATATATTTTATCTTTGAATGCTTACTTGAAGAAATTAGAGAAAGAGGAAATCAATGAAGCAACCATGCAACTAAATAAATTAGAGAAAGAATGAAACCTAAAAGAAAAAATTGAATACAAAATCAGACATTCTAAAAATTAAATGAAAAATTAATAAAATTGGAAACAAGAAAATTATTGAATAGCATAAATTTAAATTTATGAAACCAAGATGCAATTTTATCGAAAGCCAATAAAAATGTAAAAACCTTGGTTAATTTGATTAAACAAAGAAAGAAGAAAACCAATTTCTAGTATCATAAAAGAAAAAAGTGAACACACCACCAATGAAGAGGAAATTAAAATAATTATTCATAATTATTTTGTCCAACACTATGCCAATATATTTGATAATCTAAGTGAAATGGAAGAATATTCACAAAAATATAAATTTCCCTGGTTAAATGAATAGGAAATTATATATCCAAAGAATCATGTCTCAGAAAAAGAAATTCGAGAAGCCATTACTGAACACCTTAAGAAAAAATCTCCAGGGACAGATGGATTAACAAGTGAATTCTATCAAACATGTAAAGAGTAATTGCATCCAATACTATATACAATCTTTGGAAAAATAAGTGAAGTTGGAACTCTACCTATCACTGTCTGGGACACCAATATGGTGCTGATATCTAAACCAGAAAGAGTTAAAAAAGAGAAACAAAATTATAGACTTATCTCCCTGATGAATACAGATGCAAAAATCCTACATAAAATCTTATTGAAAATATTACAACAAATATTATGACCGAGTAAGATTTATCCCAGGAATTCAGGGTCGGTTCAATATTAGGAAAACTGTTAGTATAATTAATTATATCAATAACAAAACTATTAGAAATCATATAATTATATCAAAAGATGCCGAAAAACCTTTGGACAAAATACAGCACCCGTTCGAACTAAAGACACAAGAAAATGTGGAATAAATGTATTGTTCCTTAGAATAATAAGCATTGTCTATCTGAAGCCATCAACAAGCATTATATGCAACTGGGATGGGCTAAAGGTATTCCCGATCAGATCACTGCTGAAAGAAGGATGCCCATTATCACCACTAATATTCAACATTGTATTTTAAATATTAGTTGCAGGGATAAGATAAGAAAAAGAAATTGAAGGATTTAGAACTGGGAAGGAAAAGACAAAACTCTCACTCTCTGCCAATGATATAATGGTATACATAGAAATTCCTAAAGAAGTCAACTAAAAAACTACTAGAATTAATTAGTAACTTTAGAATAGCCACAGGATATAAAATTAATCCCCCCAAATCCTCAGCATTTCTATATATGACTAGCAAGATGCAGCAAAACGAGCTAGAAAGAGAAATCCCATTCAAAGCACCTTCAGACATTATAAAATACTTGGGAGTCTACCTGCCAAGATAGGCTCAGAATCTTTTGGAAAACAATTACAAAACACTTCTCACACAAATAAGTTAAAATTTAAATAACAGGACAAATATCAACTGTTCATGGATAGGCTGAGTTAATATAATAAAAATGACATCTCTACCAAAATTAAACTCCTTAGTTAGTGCTCTACCAATCACATTTACTAAAAATTAATGAGTTAAAAAAAGTTGTAAGTAAATTCACATGGAGAAATAAAAAGGTAAAGAATTTCCCAGGATTTATAGAAAAAAGTGTAAAGGAAGGTGGCTTAGCCTTGCCAGATCTAAAATAATATCATAAAGTTTCAGTCATCAAAACTGTCTTGTATTGGCTAATAAATAGAGCGATGCATGAGTAGAATAGACTAGGTGCAAATATAGGAAATGATTATAGTAATATGCTCTTTGATATACCCAAAGAGTCCAGCAATTGGGATAAAAACTCTCTTTTCAATAAAAACTTTTGGATAAATTGGAAGTAAGTATTGCAGAAACTTAGATTAAACCAACAACTCACACGCTATACCAAGATAAGATCAAAATGAATATAGCTTTCATTCATAAAAAATATTATAGGGAAGCTAGGAGATCTAGGAATAGTTTGCCTGTCAGATCTATGGAAAGGGAAGCAGTTTATGATCAAGGAATAGATTGAGAGCATCATTAAATATAAATGAGATCATTTCCATTATATTAGATTTAAAAGTTTTTTTTATTGTAAAAACCACTATAACAAAGATCAAAAGAAATTTGGTAAATTGGGAAACAATTTTTACAACTAGTACTTCTGACAATGAACTCATTTTTAAAATATACAGAGAACTGAGTAAAATTAAAAATAAAAAACAAGGCATGCCCCAATAGACAAATTCTCAAAGGATATGCAAAAGCAATTTACAGGTGAGGAAATCAAAGAGATCTTTAGTCATATGAAAAATTACTTCAAATCTCTACTTATTAGAGAAATATAAATAAAAACATCACTGTGGTACCACCTCACACCCCTCAGACTGGCCAATATGACCAGAAAGAACAATGATCAATGTTGGAAGGGATGTGGGAAATCTTGGACACCAACACATTGTTGGTGGAGCTGTGAACTCATCCAACTTTTCTGGACAGCAGTCTGGATTTATGCCCAAAGAGCAATGAAAATGCACATGCCCTTAGATCCAATAATACCACTACTATGTCTTTACCTTGAAGAGATTATGAAAAGGTTAAAATACCACTTGTACAAAAATATTCCTAGAAGCCTAGTGAAGAATTCGCATCAGTTGGGGAAATGGCTTAATAAGCTGTGGCATATGTATGTAATGGAACACTATTCTTCTATTAAAAACCAGGAAGGATGGGAATTCAGGGAAGCCTGGAAGTGCTTGCAAGTACTGATGCTGAGAGAGATGAACAGAGCCACAAAAACATTGTGTACCCTAACAGCAACATAGGGTTGAAGATCGACCTTAATGGACTTGCTCTGAATACAGATGGTATTCTTCATTGCAGATACCCTAAAATTGTCCCCGATTATTTCACTGATTGAATCAGCAAGTCCATTAAGTTTGATGATAACCCCCTGTTGCTATTTCAGTGTACAATGTTCTTCTGGCTCTTCTCATCTGACTCAGCAGCACTTCATGAAAATCTTTCCAGGTTTCTCTGAAATCCCATCCCTCCTGGTTACTAATAGAACAATAATTTTTGATAATATATGTATACCACCATTTTTCAGCCATGTCCCAACTGATGAACACTCAATTTCCAATTCTTTGCTAGTGCAAGCAGAGCTGTAATGAAGATTTTTGCTTAAGTGATGAACACTACTTCTTAAATCTTACCAAAGACAATAAAGCAATACCATTATTAAGCATATGCACCAGGTAGAATAATATAGAAATTCACAGAGGAGAAGTTAAATGACTTACAGGGAAACATAGAGAGCAAACTTATACCAGGGTTACACCTCAACTTACTTCTCTCAGAATTGGATTTATATAACCACAAAATAAAGAAAAAGGAACTTCAGGAACTGAATACAATTTTAGAATAGCTAGCTCTCATAATCCTATAGAAAAAATTGACTGGGGATAGAAAAGAATATGCCTTGTTCTCTGGGATATATGACACCTACACAAACATTGATGATGTAGCATTGCGTAAACATTTCACAATCAAAAGCAAAGTCAGAAATATTGAATTCATCCTTTTTAGATCATGATATAATATAAATTTCAGGATGCTGGTAAGATAAGCTTAAAGTTAATTTGAAACTAAACAATAATATTAAATAATTAGTGGATCAACAGCAAATGATAAAAATACTCACTAATTATATTCAAGACAATGACAGTAATGAGACCATCCTGAAACTTGTGGGATGTATCCAAAACATTTGTTAGTAGAACTTTTTTTTATAACTAAATATATTAATTGTATGAATAGAGACAGATCAATGAATATAGCATGCAATCAAAAAATTAGAAAAAGAAAAAGTTAAAAATTTCTAATTAATTATCAAATTAGAAATACTGAAAATTGAAGAGAAATGAATATAATTTAAAGCAAGGGATATATTGAACTAATAAATAAAGCAAAGCCTTGCTTTAATGAAAAAATACAGTAGACAAATCTTTGGTTAAGCTATTTTTTGAAAAAGAAGAAAACCAAAATACCAATATCAAAAATGAAGTAGGTGAATTTACCACCAATGTGGAGAAAATTAAAACAGTAATTTTAGCATAAATTTGCCAACTGTGTGCTAACAAATTTGACAATATAGTAAAATGGTGAAAATTTTCAAAACTATGTAATGCCCAGTTAAACAGAAGAGGAAATTAAATATGTAAATTATCTCATTTTAGAAAAAGAATTTGAATAAGCCATGCATAAGCTCTTTAAGTAAAAGTCTCCTGGGTCATATGTATTTACCAAATGAATTTTGTCTAACATGTAAGGAATAATTAATTCAAATTCTATCTAGACTACTTGAAAAAGTAGGTGAAGAAGTCCTGCCAAATTAATTCATGACAAAAATATAGTGTGGATACCTAAATCAGAAAGAGACAAAACAAGCAAAGAATCTTATAGACCAATCTTTCTAATGAGTATTAATACAAAATTCTAAAGAAAACATGGCATATCCATAATATAATCAGCATAATTGTCCAACTCACTAACCAAATTGATAGATATCATATGATTGTCTCAAGAGATGCTAAAAAAGCCTTTCAGAAAATATAATATCTCTTCTTTTTAAAAGCACTAGAAAACAAAGAAATAAATGGAGTTTGCCCTAAAACAACTAGCAATACGTAATCTAAAACCATCAGCAAGCATTTTATGTAATGAAGATAAAATTAGCAGTATTTCTAATAATATCTGTGGTAAAACCAGGCCTATTATGACCATTATTATTTAATATTGCATTAGAGTTTCTAACTAGAGTAGTAAGAAAAGAAAAATAAAATGAAGAAATTTGAATGGGCAATGAGGAAATAAAACTTGGTCTCTTTGTAGATGATATGATAGTTTACTTAGATAATACTAGTAAATTGACCAAAACAAAATACTAGAAACAATTAATTTTTCCATAGTTGAAAGATTTAAAATAAGTTGTCATAAATTATCTGAATTTCTCTATATTAGCAACAAAACCCAACATAGGTAGACAGCATAAAATACTAGGGAATCTACATACCAAAGCAAATACAAAAACTAAATGAACATGATTACAATACATTTTTCACACAAATAATGCTTGATCTAAACAATTGAAAAAGGCCAATTACTCATGAGTAAGGTGAGGCAATATATAATAAAAATAACACCCCTATCCTAATTAAATTACTTTTTTCATTTTAATAGCAAGCAAACTATTTTACAGAACTAGAAAAATAGTAGCAAAATTCCTCTGAAACAACAAAAAGTGAAGAATATAAAAAAAATTAATGACAAAAAATTCCAAACTAATATGGCCTAAAAATGGAAGATCTAACAATATATTATATGGAGACTTTCATCAAAAATGTCTGGTACTGGCTAAAAAACAGAGAAGTAGACCAGTGAAATAAATAAAGTACAAAAGAAACAGTTAGCAGATGACAGAAGCAACCTACTACTTGATAAATCAAAAGACTCTAGGTTCGGAGCTAAAAAGTCACTATTTGACAAAAGCTTCTGGCAGAAGAAGAAAATAGTATGGAAAAATACATCCCATACTCTATTTCAAAATATGGCTGATATGAGTGATACAATAGAAAATGGTGATACCATAGAAAAATTAAGAGCACAAGAAATAGACTATCTGTTGGAAGTATAGAATGTGGAGCGGTTTATAGCCAAAGAAGAGATGGAGAATATTGTGAATTTAAAAATGGAAGATTTTGAGTTCATTAAATTGAAAAGGATTTACATAAACAAAATCAATGCCACCCTTATTAAGGAAATGCAGAAAACTAGGCTACAGTAGTGTTGCTGAGAAAGGAAGTATTTCTAAATTATATGGAGTCCTGAATAAAATTTATAACAATAAAATTCATTCTCTAATTGATAAATGGTCAAATAATACAAACAAGCATTTTTCATATTAAGGCATTAAAGAGGCAGGGCCTAGATGGCAGTGGAAGCATAAGAATTACCAGAAATTTGTTCCCCTCAAAACTCCAAAGGCTGTCAAATTATGACTCTAGACAAAATTTAGAGGGGCAGAACCCACAGGAAGACTGAGTGATACAATTTCTCATTCCAAGACAACTTAGAAAATCTGCAGGAAAGGTCTGTTTCACTGGGACTGGGGGTTGGAAAGGCCCACAGAGAAGCTGCACCACAGTATAGCTGAACCAGAGTAAACTTGCTCAAATCTTCAATGTATGACCCACAGGTTACGTGGGGCCTTGAGGGCACCTGAGTCTGTGGCAGAGGTTCAGTTTCCAGACCTGTTGGCCAAGGAATAACCAGAGACTGCTTGAAAAGATCACTCTGTGGCGCCAGAGTGAGCATGGAGTGCCAACCTCAGTGAAGCCCTGCTATGACAACCTGTGGCAGTATTCGGTGGTGTCACCCAGCACTTCCAGAGTGCCCAGCCCACAGACAGTAAGGGAGGGGCGAGAGACTGAAGAGGTTTCTCTGCTCTCTGTGCAGCAGATCTCGGCTGCTTGCCCGCAATCAGATCCAGATTGCAGTCTGGGCCCTAATATTACCATATATGGAGCCTCTTCATATCACCAGGCCCAAAGGGACAGGCTATGCTCATCCACAAACAAGAGAAATAGCAAGAGAGCAGTCAGAGACCCTTATATTACCTTGGAGGAATTAAGGTCCCCCTGGGGTGTCTGAAAACCCCCCAAAGTCATGGAAGTGAAGTGAATTGGTCATAGACTGAAAAGGTTAGCAAACAACAGAAAAAAAGAATAATCTGACCATAGAAAATTACTTTGGTCCCATGGGGGGGATCAAAATGCCAACTCAGAAGATGACAGTGCCAAAACATATATATCCAAAGCCTCCCAGAGAAATAGGAAATGGGCTCAAGCAATAGAAGAGCTCAAAATAGATTTGAAAAACAAATAGGGATATAGGGGAAAATTCAAAAGAGAAATGAGAGTGTTGCAGTTAAATATGGAAGTCCAAGGCAGCAGTTTGCTGAAAGTAATTTTAAAAAAATACTGAAGTAAATATCATGTTAAAAACCAGTTTAGTACAAATGGAAAAAAAAAAAAAAAAAAACAACCCAAAAGGCAAATGATGAGAAGAAAACCTTAAAAGTAGAACTGGCCAGCTGGAAAAGGAGATAGAAAAGCTCTCTGAAGAAAATAATTTCTTCAAATGTAGAATAGAGCTAAAGGAAGCTGATGACATTGTGAGAAATCAAGAGAAAATGAAACACCATAAAAAAATGAAAAAATTAGAAGAAAATGTGAAATATCTTATTGGAAAAATAACTGACCTAGAAAGAGATCTAGAAGAGATAATCTAAAAATTATAGGGGCACCTGACAGTCATGATGAGGAAAAGAACCCCAGCTTCATTTTTCAAGTAATAATGTAGCAAAATTTTCCTGGAATCCTAGAAGCAGTGAGTAAAATAGAAATTGAGAGAATTCAATGATCACCTCCTGAAAGAGATCTCAATAGAAAACTTCCTAGGAATATTGTAGCCAAATTAGAAAACTCTCAAATCAAAGAGAAAATAATCCAAGCAGACATAAAGAAATGATTCAGTTTAATTTTGCTGCAATCAGGATTACACAGGATTTGGCAGCATCTAGATTAAGGGCTCATAGGACTTGAAATATTCTGAAAGGCAAAATTGCTTAGAATACAATGAAGAATCAACTGTCCAGAAAAACTGAATATCTTCTTTCAGGGAAAAAAGATTGACATTCAATGAAATAGGGGAATTTCAAATGTTCTTGATGAAATCACCAGAGCTGAACAGAACGTTGGGTCTTCATGTACAGGACTCAGGTGAAGGATAGAGAGGGTGAATGATAAGGTAAATTATGAGGAATTTAATGATTCATACTGATAATACTCATAGGATCCTTCCCATTTAACAGAGTAATTAGAAGGAGAATATTCAGACAAGGCACAGGAGAGGATTAAATTTGAATGTATAATATATTGTAAAGATGGACTCAGTGGGCTAAAAGAGAATGTACTAGGAGAACGGGAAAGAAGAGGTAGAATGGGCTAAGATATTTCATTCAAAAGAGCCGAGGGGAGGTTAGGTGGTGCAGCGGATAGAGCACTGGTCTGGGAGTCAGGAATACATGAGTTCAAATCCAGCCTCAGACACTTAATAATTACCTAGCTGTGTGACCTTGGGCAAACCACTTAACCCCATTTGCCTTGTTAAAACCTAAAAAAAAGTCACGAAAAAAGTTTGTCTGATTGAGAAAGGTTGATTGAATTCTCCCACCAGTAGAGTTTTGCTGTCTTGTCTTTTTGCAACTCATTCAACTTCTCTAAGCATATGATTTCTATACCATGTGGTGCATTCATATTTAGTGTTAAAATTGCTTCCTTGACTATGGTACATTTTAGGAGGATATAGTTTCCTTCATTATCTCTTTTAATCAGATCTATTTTACAGGTTCTTTGTCTCAGTTAAGGATTGCTAACCCTGCTTTTTTCACTTCAGCTGAAGCATAATATATTCTTCTTCAACCTTTTAGCTTTATTCTCTAAGCATCTATGTGTTTCAAATGTAATGAGCATATTGTAGGATTCCAGTTTTTTAATCCAGTCTGCTACTTTCTTATGTTTAATGGGAGAATTCATCCCACTAAAATTTAAGTTATATCTAATAACTATTGCCCTCCATGCTATCTTCCCTGTGTTTGTATAGTTCCTCTTTTTTTTTCACCTTAACTATTTCCCCTATATTTTACCTCCTTTGGTGTTTTTGACCCCTTATATCACCTTTCTTTCTGCTTTCTTTTTGCCCCGTCTTCTTTTTCTTCTTCATGTCTGTTACTATTTCCTTCCCCTCTCCCTCTTTAAGCACTTAATACTTGAAAGGTCAGATAAGTTTCTTAGCTTAACTGAGTCTGTATATAGTGATCCATCTTTGAACCAAATGTGATTAGAATAAGATTCAGTCAGTTTTCACCTCCCTTCTTCCCCTCTGTTGCAATAGGTCCTTTGTACTTCTTCATCTCCCTGTCTTTTTACTGTTCCTTTTTTAAGGAGATATTGTTCTTAAAATATTCTGTCAGAGTCATGGGCAAATCATGAGTGTTCATTACTTCTGACTAAGTGTATTCTCTCTAATAGAGTACAATTCACAAGAGTTATGAGAATCTTTCTCCCAGGTGAAGCTATATCCAGTTTCATCAACAATTTTTATTCTTTTCCTTCTTTTGTAATCATTTCATGTATCTGAATATAATTTAGAAATGAGACCTGTATCAGAACTCCTATTTGTGAATTGTTTCCCAGCTTTCTGATTTCTTTCCAGTTTTGGCAGCATTGAATTTATTAGCACAAAGACGTTTCAATTCAATATATTCAAAATCATATATTTTGCAGCTTACAATGTATTCTAATTCTTGTTTGTTCATAAAAATATCCCCTTTCCATAGATCTGATCAATAGAGTATTTCTTTGTCTATTGATTTATCTATAGTGCCACCATTCATATCTCAATTCTGTACCAAATTTGACCTTATTTTTGTATAGAGTGTGAGATAAATGTCTATGCCTAATTTTTGCCATAATATTTTCCAGTTGTCCTAAAGGTTTCATATTTTAAATGTTTTGGAAAGGTTACATTTTGTAAATTTTTCCTAAAGGGTTCATTTTTTTAATTTTCAGGGACAGCTAGGTGGCAAAGTAGATGGAGCACCGACCCTGGAGTCAGGAGGACCTGAGTTCAAATTCGGCTTCAGACAATTAATAATTGCCAAGCTGTGTGGCCTTGGAGAAGTCACTTAACCCTATTGTCACTTAAATAAAATTCTAAAAAAAAAAATTTAAAAAAAGAATTTTTTTGCATATAAATGAGGTTAAAGTGACTTGTCCAAAGTCACACAGCTAAGTTATTGTTAATTGTCTGAGTTCAGATTTGAACTCAGGCCCTTATGACTCCAGGGTCAGTGCTCTATTTACTGAACCACCTAGATGAGGCCCTAATAATATTTTTTACCCCAGAATCTGATGTTTTTGTGTTTGTCAAACAGTAGTTTGCTGTAGTAATTTATTGAGATTTCTTTTGAACTTATCCAAATGCACTGATATATTATTCTATTTCTTAAGTATTATAAGGCATTTTTTATGATTGCCATTATATAGTATATTTTACATCAGGTAGAACTAGGCTACATTCCTTTAATTTTTTTTCCCTTCAAATCACTTGTTATTCTTGACCTTTTGTTGTTCCAAATAAGTTTGTTACTATTTTTTTCCATTTCAGCAAAACAGTTATTTGATAGTTTGATTGGTACAGAAGTGAATAAGTAATTTACTTTAGTAGAATTGCCATTTTTAGTTTTAACAACTCAACCTAAAGATAAGCAATTGATGTTTTTCCAGTTTTTTAAATCTGATTTTATTTGGGGGAGAAGGTGAGCATATTGTTTCTGGTTTTGTCTTGAGAGATAGATTCCCAGGCATTTAATGCTATCTATCATTACTTTAAATGAAATTTCTCTTTCTATCATTTACTCTTGCAGAAATGCTGGTGATTTTTGTGGATTTATTTTATATCCCACTACTTTACTGAATTTGTTAATTATATCAAAGAGTTCTTTAAATTTGCCATAATATCATCTGCAAAGAGAGAAAATTTTTCATCCTCATTGCCAATTCTTATTCCTTCAATTTCTTTTTGTTCTCTTATTGCTACAGTTAGCAGAAGCTAATGACTTTATAAGACACTAAAATTCCATTAAACAAAATTTAGAGGGTGCAGAAATGAACAAAAATATAAAATACCTTCTAGGAAACTAGATCCAGGACAGATAATTTGCAACTTATCAGTCTACCAAAAATGTATGGATCAAAAAAAAAGATACTGGAAAAAACTTTTAGGAAATAATCATTGAAAACTGTCTTAATATACTGTATTAAGAAGACAAAATACTGCTTGAAAGAATTCAAAGAATACCTCCAGAAAGAGATTCTCCTGAACAACTACTCCAAAAAAAAATAATAAAATTTCATAAATTTCAACTAAACGAGAAGATATTGCAAGCTGCCAAAAAAGCAATTTAAATTCAAATGTAGTACAATCAGAATTAAACAGAACTTATCAGCTCAAAGTTAAAGGATTGAAGGAACTAAAATATGATATTTCAGAGGGCGTAAGACAGAATTAAAACCATGAATCAACTACCAGGCAAAATTCAAGATATTCTCTTTGGGAAAAAATGTATCTTCCAGGAAATAGAGGGCTTCGAAAATTTTCTGATGAAAAGACAAAAACAATAAAGACTATTAAATCTTCAAATAAAAGACTCAAGAGATGTATTAAAATAGGAAGAAAAAATGAAAACATTAGTCCAGAAAAGTAGTTTACATTTTTAAATCTTGAGAACTTTATTTTTTAGAATGGTAAAATGCTTCAATATAGTTGACAAGATTGTATTTAATGGATATGGGTATAACTGAGACACGAAGTAATGTTGATTAGAAGGGTTATATTTATTACATTTAAACAATCAACATACTAGAAACATTTCCATTAAGATTAAAGACGAAATAACTATTCTACATAGCATAGAAATGTTAGCTCTATCAATAGAAGAAGGAAAACAAATTGAAGGAATTAGAATTAGCAATAAGGAGGCAAAGATTTATACTTTGCAGATGATATCATGGTATACATAGAGAACCATAAAAAATCAGCTCAATTATTTGAAACAACTTCAGAAAAGTAGGACAAAAAATTAGCTCACAAAACCATCAGCATTTTATAGTTTAAGAACAAAACCCAAGGACAAGGGTTAGAAAAAGAAATTCCCTTTATAGTAACTGTAGACAACCTAAAATATTTCGGGAATCTACTGCCCACTACAAACTCAAAAACTGAATAAACAAAATGAAAAAAACACTTTTTCACAAAAATAAATTAAGATCTCAACAATTGGAAAATACCATTTGCTCATCAGTATGCAAAGCTAATGTGATAAAAATGATAATTCTACTCATCAAATTATTTACTCAGTGCCATACCAATAACACTACCAAAATACTGTTTTAAAGAACTAGAAAATAGGTAATAAAATTCTTCTTGAGCAGCAAATGATCAAGAATATCAAGGAATTTGATGAAAAATATTCAACGGATGGTCACCTAACTTTACAGATATAAAACTATTCTCTAAAGCAGCAGACATAAATATTTCATGGTATTCCTTAAGAAATAGAGTAATGAGAGTACCTCCTTCCATGATGGTGTAGAGAAATCTATCACTGTTTTATGATTTCCTGACTTTACCTCTGAACTAACATTGAGCAATACTCTAAACAGATTTTTGGTTAGACAGAACCCAGAGAACAGAGACAGAATAGAGACCAGTAGGTCTGTCATGGGGGGAGCATGGACATGCTCAGGGCAGAAAACAGAAATCCAGGTTTCAAGCAGCAGGATGTTGCCAGGTAACTAATCTGGGAACAACTGTGGAACCTTAGTGTTGCACAGTGGACAAACTTGGAGAGTTCCATTGTGGTTGCCCTAGAGTTAATCCAACCAGTTGCCAGAAATCTGGATTGGAGGGCAAATCATGAGTCTCCATTGTTCCCAGAGAAATTCCCTCCAGCATTCCAATGGGAGGGTCTGACTTTATCCAGTAGAAACATAGAAATAGCCCCAAGTGATGCCATTTTTCCCCAGAACCCCAATGTAGTAGGGGGACTTCCCTAGTGCTTATTATCCAGAGAAAACCTATGGTTTTTAGCTTTAACTGCCTAAGTCAGTTGCTGCATTTTGAGAGCACAACCCATATCCAATACCAGGCCTAGGGAAGAGGTCACTGGCATCACCATTACAGGCAATTTAGAGAAAGCTTCTGATGATTCTCACTGGTGGATCCACAGATTAATTCCCTGGTGTTCCTAACCCCAGTGAGCAAGACCTCTGGAATTCTTTACAGTAGAGGTCTACAAGCCCAACCCCTCCTACAACACAAGACCCTAAAGAAAGTTAACCTACCAAAATGAAAAAAAATGTCAGCATTAAACAATCTATTGAATTTTGCCTTAGAGATAAACAACCCTAAATTACAAAAAGAGGAAATAATGGGAACTTCATGTGAAGCTTCAGAGTAGAATATGAACTGTTCACCAATCCAAACAGACTTCTTAGAAGATACTAGAAAAGAGTTTAAAAAGCAAATGTAAAAATTGGGCAAAATTCAAGAAAAATTAATTTTATTCACAAAAAGTTAATATATTACAACAAAAACTGACAGAAGAAAACATGCAGACACAGACAAATGCAGAAAATATTTCCCTCAGAAACATAATTGGGCAAATGGAGAAGCATAATAATTCCTTCAGAAATAAGATTTACAAAATGGAAAAGAAGATGCACAAGGTAAATGAAGAAAATTCTTCTTTGAAAAAAAGATTTGAAACTGTACATATTTCATGAGACATAAATTTAAAAAATAAATTAAATGAAAAAAATAGAAAATGTAAAGTATCTCGCTGGTAAAACAACTGACCTGGAAATTAGATCCAGGAGAGACAATCAAATAATCATAGGACTACTTGAAAATCATGATGAAGGAAAAAATAAAAGCCTTAATTACATATCTCAGGATATAGTTAAGGAGATGTGCCCCAAAACCTGGAACCAGAGGGAAAAATGTCATTTGCAGAATATATTAATCAAGATGAGAGGAGGTGAGAATCACCTGAATATTACTCTCATCAGACATTACTCAAAGAGGGATGAACAATCCTATAAACTCAGTTGAGTTTAGAAATTTAGCTTACCCTTCAAGAATTAGGATGGGAAATGGGGGGGAGGAAGGACTAATAAAAGAAGGAAGTGAAGGAAGAACGGGAAAAGGGAAAGGGGGAAGAAAAGAGTGGAGTGAGTAGAAGGGTGTAAATAAATAGAGGGAAGGTTTATTCAGAAGTAAAACACTTGGGAGGAGGGATAGGCTGAAAGAAGGGGTAACAGACAAATGGAAAGGAAGATGATAAAGATTTAGTAATTATAAGTTTGAATGTGAATGGAATGAACTCTCCCATAAAATGTGAGTGTATTATTCGAGTGATTAAAAACAAAATCCCACAGTATACTGTTTACAAGCAACACATTAGAAGCAGTGAAATATATACGGAAGAAAGGTAAATGTTTGGGGCAGAATTTATTATGCTTTAGTTGAGGTGAAAGAAGCAGTAGTGGTGATCCTTATGTCTGATAAAGCAATTTCAAAATTATATTTCATTAAAAGAGATAGGAAGGAAACTATATCAACCTAAAAGGTACTACAGAAAATTAAATTATTTCAATGTGAAATGTGTATGCACATTCTTAAAGGAAAATTAAATGAGTTATAGAAAAACAAAAATAGCAAACTATTGGTGGGGGACTTCAATAACCCTCTCTCAGAATTAAATAAAAGTAACCATACAATAAACAAAAAGGAAGTGAAGGAGGTGAATAGAATGTTAGAAAACTTAGAAATGATAGAAATCTGGAGAAAAATGAATGGGAATAGAAAGGAATATATATATATATATATATATATATATATATTTTTCCTGTGATACATAGTATAGTAAGGGGGGATGCTTGTAGTAGTTTTCTCCTTTAGCTGATAATTCAGTAATTTGTCTACAATATTTTTACAATTTGCAAAGATTTTATTTTGAAATCTCTTTCTTTACTCTCTTATTCTTGAATATTATTACAATTTTCCCAAGATAATTTCATGAAATATATTTTCTAGATTCTTTTTTAATCATAAATCTCAGTTAGATGAATAAATAATAAATTACCATTCTTCGATGTATTTTACACATCTTCCATTTTCCCCAAGAGTTACTTTGCATTTTTCCATGTATTTCCAGTCTTTTGATTTTGATTCACAGATTGTGGGTGTCTCATAGAGACTTTAATTATCATTTGCTCAATTCTACCTTTTTAAGTCCTTATTTGTTTCATGCAATTTTGTACATCTTTTTTCAATGTGGTTATCTCTTCTTTTTTTTAGTTAGTGCTCTCTTCAATGCATTTGTATGTCACCTTTTCCAATTTTTCATAATTCTCCTGTATGACTGTCACTTTTTTTCTCAATTTTTCCTCTTCCTCTCTTCATTGAATTTTAAAATTCTTAGTGAGTTCTTCCCAAAGGACTCTTTAGATTTGAGACCAATTGATTTATCTTTTGAGGCTTCACATGAAGAAATTTTATTATTGTTTTCCTCATCTGAGATGGTATTTTCAATCTTTTTTTTTATAATTGTATTTAAATATTTTTTAAGTTTTCTAAATACATACAGCAGTAGTTTCTAACTATCATTTTGGAAAATTTTGAATTTTATAATTATACAACCACCCTTCCTTCCCTCTACCCATTCCCCACAAAAAGCAGTCTGATAATCTTTACATTATTTCCATGTGATGCATTTACCCAAATTGAATATGTAGAGAAGGAAATCATATCTTTAAGGAGAAAATAAAACATTAGAGATAGAAAATTATGTTGTACCTAAGACACTTTTAAAAAAGTGAAGGTAATAAACTTTTGTCTTTGAATAAGCTCCACAATTCTTTCTCTGCATATATATGGTATTTTTCATCATAGGGACTCTAAAATTTTCCCTTATTTTTAAATTGGTGGAATGGGCAAGTTCATTAAGGTTGGTCCTCACCCCCATATTGCTGTTAGGGTATACAATGTTCTACTCATTCTGTTCATCTTGCCCAACATTAGTTTCATGCATGTATTTCCAGATGTCTCTGAAATCCCATCCCTCTTGTTATCTTGCTAGTGTTCTGTAACATACATATACTACAAATTGTTCAGCCATTCCCCAATTGATGGACATTCACTCAATTTAAATTTTTTTGCTACCACAAACATGATAGCTATGAATATTTTTGTACAAGTGATGTTTTTCCCCTTTTTCATGATCTCTTCAGGTATAGACCAAGTAATGATATTGTCAAAAGGTATTCACATTTATCACCCTTTGGGCATAATTCCAGATTGCTCTAAAAAAAGGTTGGATGAGTTCATAGCTCCACCAAGAATGTCTTAGTCACCCAGATTTTCCACATCACTTCCAGCATTGAACATTTTCCTTTCTGGGCAAATTGGCCAATCTCATAGATGTGAGATGGTACCTCAGAGCAGCAATAATTTGCATTTCTCTAATCAGTAAGTATTTAGAGCAATTTTTCATATGACCATGGCTAACTTTGGTTTCCTCATTTATAAATTACCTTTCTATAGTCTTTGACCATTTGTCAATTGAGGAATAGCTTGTTTTTTATAAATTTGCCTCAGTTCACTGAATATTTTAGAAATGAGTCCTCTGTCAGAAATACTACTTGTAAAAATTGTTTCCTAATTTACTATATTCCTTTTGTTCTGGTACCAGTGGTTTTGTTTATAAAACAGCTTTTTTATTTAATGTAATCAAATTTACCTAATTTGTTTTTAATGATGTTCTTCATCTTTCCTTTGCACAGCGCTGAAAGGTAAATTATTCCTTGATCACTACGTTTACTTATAAAATTGATTTTTATGTCTAAACCCTGTGCCCATTTTGATCTTATCTTGGTATAGGGTGTGAGTTGTTGGTCTAATCCAAGTTTCTGCCATATGAACTTCCAATTTTTCCAATAGGTTTTATCAAAGAGAGTTCTTCTTCCAGAAACTGGACTCTTTAGATTTCTCAAACAGCTGATTGCTATAATCATTTCCTGCTGTCTCTTTTGCACCTAATCTATTCTACTGTTCTACTTTGTATTTCTTATCCAATAATAGACAGCTTTGATGACTGATGCTTTATAATATAAATTTAGATCTGGTAAGGCTATGTTCATTTTTTGTGCCCTTTTTTGTCATTAAATGCCTGGTTATTCTTGACTTTTTGTTTCGTCTTATTAGTTTAGCTACAATTATTTCCATCTCAATAAAGTAAATTTTTGTTAGTTTTATTAGTAAGGCAATAAATAAGAAGTATTATTTAGGTTGAATTGTCATTTTTATTATATTAACTCAGACTGACTATTAGCAGTTGCTATTTACCAGTTATGTAAATCTGAATTTATATGCGTGAAATGAGTTTTATAGGTATTTTCATAGAGTTTTTCTGTCTGCCATGACAGGTAGGCAACCAAGTATTTCATATTGTCTGAATTTGCTTTAAATAGAATTTCTCTTTCCAGTTCTTTCTGATGTATCATAATAGTACTGTATAACAGTGCTGAGACTTTTGTGCAGTTTATTTTATATCCTGAAACTTTGAAAATGTTACTAATTGATACTAGTAGGATTTCAGATGATTTTTTTTTAGGGTTCTCAAGGTATACAATCATGTCATCAGCAAAAAAGTGAGAGTTTTGTTTCTTCCCAATTCTAATTCCCTAAATTTCTTTTTCTCTTCTTATTGTTGAAAGTAACATTTTAAATATTTTTTTCTTAAATATTTTATTTATTTTGAGTTTTATAATTATTCCACTAATCTTACTTCCTTCCCTCCACCCCACCCCCATAGAAGGCAAATTACCAGTCCTTACATTGCTTCCATGGTATACAATGATCCAGATTGAATGTGATGAGAGAGAAATAATATCCTTAAGGAAGAAACATAAAGTATAGGTGATAGAAAAATCAGACAATAAGATATCATTTTTTTCTGTAAATTAAAGGTAATAGTCCTTGGTCTTTGTTCAAACTCCACAGTTCTTTCTCTGGATACAGATGGTATTCTCCATTGCAGACAGCTCCAGATTATCCCTTATTGTTGCACTGAGGGAATGAGCAATTCCATCAAGTTTGATCATTGCCACATGTTGTTGTTAGGATGTACAGTGTTTTTCTGGTTCTGCTCATCTTACTCAGCATCAGTTCCTATAAATCACTCCAGACTTCCATGAAGTCCCATCCCTCCTGGTTTCTAATAGAACAATAGTGTTCTATGATATACATATACCACAATTTGCTAAGTCATTCCCCATTTCAAGGACATTTACTTGATTTCCTATTTTTTGCCACCACAAACAGGGCTTCTATAAATATTTTTGTACAAGTGATGTTTTTACCCTTTTTCATCATCTCTTCAGGGTATAGACCCAGTAGTGGTATTGCTGGATCAAAGGGTAGGCACATTTTCATTGCTCTTTAGGCAGTGTTTCAAACTGCTCTCCAGAAAGGTTGGTTGAGTTCACAGCTCCACTAACAATATAACAGTGTCCCAGATTTCCCACAACCCTTCCAACACTGAACATTATCTTTGCTAGTCACATTGCCCAGTCTGAGAGGTGTGAGGTGGTACAGAGCAGCTTTAATTTGCATTTCTTTAATAAGTAATGATTTAGAGCAATTTTTCATATGAGTATGAATTGCTTTGATCTCCTCATCTGTAAAGTTCCTTTGCATATCCTTTGACCACTTTTCAATTGACGAATCATTTTTTTAATTTGACTCATTTCTCTGTATATTTTAGAAATGAATCCTTTGTCAGAAACATTATTTGTAAAGATTGCTTCCCAGTTTACTACATTTCTTTTGATCTTGGCTACATGGTTTTGTCTCTGCAAAAGCTTTTTAATTTAATCTAATCAAAATCATCTCGTTTGTTTTAATGATATTCTCTTTCTCTTCCTTAGTCATAAACTGCTTCCCTTTCCATAGATCTGACTGGTAAACTACTCCCTTATCTTCTATTTTGCTTATAATATTGTTTTTTATGTTTAAATCTTGTATCCATTTTGATCTTATCTTAGTAGCATTTATGGTTTCTAATAAGACAATGATCTTCCATGGTATTAATATACCATAAATTTTTTGACCATCCCTCAGGTGATGGACCACCCCTCAAATTACTATTCTTTGCCACTACAAAAAGAGCTGCAATTAATATTTTTGAACTTGCTGGATTTTTCCCTTTGTAAATAATTTCTTCTGGATATAGACCTATGAAATTGTTGTGTCGAAGGGAATGGACATTTTTTTTATCAGTTTCCTTATTTCTCTCCAGAATGGTTAGATCCATTCTCAAACCCACCAGTACTGCATCAATTTCTCTATCCTCCCACAACCTCTCCAGTATGGATCATTGTCCTTTTTTCTCATCTTTTCTAATCTGTCAGGCTTCAGATGATTCCTCATTGTTGTTTTAATTTGCAATTCTCTAATATATATAATGATTCAGAACATTTTTCATTTGATTACATATAGTTATAATTTCTTCATTTGAAAAATGGTCTCTTCAAAACTTTTGACCATCTATCAAATGGGGAATGACTTGTAGTCTTATAAATTGGGTGCAGTTCTCTATATATTTTAGAAATTAGTCCTTTATCACAATTCTTTTTTGTGAGGATTGTATCCCAGAATTTTTCTTGCCTTCTAATTTTGGCAGCATTGATTTTTTTGGTGCAAAGCTTTCTAATTGTTATAGTGAAAAACATTCATTTTGAGGTTCATAATGTACACTAATTCTTGTTTGGTCACAAACTTATACCCTTTCTATAGATCTGATAAAGTATTTATTGATCTTTTAACTGATCTTTGGTGTCACTATTATGTCTAAATCTTCCGACCCATTTGCGCTTATTTTGGTGTAGGGTGTGAGATGGGGATCTACGCCTATTTTTTGCCATACTATTTTCCAGTTTTTCCAAAAGTTGTTGTCAAATATTGAATTCTCATCCCAGAATCTGACATCTTTGGATTTATCAAATAATAGATTACTATATACTTTGACTGATGCAAAAATCTTTAATTAAATTTTATCAAAGATATTTCAACAAATTATTGCTAAGATAATATACCATGATGAGGTAGGATTTATACCAGGTAAAAAGGGACGGGCTCAACATTAGGAAAATACTCAACAAAATTGAATATATCATTAACAAAACCAACATAAATCATATGATCATTTCAGTAGATGCTAAAAAAGTCTTTGATAAAATACAACTGCCATTCTTATAAAGACAGTAGAAAAATTTAGAAGTAAATGGAGTTTTCCTTTAAATAAGAAATAGTGTTTATCTTAAACCATCAGCAAATATTATACATAATAGAAATACATTTGGAATATTTCAAATAAAATCAGGGTTGACACTTTTATCACCATCACAATTCAATTTAGTATTAGAAATGTTAGCTGCCACAATAAGAGAAGGAAAAAGAAATTGAAAGACTAATAATTGGCAATAGAGAAGCACTGCTTTTGATCTTTTCAGATGATATTATGGTATTCTTTGAGAACCAAAGAAAATCATCTTAAAAACTCCTTGAAACAATTAACTAATTCACCAAAAAAGCAGGATATCAAATAAACCTTTATATGAATAACAAATTCCAAGAGCAACAGATAAAAGCAGAAATTTGATTAAAATTAACTATTGACAACATTGAATACTTCGAAATCTACCTCCCAAGACAAAATCCGAAACTGTATGAACATAATTATAAATCACTTCTCACTCAAAATCAGATATAAATAATTAGATAAATGTCAATTGCTCATGTTTAGTTCAAACTTTATATATATATATATATATTTATATATATATATTTATATATATATATATGATAAAAAATGACAATTGCACCCAAATTAAATTGCTTATTCAGCACCATATCAATTAAACTAACAAATAATTATTTTACTGAGGTAGAAAAAATAGTAGTATAATTTATCTGGAACAACAAAAGGTCAAGAATTGCAAGGTAACTGAGGAAAAAATAGAATGGAAGGTGGCTTAGTTAGGTTTACCAGATCGAAAACTATGCTATAAAGTGACAGTCATCAAAACTACCTGGAAGTGGTTATGAAATGGAGTAATGGATCATTGCATTAGGATAGGTTAAAAAAAAAAAAAAACTGCAGCAAATGACTACAGCAAACTACTGTTTGAAAAACAAAGAAGACGTCACTTGTGGGATAAGAATTCACTACTTGATAAAAATCCTTGAGAAAACTGGAATATAGTATGGCAAAAACTAGGCATAGACCCCCAACTAACACCCTATACTAAAAAAAGGTCAAAATGGGTAAAGGATTAAGATATAAAGGGTGACATCACAGATAAATTAACAGATCAATAAATACTCCACTTATCAGATCTTTGGAAAGGAGAAATGTTTATGACCTAACAAGTATTAGAGTACATTATAAAATGTAAAAAAGATTGATTTTGACTCTATTGAATTAAAAGGCTTTTCTACTAATAAAATCAATGCTACCAACATTAGAAAGAAAGCAGAAAGCTGAGAAAAAAATTCACAAAAAAGTTTTGGTAAAAGTCCCATTTCTAAAATATCTAGAGAATTGAATGAAATTTATAGTGTTACAAGTCATTCTTCAATTGATAAATGGTCAAAGGATATGAATAGAAACTTTATAAATGGAGAAATTAAAGCTATATATAATCATATGAAAAAAATTCTCCAAATCATTATTGATTAGAGAAATGTGAATTAAAATATTATGAGATATCACCTCACACCTATCAGGCCAAGATGAGAAAAAGCAACAATGATCAATTTTGGAGGGGTTGTAGCAGGATGGGGGGAACTGATGCTTACTGGTGGATTTGTGCATGGATCAAACTATTCTGGAAAACAACATGGAACCATGTCCAAAAAGCAATCCCTACATCTACAATGTTAACATGACTTTTTGTGGCTATGGGGAGGGCAGTGGTAAGGCAGGGTGGAAGGAAATATACATGTGCAGGGAAGTTAGGTTGTCCAGTGGAGAGGGCCTGTTTTAAGAAGGAAAAAAGTAAAAAAAAAATGGGAGTAAGAGAAAGGAGAGTTGGAATAGGGTAAGATATTTCATAGAATAAGATATTTTTATTACAATGAGCTATTGCAATGATATGGAAGGGGGAAGGCAAGGGGGAATGAGGGAACCTTTGCTCTCATCAGATGTTGCTCAGAGAGGAAACAGCATATATACTAAATGGGTTATAGACATCTAGAATAAGAAGGAAAGAAGTGGGGCAGATGGAAGGGGGGATATGAGTGATGGAAGAGAGAGTAGACCATAGGCGAGAGTGGTTAGATTATATCACATTTTCTTTTTTACATCTTGCAATGGACTGGGATTGGATAGTCTAACCGCGGACCACAGGGCTGGGTGGTTGCTGGGCCTAAGGGGTGGTATGTGGGCTTGGGGCCTCTTGGCCCCAGGGCCAGTGATCAGTCTGCTGCACCACTCAGCTACCCTACAGCACATTTAAGAACAAGGAGAGCATGAAAGGAAAGAGAAAATATAGTATATGGTAATGGGGAAGTACGAATGGAGGGAATTGTGATCAGCAATGTCAGTGGTGGAAAAATATGGAAGTAGATCTTGTGATGGACTTATCAAAAGTAATGTGATCCCCCCATGACAGAGCTGTAAGTGTTGGAACACAGACTTAAGCACATTTTATTATTATTATTAAAATTATTATTTTTGTGGGGGGTTGCAGGGCAGGTGAGGTTGGTTGGCTTGCCTGGGGCTGCACGGCTGGATGATTGGTGGAAGTCTGAGGCTAGATTTCAACCCAGGTGCTCCTGGCTCCAGGATAGTTGCTCTGTCCATTGTGTCACCTGACTGCTGCCTTATTATTATTATTATCATCATCATCATCATCATCATCATCATCATCATCATCATCATCATTATCATTATTATTATTTTAATTTTTCTCTTTATTTTATTGCTCATTGGGGAGGGGTATGATGTTCACTCTAAAACAAGAATATTTTAGTAATGTATTAAAAAATCATTTGTACAAAAATATAAATAAATGAATCAATAAATAAATAATTAAATAAACAAACAAATAAATAAATGAAAATAATTTATTGAAAAATATGTCAGAGATAAAGGACAAATGGAGTTTTCCATAAAATGATAAACTGTATCAATCTAAAGCTACATGGAAACATTATTTATAATGCAGATCATCTATAACCATTCCAAAAATGATCAGGGGTAAACCAAGGATGTTCACTATCATCACTATCACTCATTAATGTATTATAAATGTTAGCTTTAGCAATGAGAAGGAAAAGAAGTTGAAGGAATTAGAAGAGGAAATGTGGGAAGAAAATACTCTTTGTAAATCATAAGATGGTATACTTAGAGGAAAATAGAAAATCAATTAAAATATTATTTGAAATAAATAACAGCTTAATACAGCAGGATATAAAATAATGTCACTGAAATCATCAGCATTTCTAGAGATTGCCATGAAAGTCCAATGGAAATAGAGAAATTCCATTTAAAGTAATTGTAGATATGATGAAATACTTGGGAAACTACTTTCCAAGACAAACTCACAAACTATTTAAACACTATTACAAAACACTTAGCACATAAATGAAGTCAGATGTAAACAACTGGAAAATTTCAATAGTCATTGGGGTGGTTGAGACAGATGAACCTGTGTTGATAAGCAACACTTTAATCTAATTCATGAAATGTCACAGCAAAATATTCTGCAAATTTAAAAAAAAAAGGAATAAACCTATGTTCCATCTGGAATGGATTTAGCTTTTCTTTTTTCTTTCTCCTCACGCATAAATGACACTCATTTCTTCATTATTAAACAAAACATCTTTCCCCCCCCCCAGAAACTACCATATAAGAGAGTATTTCTAAAAAACAAATCAAAATTTCTGATATTATTGATTTTGAGAAAATATTAGCTTATGGGTTGAGCATATTTTCTTTGTAGTTTATCCCTCTTATAATGTTCTCATATTTCAAAATGGTTATATTATATTGAAATAAATGTACAAACATGATTTGGTATGGATGATCTCAAAGGTAGTGTGCTACAACAAAAAATAAAACAATAGCTCAGGAGATAAAGATTTGGATTTATACGCAAGCATCCTTAGATAAGTCTATTAAATATTCTGGGTTTCAATTTCTCCATCATAAAATGTGTGCTTTTTAATCAAATTATCTCTGGATGTTTTTTCTATAAACTACAGAAAGGGATAGAATCAGTTTCTTACCTCCAGGATTATCAAGACAAAAAAATAAAAAGGAATTGTTATATGAATTTACTTATAATTCTCTTCACAACAATTTTGATTGCTGTGGCTTTAATAATTTAATTCATTTTCATTTTTGCAGATGATATGATGGTATGACAGCTTAGTGACTGAGATTAATAACTTGTTACACTTAAAAGAAAGATCTCCTTTTGGCTCAGGGCATCACTTGAATTATTCTTAAAAATATAATTAAATCTCAACACATAGTGGTATGCTGATCAATATCATTTACGTTATATTTTATTTAACCCTATTTTTTTCAACTAGAAATCATGAGATTGTGAAACATTATTGTAACTTGTCCAATTACCATAATGTCATTTCCTGTTACCTGCTATCATGGTATTTAAGCATTTCACAAGCCGTTTTCGCAAAACTGAATCCTATTCTTTTGTACAGCGATACAATCTAGTTCTGACACATGTAGGCATATATTCATTACAATGGCTCATTCAGCTATGTTCTTGATCTTCATTTTGTAGTTTTCTTTAACTGATGTCAAACATTATTTCAGTTCTAGATATAATTTCATCATATCTCCCCAAATTACCTTTGCTTCATTCCATGTTCCTATGATTTCAATGATTTTGTCAATTAATATTCGTTTCTTAAAATTAAAATTTTAACAAAATTTGCTATCGTATATCAATGTGCTCTATGTGCATTATTGTTAATCATATGTGATTGAACATGAAATATAATTCAAGTGTAATTTGTTAAACTTTTTAATACAATTCTGATTTGCATCGTTTGTGAAAAAAATTATGTTACAACTATGATTGGAAACAATTGTAGATATTACTAGAGTGAATTTCTCATTTAAATCATAAGAAACATGAGTCCCAAAGAGTTTGATTAACTTGACAAAGGACATAGATGAAAAGCAGGTCTTTTAATGATTAAGTGAGATAATGAATGAAAAATATAAATATAAGTATGCATATTATTTTTATGTCTCATTGGGTATAAAAAGGTGACTATGGAATCACAGATATTATGCTTGAGTGGAGCAAGGATATTTTTTTCTTCTAATTCTGATAAGAGAATTTCATTTAAACTTCAATTGAGTGTTGGACTCTAACTTTGTTATCCAAGTAATTTCTTAGAATATTCAGCCAGTATCAGAAAGAACAATGCATCTAGCAAGAAAGCTACTTTTTGAATTCTGATTCTTTGGGAAAAGACTTACTTCCTCTAGGTATCCCTAAATCTACTCAAGGATCAGTTCACCTTCTATCTCCTGTGGGGGGGAAAACTATGTCTCAATTCTGATACTTGCATATTAATACATTGTTTTCATTGGGTTTACATTATATATTTTGCAAACATAAAATTAATTTGCAAATTCATTCATATGCTCAGTGGAATGTAATCTCCTTAAGGTTAAGGATTATTTATTTTTCCCCTAATGCCTTACAGAGTTCCTGATCCATACTAAGTATTAAATTGAAGTATGGTTTAAATTGAACAATTTATTATTGTTCATAGTTCTTTTATTTGGTTTTTGACCTACAAATAAGAGTAGATTTTGCCAATCTTTTTTGCAAAGTTTTGAATTTTACATTTTTCTACCTCTCCCCTTCCCTGTCCCCTCCATCTGACAGAAAACAAAGTAATATAAGTTCTACAATTATAACCATGCTAAACATAGTTTCATATTGATCATGTTGTAAGAGAAGAATCACATTTAAAAGGAAGAAAGAAAGCATTAGAGAAGATAAAATGACATAATATATGAGACAAAATTTAAAGCTTGAAGATAATAAACTTTAGTCTTTATTTAAACTCTACAGTTCCTTCTCTGGATATGGATGGTATTTTCCATCATGTCTTAAAATTCTATTTGATTTCTGTACTGTTGAAATGAACAAGTCTATCATAGTTGATCATCACACTATATTACACTATATTATTGCTATTTTGCAGTGTTCTGATACTCCTCATTTCACTCCAGGTCAATCCAAGTAAATATTTCCAGGATGTTCTAATATTCATTTCCTCATGATTTCTGATAGAGCAATAGTATTCCATCACAAACATAAATCACAATTTTTTTCAAATGTTTACCAGTTGATGGACAATCTTCTCAATTTCCAGTTCTTTGCCACTACAAAAAGAAATGATATGAATATTTTTGTTCATGTAGGATTTTTCTCCTGGATCAAAGAGTATTCAATTTTATTGCCTTTGGGAATAATTCCAGAAAGGTTGGACCAGTTCATAACTCCACCAAAAATGCATTAGTACCCCAGTTTTCCCACATCTCCTTCATTTTCCTTTGTAGTCATATTGACAAATCAAAGAGGTCTGAGTTGTTTTCTTAGAGATATTATATTTGCATTTTTCTAATTGATTATAATTGAAAGCAGTTTTTACATGATTATAAACATCTTTGATTTTGTCATCTGAGAATTGCCTTTCCAAATACTTTGACCAATGTTCAAACTGGGAATGACATTGTCTTTAGAAACTGGACTTTTATAGATATAGAAAAGAAATTTATAAAAAACAAGTCAAAATATATAATATTAGAAATGAGTCCTTTGTTAGAAATACTATTTGTAAATTTTTTTTCCTAACTTACTAGATTCCTTTTAATCTTGGTTGAAATGATTTTGGTTGTGCAAAACCTTTTTAATTCCATGTAATTGAAATTATCCTTTTTTTATAATATTTTCTCTCTCTTCATCAATCATAAACTGCTCTACTTTACAGATTTGGCAAACAAACTTTTTTCTTGTTTCCCTTATTGACCTGTAATATCACCTTCTATGTCTAAAACCTGTACTCATTTTTTTTTCTTTTTTAATTGATATTTTATTTTTCCAAATACATATAATGAAAGGTTTTTCAACTTTCATCCAGATGCATATGTATATTGTTAAGTTACAAAATTTATTTCCACCCTTCATTTACATCCCTTCCCCTCAGCAGCAAGCAATCAAACATTGGACATACATATTTTTGATAAATATGTTAACAGATTGGTCATCTTTGGTATGAGGAATTAGGATTAAGGGAAAGAGATACATAAGAGATAATTTTTATAAAGTAAGTCTCAAATTTAATTAAATTCTATACATAAAGAAAATAATATACCCTCTAATTTCATAGTAAGTTTTTTTCAAATAGACTCCCTTGGTTTTATAAACTGAAATAGAATACATGTCATGAAAAATGTATTAGCATATGCATACATCTGCTGATTTTAATGATATTTATTATGTTAAATATCATAAATACTATTTAGAAAATATTAGATGTTAGTATAAAAAAATTTCTAGTTAGCTTCTAAAATATTTTTCTAACCTCCACTATCATCTACCTCTTCCATTTATATTTATTTATTTTAGAAGAGTAAATATTACCTTTTATTTATATAATAATTTATTTTCCAAGTTGATTTAAATATTTAAGTAGCATTGCATATCTGCTTCCAAAATGTAAGTATTTATAGAAAAATATTGCAGAAAAAATTTATGGAAAATTATAAAATATAATTGCAATAGTGACCAGATATTTTAAAGAAATCCTGATGCAGTCCAGTGAAGGCAACTCTACCTGCTAATATAGAAGTTTCAACCTGACATTATTTAATGGCTAGTACTCAAAGGCACTTTTCTCAGTGCTACATGCATGACAAAAGTGTATAATAGCAGGTTCAAATCCAAGAAATATATTTTATTTCCTATTATTTTTATAATTCTATTATACCTTGCAAATTATTTTTCTCACTTCTTTTCTTGAAATTTCTCTTTTTAATATGGGTATCTCACTATTTCTACTCTTTTGAAGTTACAGGGTTATAATCAACTTGACTTAGTCAAAAAATAAAAGTGTCAGACTCACTATATTTCTTACTTCTTGTCATGCTGCTATGTGTCTCAAAGAGGACTGCTCTGCAAATTAAATCTCTTGTGCTCATGGCAAAGCTAAAACATTAAGATTTAACTTTGAACTTAAATCTTAAAATTAATTATCCTGATTGATAAGCTTACGAATATGAATTCACCTATGTTAATCCTAGATTTCATGCAATCTGTATTTCAAAATACATACTCTTCATACCTTTCCCCTCTTCTTCAAAACTTTTTTGCTGACAAAATAATCAAATCAATATCATGCCTGAAAAAATTTAATAACTCCTCAGATCTTCTAATCATCATTCAGAGAACTAACTAAAGTTTCTGTTTAACCACCACCACCATCCATTTATGTTGTCCCTCTCAACAAGGGAGAAATGTTTACACCATAGGTTAATAGCTGACATAAAATTATTTTTCATTCTTTTATTCATGCTTTTAATAGTTTGTGACTAGACTGATATATCATGGACATATCATAGTCATATTTTATCTATATATCAGATAAGCATTAGATAGAGTTGTTCATTCTATAACTGTGAATAAGATAGAAATGTAAATAAATATGCCCAAGTCAATTTGTAAAATTTTTAGATAATTGAAGCCAAAGAGTAGACATTAGTAGACTCATTAGGTAGAAGGAAGATATGTAGTGGAATCCTCCAAAGAAGTTTGCTTGGCCATGTTCAGTTTAAAATCTTTATATCTATGACATGAATAATAATTGCTTAGTTTTCTAAAATGCTTCCTTTTTACATTCTGTATATTAAAAAATGAGAGATAATATCAAATGGAAATTCCAAAAAGATCTTGAGACTATAAAACAATAAACAGAAACTAATAAGAATAAAATTAAAAGAAAATTAATTACAACATTACCCTTAGATTTTAAATCATATATACAAATAGGACAACATATCTATAAATAGAAATTTCAAATTATGACAAACGAGATCAACTCTCTATAGAGGTAAAAATTTACTTGAGAAAAAATTTTTTTTTTCATACTAAATAGAAATAAATCTGAAATCTTACCTGTTGCAGATTTCTCCTTCAACTCTAACAGTCACCAGTTTTGGGGATAAACCCCTGATGAGGTTAAAAAATTGATTACCAAAATGAATGGAATTCTTTCCTTTAAATATGATTATGCCTAATCAAAGCAGTAACCTCCCTTTTTACCACCTTTTCAACTCTTTGAAGTAACTGAATATTTCTATGTTGTTGAAAAGAGAGATAAGATCCCAGAAATTTAAGTTTATTAGATTAATGTAGAATTTATTTTAATAAATATGACCAAGGGACTATAACATTTTAGATAGCATATAAAAAGTATAATTTTGCTTCAAAGGATTAATAAGCAACAAGGAAAAATGTTTTGAAACTGGTTAGTTGTTTTTAAACAAGTTATTAAAGAAGTTCAAAATAAGATGACAGTTTATGTTGTGCAACTGTGGTTGATGAGATCAACACAATTTCAGAATGTTATGCCATGAGTAAGGCAAAAAAGTCCTTGTGAACAACTGTATTGGTTACTCAAACTTATGCATCTCGTATTTCCTTTGAGGTACTTCAATTTTGTCTTGCACATAGAGCATAGTACTGTCTCCGATAAGGACATACCAAGCTGAGTAGATCCTATGCCATTGCCTTCCATGCTGCAAAATTAATATTGAAATTCTTAAGATCTTCAGCATGTTCTTGTATTGCTTTTTCTGTGAGCATCTGTACTGTGTGAATTCTCCATAAAGTATCTTCTTGGGAAACATACATTTAGCATTCAAACAGTGTTACAAGCCTATCATAGTTTCACTCACTTTAGTAATATTTGAATGCAGCAATATAAAACTGTGCCCAAATAGCAATAAAAATTTTCATTTCCTTTGACCCAGAAATTTAAATTCTCGGCCTATATCCAGAAGAAATCATGAAAAACAGGAAAAGACCCACATATTCTAAAATATTCATAGCAGAGTGTTTTTTTAAGTGTCAAAGAATTGGAAATTGAGGGAATATACATCAATTGGGCAATGGCTAAACATGTTATACTATATGAATACTGCAGTACTGTGGAATACTATTGTTCTATAAGTAAACATAAATGGTCAGACTCTAATGAAGCAAGGGATGAGTTAAAGGATCTTATTCTCAGTGAAGGGAGCAGAAATGGGAGAACAATGTACACATTCACAACAACATTGTGAGATGATAAACTTTGATGGGAGCAGCTCATCTCAGCAGTGCATAAAGCTAGGACAATTATATTAGACAAATTATTAACAATGTTATCCCTATCCAGAGGATGAAAAAGAAAACAAAGCAAAAGCAAAAATAAAAAAAAAACAGCTCTTCACAATCTGATGATCTCTCTATAAAAATATATTTTATGTATTTCTTTCCCCTTATTATAATTTCTCATACCAGAAATGACTAATCTGTAAATATGTTTATCAAAAATATGTACATACAATGCTAAACTAACAGTAACCCACTGAGGGGAGCAGGGTGGGAATGGAAGGTGGAAGGAAATATTGTAACTTAAAAATAAGGATTTGTATATGGATGAAAAAATTAAAAATTAATATTTGAACTCATGCCAGTTTGGCTTAAGAAAGGATGTCTCTTAAAAGTACCAAATAATTCTTTTACTTAGCTAGAAAAAATAGTTACAAAATTCATCTGGAGCAGCAAAAGGTGAAAAAAGTCAAGGGGTGAGGCAGCTAGGTCAAATAGTGGATAGAGTACTGACCCTGGAATCAGGAATACCTGAGTTCAATTCCAGCCTCAGACCCTTAATAATTACCTAGCCATGTGACCTTGGGCAAGCCACTTGATCCCATTGCATTGCAAAAACCTTAAAAAACGAAAGAGAATTGATGAAAAAATGTAAAGGAAGATGACTTATTTCATTAAGATCTAAATCTGTACTATAAAGTAGCAATTACCAAAATTGCCTGGTACTGGTTAAAAAATAGAGTAATAGATCAGTGGTTTAGGATAGTTTTAACAAAACAGTAGTAAATGACTATAGTAACCTACTGCTTGACAAACCAAAAAAAAATAGCTTCTGAAATAAGAATTCACCATTTACAAAAATTTGTTGGGAATACTTGAAAATTGTTTGGCAGGAACTAGGCATCAACTGACATCTCACACCCTATACCAAAATAAGGTCAGAATGAATATAGGATTTAGACAACAAGGGCACCACCAGAGGTAAATAAGTAGACAAAAAATACTCTGTCATATCTACGGAAAGGGGACAAATTTATGATCAAAATTATTGGTTTTGACACTTAAATAGAATTTGCACTAATAAACTCAATGCTGTCAAAAATATAAGGAAAGCAGATAGCTGAGAATCAATCTTCCCAACTAAGAATTCTGATAAAGGTCTCATTTCTAAAATATTCAGATAAATATTTATTTACATCATATTTTTAAGTTTACATGTTATTCCCTAATTGATAAATCATTAAAGAATATGAACAGACAACTTTCAAATAAAGAAATTAAAGCTATATATAATCATGTGAAAAAAGTTTTAAATCATTATTGATTTAGAGAAATCCAAATTAAAACAACTATGGGTTATCATCTCACACCTAATTGACTAAGATGACAAAAAGAGAAAATAATCAATTTTGGAATGGGTGTGGGAAGATTGGTACATTAATGCATTTCTGGTAGAGTTGTGAACTGATCCAACCATCTGGGAGAGCATCATGGAACTTTGCCCAAAGAGCAATAGAACTTTTCATACTTTTGACCCAGCAATTCCAAATCTAGGTCAATTTCCAGAAGAAATCATAAAAAAGTGATAATTCCATATGTTCCAAAATAAGCATAGCATGTATTTTTTTAGTGACAAAGAATTGGAAATTGAGGGGATTACCCATTAACTGGAGAATGCTTAAATAAGTCATGGTATGTGAATATAATAGAATAATATTGTTCCATAAGAAACTATAAATGGTCAAACTTTAGAGAAGTATGCAATGAATTACAGGCACTTATGCTGAGGAAAAGGAGTAGAACCAAAAGAACAATGTACATATTAAAAACAGCTTTGATCAGTCCTGATGGATGGAGCTCTCAGCAGTTCAGAGAGTTAGGATAACCCTTTAGTCCATCTATGGACATTGTTATCCCCATCCAAAGGAAGAAAAACAAAACAAATGAAAATCAATAAACTTTTCTGATTCTTATGAACAATACGTTCCCATTTTTAAAAAATCTCCTGTATTTCTTTCCCTTAATCGTAATTCCTCACACCAAAACATCTGTAAACCTATATATTTACAGAACTGCCTGTTTACTGCTGAAAGGAGGATTTTGGAGTGGTGGGTTTAAGCAAATTATGTATCTTAAATATGTACATATGCATATACATGAATATTGAAAAAGCTTCATAACAAATATTTGGAAAAATAAAATATCAATTAACAAAATGTTCTCACTGTCTGCTATCTTCTCCTTCCAGAAGTTCTTCAGAATCTTGTTAAAAAATGTAAATGAAAACTAATCAGGTTTCTGGCATGGTGCTTGTATCAGGTTTCACAGGCCTGTATTAAAGCGGTCAGCGCAAAGCTCTGTAGAATTTCATTTTAATAGATATTCAAATACTTCCTCTTTACCACACTTACTTTCACACTAAATATGGAATTAATTCTTTTATTCATGTGTCATATATCAACCTCATTATCAATGTGTGCCTTCCTCAAAAGTACACTGTCAAGGTAAGTGAACTTAAAAAAAGTTTCACAATATTTCTATTTGCTGTCCTCATTGATGGAACACCTATGTTTTCTTGGTATGTATTATTTGGCCAAAATTCACACAAACATCAGAGAATCGACTTATATATTTTGTTACATCAAACCTTCAGAGGCTTCATTCAGTTAGTATACCATCAGCTATAACAGAATATCATGCACCAGCACTCCCTCCACTTTTGCCAATTTAGGAATTTACCAGCAGTACAGTAGTTGACCATGTTTATCCTCAGTGAAGGTGTTTGATAACATAGCTGAAAACATCATGCTATAAAACAGGGAAACAAGGAAATAGGTTTGTTTCACTCCATTAATGAACATGAAAACACGAGGGCCTCACCCACTATCAAGAATCTGATCAAACATACAATCAGGAAATTGGTGTATAATACTGATGAAATTTTCAGAGCAACCAGATTTTGAAATAATTTCCCATTAGTGCTTATGACTGACAGTATCAAAGGCCTTGAACATAACTACAAATGTATACTGATATCAGTCCTGCTTCTCAAACTTTTTCTAGACTTGTCATGTAGAAACCATCATATTGACTATTCCTTGATCCTTTCTGAAGTCACACAGACTCGATTCAAGTGGCACATCATCTTCTAGACAAGGAACCTTATTTCTTCTGGTATTAAGTAAAACTCTGGCAAAAATCTGACTATGGTAGCCTAAGAAACATCCATGATTGTCACAGGACAATCTATTCCCATTACCTTTATAGAGATGGACATTGGAGGCATCTTTGAATAATTCCAGTCATTAATTGTTAAAATAATGAATCCCCAGAATAGAATCAGTATCGGTGCATTGCCATATAACAACAGTCTATTGGCACTCAAAATTTCTTCTTCAGTTGGAACTTCAATTAAAATAATTTGACTTCAACTTGAAGCAAGCAGTCAATGGCTTCTGAATTGATGATGGTCTTTTAAGAGCTCTATTTAAATGTTCAGCCCATTTCTCTAGGATCATGTCTTTATCACCCATCTATGGAACTCAATCAGTATTGAATGCCTGAGATACACCAAATATCCTTGGTCCTTAAATAGTCATCAGGGTATAGTAAAAGTATTCTGGATACAAAAACCTAAAAAAAAAAAAATTTAGGGTTGCCTAGGTGACACAATGGTTAAAGCACCATCCCTGGAGTCAGGAGTACCTGGGTTCAAATGCGGTCCACAGACACTTAATAATTACTGAGCTGTGTGGCCTTGAGCAAGCCACTTAACCCCATTTGCCTTTAAAAAACCTAAAAAAAGTACTCTGGAATAACACCATCTACACAAAACTGAATTTCTTTTGCCTTCTTACTGAAGCAAGTGTCCCTGCCTCTCTAAGATTTATTTGTAATTTGTTTTTGATAGAATTAAATGTTGTTTTAGAAATATATGAACTAGGGGTAGATAAGTGGAACAGTGAATAGAGAATTGGTCCTGGAGTCTGGAAGACCTGAGTTCAAATTTGGCCTCAGACACTTAATAATTACCTAGCTGTGTGGTCTTGGGCAAGTCAATTAAGCACCCTGTCTAGCAAAAATAAAATTAAAAAAAAAAGGAAATGCATGAACTATCCTGCCAGTATGTCCTGTGAAGTTCTCATTTTTTTCATATAGTAGCTTTTGTACTTCCCCATTATTTATTTTTAGGTTTTTGCAAGGCAAATGGGGTTAAGTGGCTTGTCCAAGGCCATACAGCTAGGTAAGTATTAAGTGTCTGAGACCAGATTTGAACCCAGGTACTCCTGTCTCCAGGGCTGGTGCTTTATCAACTGCACCACCTAGCCACCTCCCCATTATTTTCATCAAGTGAATTTTGATATTTCCAAGTGTTCTGACCCAGATGACCCAAGTGCAGTACTGTACATTAAGTCCTTGAAAGTTGCCCTCTTGGCATCTGGCCAAGATGGTGGAGAGAAGACAGGCACAGTTCTAAAGTTTACTAATCTTTCTCCATCTATAATATGAAACAAACCTCTTAGCAGAATTCTGCCCCACAAAACGCAGAAAGAAAAGCCAGAAGAAAGAACATCTACCTCAGGTTTTATCTTCTGCAGCTTTTGGTGAGTTCAGGTGGGTGATGCTGGGTGCAGACTGCACATCAGCATTGGGTCAGCCAGATTAGCAGCTGAATTGGAGCTGGGGAGTCTGAGGGACCAAGAGATGGACCTGCCGGGTCAACAGTGGAGCTAGACCTTGGGTCCTTGAGTCAACTAGGGAGCAGAGGCACTGGTGTTGGTGCTGACCCTTTGGAGTTTGCTGACAGGGCTCAGAGGGAGGTTCAGCCCAGAATCAGTGAGATTAGCAGCTGAATCAGAACTGGGAGTCTGAGGGCCTGAGATCCGGACCTACTGGATCTGTGGTGGGGCTAGATGGCAGGGGCTTCAGTCAACTAGGGAGCACAGTCACCGATGTTGGTGCTGTCCCCCGGGAGCTTGCTGACAGGGCTGGGGGGAGAGTTCTGGTGCAGGAGAGCATCATCCCTTGTCTCCTCTTGTCTGAGGAACACAGTCCCATTACAGCTCAGACCTCCTCTCAAACAAACAAATGAAACTATTTCTGCCTCAGGCCCAGGTGAGTGAGCAGAAGAACCAGCAGAGCTGAGGAATGAGCTCAGGCCAGAGTAAAGCCCATATTGATTGAAGGTAAAAGAATTCAATAGCTCCAACTCCTCCTCCTCCCTTCAAGCAAAGGGAGAAGGCCTCAATCAAGGTCATAGACACTCCAGAGAAAGCAAGCAACACCTACTATTTGCCAGCCAGAGAAATTGCACTCAGTGAGTAAAACCTTTAGCAATCCCAAGCCCCTGTGAACCAGCCCCTCCCCAACTCAGGTCTTAGCAAAAGGAAGAAGGGTCAGAAGGAAGGTGGATCCATAGAAAAATTCTTGGAAGGAAAAGACCCTAACTCATAGAAACCTAGAACCTTTGAAGAGAATATGATCTGGTCTCCAGTACAGAAAAACTCCCTTGAAGAGATAAGGAAGGATTTTAAAAACCAATTGTAAAATTTGGCAAAAGAAACACAAGTGAAGATTAATACCTTGCAACAAGAAAATAAATCCTTAGAAAATACAATTGGATGAATACAAAATGAGAATAAATTTCTCAGATCCTCAATTGGACAAATGAAAACAAGAAAATAAATCTCGCAAAACCTCAATTGGTCAAATGGAAAGCTCTTTCAAAAGTAGAATTGTCCAATTGGAGAAGGAATTGTAAAAGGTTAATGAAAAAAACTCCTTCCTCAAAAAAGAAAAGAATGGAGTCTGCAGAAACTGACTTCATGAGACAGCAAGAGTATGTCAAACAAAATCAAAAAATATGAAATGTAGAAGAAAATGTAAAATACTTCATCAGTAAAACCACTGAACTCGAGAATAGGTCAAGAAGGGGCAACCTGAAAATTATTGGACTTCCTGAAAATAATGAAGAGGAAAAAAAAAAAGCCTGGACTTAATTTTACAGGATCTAGTGAGGAAAAATTCCCCTGATATAATGGAACCAGAAGGCAAAGTAGTTATTGAAAGAATACATCCATACCCTCCAGAAAAAGAGCTGAAAATGTAAACACCAAGGACTATTTTGACCAAATTTCAGAACTATCAGATAAAAGATAAATTCCTGCAAGCAGCCAGAAAGAAACAATTTAAATAACAAGGAGCAACAATAAGTATTACACAGGACCTGGCTGCATCAACTTTCAGGGATTAAAGGTCCTGGAATGTGATATTTTGAAGAGCATGGGAGCTTGGAATGCAGCCAAAATTTCACTATCCAGCAAAGCTTAGCCTTCTTCTCCAGGGAAAAGATGGACATTTAACAAAATAAGAAATTTCCTACCTTTTCTAATGAAAAGAATTGAGTTAAATAGAAAATTTGAATTTCAAACAGGAGACTGAAGAGACATATTTAAAAGTGAAAAAAGTAAAAGGAAAGGAAAAAAAATACTTTCCAACAAGATGGAACTGGCTATATTCCCAGTTGGAAGAAAGATTATCATAACTCTTTAGAATTGTCACTTTATTTAATGAATATACTTAGCCAGAAGTAAAGGACATTCATAGCTTGTCCATGACACTGACAAAATGATTTAAAAACAATATCTCCTTACAAAGGTCAGACAGGAAAGAGATGGGAGAATGGAAAAGATTGAATAGGATCAATCACATAAAGTGAAATGAAAAATAAGTAACTATTGTAAGAGACAGGAAGAAGGGAGCAGGTGAGAACTGACTAAAATCTTACTCTCATCTCATTTGGCTCAAAGAAGTTACACACACTCGGTTAAATTGTTAAGAAACTTAACTTAATTTTCAAGTATTAAAAGGGAAAGAGGGGGGGGGAGAAAAGTGTAACTAACAGAAGGAAGGAAGAAGGGGCACAGGGGAAGGGAAAATAAAGGGGAGAGGGAACTGGGTATAAGAGGGCAAACACATTCAAGGAGGCGGTATTCAGAAGGAAAATACTGGGCAATATGGATAAAGTGAAAAAAGAGAAAAATCCAAAGGGAAGATAGTATGCAAGGCAATAAAAAGTAACTTTGGAAGTGAATGGGATTAACTCTCCCATAAAATGAAAGTGAATAGCAGAGTGGATTAAAAACAAGAATCCTACAAAATACTGCTTAAAAGAAATATATTTGAAGCAGAGATACCTACAGAGAAAAGGTAAAAGATGGGAGCAAACTATATTTTACTTCAGCTGAAGTGAAAAAGGCATGGTTAACCATATTTTGCTCAGATAAAGCAGCTGCAAAAATAGATCTCATTAAAAGAGATAGGGAAAGAAACTCTATCCTATTAAAAGGTACATTGTAAAATGAAGCAATTTCAATACTAAATATATAGGCACCAAATGGTATAGCATCTAAATTCTTCGAGGTGAAGCTGAATTAGTTACAGAAAGACACAGACAGCAGAACTCTACTAGTGGGACACCTCAACATGCATCCTTTTCTCAGATATAGATAAATATAAATATAAGAAAACTAAAAGGAAGTTAAGGAGGTAATTAGAATATGAAAAAACCTAGACATCATAGACATTTACAGAAAATTCAATGGGGATAGAAAGGAATATATATGTTTATTTCTGCAGTATATGGTGCTTACATAAAAATTTGACCATGTACTAGGACACAGAAATCTAATAATCCAATGCAGACATAGGGAATACTTCCTTCACAAAATATAATGCAATAAAATTCACTTGCAATGATGGGCCATGGAAAGCTAGACCTAAAATAATTGGAAACTATATAACCTCATTATGAAGAATTAGTGGATCAAACAACAAATTATAGGCAGAATTAATGATTTCATCCTAGATAATGACAAAAACAAGACAATATACCAAAACTTAGTGAACACAGGATAGGTAGTTGTCAGGGATATATTATATTTTAAATTATTACAAGAATAATATACAGAAAGAAGAAATCAATAAAGTAAGTATGCAACTAAAAAATTAGTGAAAGAACAAATCAAAAACCATTAATTAAATATCAAATTAGAAATTGTAATAAATTAAATGAGAAATTAATAAAATCAAAAGTAGAAAAATACTATTGAATTAAATAAAAGCAAGAGTTGGTTTTATGAAAAGACTAATTAATTAGATAAACCTTTGGTTAAAAAGAAAGAAATCCAAATTGCTAGTATCATGAAAGGAAAAGTTGAACTCACCACCAAAAAAGAGGAAATGAAATTAAGAATTCACAATTATTTTCCCAACTATATGCCAATAAATCTGATAATCTATTGAAATGGATGGATATTAACAAAAATATAATTTTTCCAGCTTAAATGTAGAGGAAATTGAATACCTCAATAAACCTTCCTCAGACAAAGGAAATTCAAGACCACTCTCCAGGACCAGATGGATTCACAAATGAATTTAATCAAACATGTAAGGAACTATTAGTTTCCATTCTAAATAAACTCTTTGGGAAAAAAAAAAAGTGGAAACAGAAATCTTCCTAACTCCTTATATGACACCATTATAATGCTGATACTGAAACCATGAAAAGTCAAAACAGAAAGAAAATTATAGAAAAAATTTACTAAGGAATAGAGATGTAAAAGTCTTCAATAAAATTTCAGCAAAATGATTACAGCAAGTTTTCACTAGGATACTACTTAGTGACCAAGAAGGATATATCCCAGGAATGCAGGGTTTTTTCGATTTTAAGAAAACTGTTAGCATAATTGATTACAACAATAACAAACCTAAAAGAAATCATATGAATCTCTCAATAGATGCTGAAAAAACCTTTGACAAAATAGGGCACCCATTCCTATTAAATCCCTACAGAACATCGGAATAAATGGATTGCTCATTATAATAATAAGCAGTATCTATCTGAAACGATCAAAAAACATTATAGGCAATGACAGTAAATTAGATGCATTCCCAGTAAGATCAGGGGTGAAACAAGAATGCCATTATCACCACTACTAACTTCAGCAATAAGATAGGAAAAAGAAGCTGAAAGTATTAGAATTTGGAAGAAAGAATCAAAACTCTCACTCTTTCCAGATAACATGATGGTCTATCTAGAGCATCCCAAAAAATCACCAAAAAAACAACTAGAAAAAATTAGCAACTTTAGCAAAATCAAAGGACATAAAATAAACCCTCATAAATCACCAGCATTTTTATATATACCTAGTAAGATAGAGGAACAAAAGCTAGAAAGAGAAATACAATTCAAAATAACTTCAGGCAATATAAAATACTTGGGAATCTACCTGCCAAGGCAGACCCTGAATATCTATGAAAAAACTATAAAACACTTCTCTCAAAATGAAATCAGATTTAAATAACTGGGGAAATATGAAGTGGTTATGGATAGGCCAAATTAATATAATAAAAATGAAAATTCTACCTAATTTAAACTAATTATTTAGTTCCTTACCAATTAGACTTCCAAAAAATTAATGAGCTATGAAAAAAGCATAACTAAATTCATATAAATAAAGAAAAAGTCAAGACTATCCAGGCATTTAATGGAAAAAGTGCAAAAGGAGGTGACATTTTCTTACCAGACCTAAAATTTTATTATAAAGCATCAGTCATCAAAACTGTCTATTTCTGGCAAAGAAATAGAGAGGTGGATCAGTAGAAAAGACTAGGTAAAAAAGAGATAACAGGAAATGATTACAGTAATCTGCTGTTTCATAAACATAAAGAGTTCAGCTCCTGGGATAAGAAGTTTCTCTTTGATAACAACAGTTGGAAAAATTGGAAGTTAGAATGGCAGAAACTTGGATTAGACCAACATCTCACAACCTATACCAAAGTAAAATCAAAATGGGTACAGGATTTAAACATAAAAGATAAAATTCTAAGCACCCTAGGAGAACAAGGAGTAGTTTACCTATCAAATCTATGGACACGGAAACTTTATGATTAAGGGAGAGATGGAGGACAGCATTAAAAAGAAACTAGATAATTTTGGTTAAGTTAAATTAAAAAAAAAACTTTTGCACAAACAAAACTACTGTAATAAACATCAAAAGAAATGTGGTAAATTGGCAAACAATTTTTACAACTAGTATTCCTGACAAAAGAGTCCTTTTTACTATATATATATATATATATATATATATATATATATATATAGAGAGAGAGAGAGAGAGAGAGAGAGAGAGAGAGAGAGAGAGAGAAATGAGTCAAATTTATTAAAAAAAGCTATGGTGAAAAGATATGCAAAGGCAATTTACATATGAGGAAATCAAATCTATCCATAGTCATATTAAAAATTGTTCTAAATCATTACATAGAGAAATGCAAATTAAGAAGAGTGATCAATGTTGGAAAGGTTGTGGGAACTCTGGGACACAAATACATTTTTGTGGAGCTGTGAACTCATCTAGCCTTTCTGTAGAGCAATTTGGAATTATGCCCAAATGACAACAAAAACATGCATACTTTTGGATCCAGTAATATGTCTACTGGGTATATAACCTGAAGACATTATGAAAAAAAAGCTAATAGCATCACTTTGTTCATAGCAGCTCTGTTTATCCTGACAAAGAAATGGAAATCTAGTGGAAGTACATTAATTGGGGAATGACTGAACATATTACGGTATATGTTTGTTTTGGGAACACCGTTGTTCCATTAGAACCCAGGAGGGATGGGAATTCAGAGAAGCCTGGAAAGCCTTGCATGAACTGATGTTGAGCAAGATGAGCAGAAGCAGAAGAACACTGTATACCCTAAGAGCAACATGGGGGTGATGATCAACCTTAATGGACTTGCTTATTTCAATTACATGTAGAAAAAATGTTTTCCATTAATTTTCAAAAGTCATACTTTCAAATTCTTTCTCTCTCTACCTGTTCTCTCCTCTTCTTTCATTCTTCCTCTCTGAGACAGAAATGAATCTTAGCTTTATATTATTGATTCATACTTCCATGCTATTTTTTCTATTTAAAAATGTATTTCCTCAATGCATTTTATATTGCTGCCATATCTGAATAAATATCCCCTACAAATATAAAAGAAAAGAAAACAAAAAGCAAAACAAAAACAAAACAAACTCTCATCTAAATAGTAAAAGAAAGCAAATCAATTGATGTGTATAGAACATTCCAACACCCCCCATTTCCCCACCTCTCTTTCATTCTCCAGTGAAGAGTCTAGGAGATCACCTTCATTTTAATTATTTTTGTTTACATTAATGCTATCATCAAGTATATTTCCTCAGATTCTTTTTATATAATACTATAACAATTTTTAAGCGTTTCTTCCTATGGTTTTCTGAATTCCAAATGATCATTGTCTCTTATGGCACAATGTTGTTCCATTACAATTATTTGATATAGTTTATTTTTAATCAATAATCAGATATCTTATTTCCAGTTATTACTCATATGAATATTTGAATCACTTTGAAATCTGTAGTTTGTTTTCTTTAACATTCTTAGAACATATATTCAGTAGTAAATTGTTATAAGCTCAGGTAAACTAATAAAATCATAGACATATATAAACACATATTCCATATTAAATTCCTATGAATTTTTTTTTTGGCTAGGCAGTGGGTTTAACTGACTTACCCAAGTTCACACAACTAAGTAAATATTAAGTTTCTGAGAGCAGATTTGGACTCAGCTCCTCCTGACTCTAGGGCCACTGCTCTATCCACTGTAATACCTAGCCTCTTCACGATGAATCCTTAGCAATTGGCATGTTTTCCACCTAAAAATTGCTTCTACAAGAGAACTTTTGAATATATGTGTTCTGGAATTTGGCCACAATATTCTTTGATGTTTTCATTTTGGTCTCCCTTTCTAGAGATGATCAATGTATTCTTTCAATAACAATTTCATACTCTGTTTCTATGGTATCAGGGCAATTTTTCATCACTAAATACTGAGATATTGAGTCCAGTTTTTTTTTTTTTAATCCTTTACATTTTCCAGATTCCCAATGTTTCTTAACTTGTTATTCCTAGATCTAATCTCTAGGTCACTGGATTTGCCATTGAAATATTTTTTGTTTTTTTCAATTACTTCAATGTTTTGATTTTGTTTAATCGATTCTAGTTGTGTCATGAAGTAATTAGTTTCCAAAGATTCCTATCTTTTTTAAAGGAAGTATTTTCTTCATTTACCTTCTGCAATTCCTTTTCCAATGGGTCAATTCCATTTTTGAAGTAGTTTTCCTTTTGCCCAATTGTGATTTTGAAAGGGTTATTTTCTGTTTGAACTTGTCCAATTGTATTTGCCAAGGACTTGTTAATTTGTTGGAATGTGAGTTTCTTTTTCTGAATTTTTCCAGTTGCTTTTTATTCTTCCTGATTTCTTTTAAGAAGTCTTTCTTCACTGGAAACCAATTCATATTCTCCTCATATGTTCTATATTTTTCTGTTTTATTATATTTGCCTTCAATGTAGATTTCCTTGGACCCCCTACCCTTTCCTTTGGCCTTTTCTTTATTTTCCTAGGATCTTTTGTTGGGGGAGGAGCTGGTTCACAGAACTTTGGTGTCAAAAACTCTACAGGCTTTGTTCACTAGGCTTGGTAACTCCAAGTGGGCCAGTCCATTAAGTGTGCTAGACATTTTTTTCTTGAGTGTCTATGAATTTGATTTGTGTCTCCCTCCCTAGACCTGAGGTGGTGACAGTGGGTGTACAGTGAGGTCTGGATTATTCTTTCATAATGTGGACTTGGCCCTTGGGGGCTATACAATTAAATGCCTTTTTATTCTACTGGGTGAGATCTGATGCCAACACCTAAGCCTGCATGTTTGGTGGGGCAGGGGTGTCTGTTATTTGTGCAGTACAGACTTGACCCCTTGTCAACAAGGGGAGGCTTGGGAAGTCATCCAGATCAACAGTTTCTTCCAAAGCATTCAGAGAACAAGTGGTTTAGGAGGCAGATGAGACTTCAGATGTTTCTCTGCAGAATTTTTTGGCTTTGCCTGTGCTCAAATACAGGCTGCAGTATGGACAACAAATTGAGGAAATGAGCTTTACTGTCACGGAAGAACAGGGATCTTCCTCACATTAACAGGGCAAAGGGGAGTTCTTGAGATCATCCTCTGACCAGAACAAAGGCCAAGAAAACAGTCAATGTCTCTCATAAAACCATCCAAAATTTGTGTTCCCTGAGGGTTGGGGGTTCCCTGTTAACAGCAGTGAAAACCATCAAAAGCTTGTGAAAATGTGCTCTCCACCCTCAAAGCAGAGATCTACCTTAACAAAGAGTTAAAATCAAGTCATAAGGAGTCACAGTTGTGGAATAGAGGCCGAAATTTACAGATGCTCTTCCCCGGAACACTCCAAATGCTATAAAATCATGACTCTAACCACATTCTACAGTGGTGGAACCCACAGAAAGACTCAGTGAAACAATGTTCCAGGTCAAGACAGCTGGGAAGATCTGGGGGATATGTCTATTGCACTGGCATTGGAAAGAGAAGCAGAACAACCCTGGCTACAGCTACCACACCTGAGCAAACCAGGAGTGTACCCAGCAAGCCTGGGTGTATCTGAGCACATGGGGGAAGATCCTGTGTTCATTTCCAGACCTCTCATTCCAGGCAATGCTAAGAAAAATTTGTAATGTCAGTAGGAAAACTCTGCTATTCCATAATGAACTTGGAACCCCAGTCAGTTCATGCCTCAGTGGAAGTCTCAGAACATTCCCTCCCTGGGAACCTGTAGAGCCAACTAGCAGCTGCTTCCAGACTCAGCCCACAGATCTTGGGGGGTCAGGAGAGGTCTCTCTACTATCCCGGGGGCAGGACACTGCTGCTCTGCCCATACTCAGATTAAGGATGCACTCAGGGGTCCCATAATGCCATAATGGAGCAGGGACCATCCTCACAGCTCCAGGGCAAGCAGGAATGTTTGTGATCATTCACAAAGAGTGAATGCAGAAAGCAGAAGACAACCCAGGAGACCAGTCAGAGTCTCTCATAAGAAATTAAAGGTATTAAGGACCCTGGGAGACGGTATCCTGGAAACCCTCAAAAGCTTTGGAAGTGCATTGAAATAAGGTCACAGGCTGCGTAAATGAGCATACAATAAATTAAAAAGTATCTGACCATGGAAAATTTCTTTGATTTAATGGAGGATCAAATATACCCTCTGAAATTGACAGAGTGAAAATTTCTAAGCCTAAAGAGTCCAAGAAAAAATAGGAATTAGTCTTAGGTTAGGGAAGAGTTCAGACAAGAATTTGAAAAGCAATTAAGGGTGAGAGAGAGAGAGAGAGAGAGAGAGAGAGAGAGAGAGAGAGAATTGGGAATAGAAATATAGAAATGACAGCAATGCAGGAAAATCATGAAAATCCAGGAAGCAGCTTAGTGAAGAAGATACAAAATATGGAAGAAAATAGTATGTTAAAACAATCAATTTAAGTCAAATGGAAAAAGAGGTCAATGAGGAGAAGAATAACTTAAAAAGCAGAACTAACTAAATGGAAAAGGAGATAACAAAGCTCAGTGAAGGAAAAAAAGCTACTTCAAATGAATAATGGAATTAAGGGAAGCTGATGACTTTCTCAGAAATTAAGAAACATGAAAAAAAAACCCAAAAAGATGAAAACCAGAAGAAAATGTGAAATATCTTATTGTAAAATAACTGAACTGAAAAGCATATCCAGAAGAGATAATTTAAAAATTATTACACTACCTGAAAGTCATGACCAGTAAAAGCGCCTTGTCTTCATTTTTAAAGACTTTCTACAGGAAAATTGCCCTAATATCCTTGAAGCAGGGGGTAAAATAGAAAGTGGGAAATCTACCCATCACCTCCTAAAAGAGATGTCCCAAACACTCCCAGGAATATTGTAGCTAAATTCAAGAACTCCCAAGTCAAAGAGAAAGTATTACAAATAGAGAGAAAGAAACAATTCAATTATCATGGTGCCACCATCAAGAATACACAGCATTTAGCATCATCTTCATCAAGGGCTCACAGTGGTTGGATTATGATATTCCAGAAGGCAAAAGAGCTGGTGTTACAACCAAAAGTCAACAACCCAGAAAAACTGAACATTTTCTTCCAGGGGAAAAGTTGACAGTCAATGAAATAGGGTACTTTTAAACATTCCTGATAAAATTGCCACAGCTAAACAGAAAGTTTGATTTTCAAGTACAGGACTCAGTTTATACAAAGAGAGGGTGGATGGGAAGGGTGAATTAGGAGGGATTTAATGATGCTGAATTTTCTATATTCCATCATTGGAAGATGAGACTGTTAACTAAAATGAATCTTATCTTTTGTTATGGTATTTAGAAGGAATTTATCTATCTAAATCTCTATCTCTGTCTCTATCTATCTATATCTTTTTATCCATATATATATATATATATATATATATATATATATATATATATATATATATACATGGCACAGGAGAGAAATTGAATAAAAGTTATAATTTATTACGAAAATGGCGTTAATGGGTGAGAAAGGAATCTATGGAAGAAATGGAAAGGAGAGGTAGAATGGGATATATTATTTTACATAAAAGAGGCAAGGAAAAGTTTTTGCAGTGGAGTGTAAGTGAGCCATGTGAAGGATTGAATGAGTGAGCCTTCATTCTCATCAGGAGTGAATCAGAAATGAAATAACATACACACTCAATTGGGTAATGAAATCTATCTTACCATAGGGGAAAATAGGAGAGCAAAGGGATAGATAAAAGTGTAAGGTGGAGGAGAGGGATTGAAAAGAGGGAAGGTCATGGGAGAGAGTAGATAGATGTGAGACACTTTTGAGGAGGGACATGGTAAAAGGAGACAGATAAAAGAAAAAAACAGAGGTGGGGAGGAATAGGGTGGAGGGAAATACAGCTAGCAATAGCAAGTGATGGAAAAAATATTGAAGCAACTTATCTCATGCACTTATGATAAAGAATGCTTTAGATTCTAATGCCATAGCTGATGGTATTTGAATTCAGTATGAAGTACACTTTTTTCTCTCATTTTATTTTTCCTGAGGTTTCTCTTACTATGTGGGAGGGGTGATTATGTTACCTTTAGAACTCAACTATTGCAATAATGTGAGAAAATCAAATAAAGAATCTAAAATAAAACAAAAAGTATCAGACCTTATAACTAATAAGGATATATGAGGAAAATAATTTCATTTATAATATTATTGCTTTTTATTCATTTATTTGGTCATGGTCATCTGTTTAAGACTATGAATCATAGCACAACAGGTCAGTCTATCATTATTTCTTGAAGTCTATTCAAATTCATGTTCATTGTTTCTATGCCAATTTCTATCCATCTTATTCTCAGCTATCCAATTTTCCTTTATTCTTCAGTCTTTCAATATCAATATCTTTTTCCAGTGATTAATATCTTCTCATTATGTGGATAAAATATTTAAGCTTCAGTTTCAGTACTTGACTTTCCAATTAAAAGCCTTAAATAATTTAAATGTTGGCTAATATGATCTACTTACTGTCCTAAGTTCTCTCAAATGACTTCTTGAGTAATACATTACAAAAGTTTCAGTTTTTCCACAACTTTCCTTCTAGGTGAACTCTCATAGCTTTACATTGCTAAGGAAAAAGTCATATTTTTGATTACATAGATATTTGTCAGGAAAATAATGTCTCCACTTTGTAATATGCTTTCCAGATATTTCCTAGCTTTCTTTTCAAGAAGAAAATGTCATTATTTCATTTTAAAAAATATTTTATAGGTTATAGGTATATACACAGAGAATATAAATATATAGATTTATATAGACACATACATACAAATACAAATATATGCATATACATAAAGGTACATATACACATGCACAAACATAAATGACCCAAAGTAAATGTTTGTAAAACTGAGTTATCATTATATTTCATATAAATACATAAATTTGATTTCTTTTCATTAAGAGCATGTATAAAATAAAATTATCAGTTAGCAGCAATAGTACTGAACATCATCCCAGCAATGTTAGCATTAATAGTATGACAATAAAATTGAGAAAAATACAATCATCATTTTTCTGGAAATATAATGTCCTCTATACAGATCTCTGAAGAATAAATGAAATAACCGCAATAATAGAGCAAAAAGTAAAAAGCCCATAGACATTTTAGTCAATTATATGTATTGCTGTAAAAAACAAACAATGGAGAAAATTATTTTTAAATTACAGAAAGGATAAAATATTCTAGTCTACCTACCAAGAAACATCCATTTATATCAATAAAATTGCAAAACATATTTCATACCAGTAATGACTAGTGAAGAAGTGGGTTGATGTTTAGTGATCATCACTTGACCATGCCTTTATTATAATTATGACAGTTACATTTTAAAGAAATTAGTTTAGCCTTCATGACAAGATGGCAGAGAGAAGCCAGGTCCTGTGCTAAGGTCTCCTGATCTTCCCTCTTAAACAATATGAAACAAACCTCTTAATGGAAGTCTTTTCAACAAAACCCAGGAAGAGAAGCTAGAAAAACAACTCATACCTCAAGGTCTGTCTTTGGGCATCGGGTATGTGGCAAATCCAGAGTGCTGACAGCCAGTGGGGGAGAGGTAAGAGCAGGGCAAGCTCTTCACAGTGAGAAACAACCACAGAATGGAGACATGGCCATGGGACTAACAGTCTGGAGGGTGGATTCCGCTTCTATCACCACCTACTGGTCAGAATGAGATATTACATTCAGTGAGAAAAGCGTCCCACACCCCCTACTAGGCACTCAATGAGTAAAGACTTTAGCACAACTATCTGGCCAACTGAGATACTACATCTAGTAAGGAAAGCCTCTAGGGATCTCAATACCAAATGTTTGTGAACCAGCTCGTCTCCCAACACAAGAAGTTAGGAACATGAAGAACAGCTGGTGGAAAGGAAGACCATACAAAAATTCCTAGAAGGACAAGACCCTGATTTAGAGTGACGTAGAGCCCCTGAGGAGAATTAGTTATGCTTCCCAGTACAGTAAGATTTTCTTGAAGAAATCAGGAGGTAGTTTAAAATAAATTGGAAAATTTTGAAAAGAAACCCAAGAGAAAATAAGCACCTACAACAAAAAACCAAATCCTTGGAAAACACAATTGGACAAATACAAAAAGAAAACAATTCTCTCAAAAACCTCAAATGATCAAAGTGAAAACTCTTAAAAATAGAATTTCTCAATTGGAAATGTAGCTACAAAAGGTAAATGAAGAAAAGTCTTCCCTGAACAAAAGAATGGAGACTATGGAAACCAATGATTTTATGAGATAAGAATTTGTTAAACAGAACCAAAAAAATAAAAAAAATAGAAAAATATTTTAAATAACTTGTCAACAAAAGCACTGACTTCGAGAATAGAGGAAGGGAAGATAACATAAAAATTATTGGTCTTCATGAAAATATTGAAGAGAAAAAAGGCTGGACCTAATATTACAGGATTTAGTGATGGAAAACTGCCCTGATATCACGGAGTCAGAGGGCAAAATAGTTATTGAAAAAAATACTTCAATCCCCTCCAGAAAGGGATCCAAAAATGAAAACACCAAGAAATATTGTAGCCAAATTCAAAAACTATCAGATAAAAGAGAAAATCCAGAAAGCAGCTATAAGGAAATAATTTAAATACCAAGGAGAAACAGTAAAGATTACACAGGACCTGGTGGCATCAACATTAAGGAATCGAAGGGCCTGGAAGTAGATATTCTGAAGAGCAAGGGAGCTTGGAATGCAGCCAAGAAGCCACTATCCAGCAAAGATGAGCCTTCTATTCCAAGGCAAAAGATGGACATTTGATGAAATAGGAGACTTCCAACATTTCCTGCTGAAAAGACAAAAGCTAATAGAAAATTTGGACTTTAAATAGGAGACTCAAGAGACTCATGAAAAGGTAAAATTTTAAAAAGTGGGAGGGAAAAAATGGTTATCAAGTAAAATGAAACTGGCAACATTCCTACCTAGGTGAAAGACTTTAACAACTTTCAAGAATTGTAACTCTATTGCAGAGAATTTGATTAGCCAGAAGAGATGGACATGCATGACTTATTTGAAAAACTGTTATCCAATAAGATGAAACTGTATATATCCTTACCTGGAAGAAAGACTCTAAAAATTCTCAATTATTGTAATTCTAGTAAAGTGAATATCCAGAATTGATGGACACTCAAGACCTTTCTGTGACTCAGATAGAATGATTTAAAAATAATACCTCTTTAAAAAGGGGTATGGTAAAGAGATTGGAGGATGGAGGAGACTGAATGGGATAACTCTCATTACATTAAGAGGTATAAAGGACTTTTTTCAATACAGGGAAAGAAGGGAGCAGGTGAGAACTGCCTGGATCTTACTGTCATCAGATTGACTTTAGGTAAACATACATAAACTCAATTAAGAATATTATCTTACCTTTAAAGTGTTAATAGGGAAAAGGGGGAGGGGAGGAAAGGGGGATCAACAGAAGAAGTAGAAGGAGGAAGGGGCAAAGGGAAAGAGGAAAGAGAGGAGGGGTATATAGGAGGGTAAACACACTGAAGGTGGCAGTATTCAGAAATAAAACACTGAGGAATATGGATAAAGGGAAGAAAGGGGGAAATACAAACAGATGGAAGATAACATGGAAGTCAATAAAGAGTTAGTAATTGTAACAGAATGTGAATGGGATGAACTCTCCCTTAAAACATATGTGAATCTCAGAGTGGATTACAAACCAGAATCCTAAAATACGCTGCTTGCAAGAAACTCATCTGAAGAAGAGAGATGCATATAAAGTAAAGGCAAAAGGTTGGAGGAAAATATATTTTGCTTCACCTGAAGTGAAAAAAGCAGGAGTAGAAACCAAGATTTCAGACAAAGCAGCTGTAAAAATAGATAGAATTAAAAGAGATAAGGAAGGAAAGTGTATCCTGCTAAAAGGTACCATAGACAATAAAGTAATTTCAATATTAAATATATATGCACCCAATGGTATAGCAGTCAAATTCTTAGAGAAGAAGTTCAAGGAGTTACAGGAAGATTTAGGGAGCAAAACTCTACTAATGGGATTCTTCATATTCCCACTCTCAGATTTAGATAAATCTCACTATAAAATAAGCAAGAAGGAAGGTAAGGAGGTAAATAGATTGTTAGAAAACCTAAATATGATAAATTTATGAATGGGAATAGAAAGGATAATACTTTCTTTTCTGCAGTACATGGCATTTACACAAAAATTGACAATGTACTAGGGCATAAAAACCTAAAGATCAATTGCAGAAAGGCACAAATAGTGAATATTTCTTTCTCAGATCATAATGCAATATAAATCATATGCAATTTTGGGCCAGGGAGATATAGACCCAAAACTTATTGGAAGCTATATAACCTCATTTTAAATTATAAGTGGATCATACAACAGGTTATAGAAAAAATAAATTATTTTTCCTAGATAATGATAATAATAAAACAACATACCAAAACCTATTGGACACACTCAAGGTGACTGTCAGAGTATACATTGTATCTTTAAATGCTAATATGAATAAATAGACAAAGAAGAAATCAATGAATTAAATATGCAACTAATAAAATCAGAGAATGAACACATTAAAATTTCCCACTTATACACCAAATTAGAAATTCTAAAAATTAAAGGAGAAATTAATAAAGTTTAAATAAAGAAAACTATTGAACTAATAAATAAAACTAATAGCTGGTTTTATAAAAAAAAATAAGGTTGATAAACCTGTGGTCAATTTGATTAGGGAAAAGAAAGAAGAAAACCAAATTTCTAGTATCATAAATGGAAAAGGTGAACTTACCACCGAGGAGGAAATTAAAGTGATATTTCAAAATTATTTTGCCCAACTATACACCAAAAAGAATTGATAAGCTAAATGAAATGGAGGAATATTTTCAAAAAAGAAAGTTGCTTAGGTTAAATAAAGAGGAAATTAAATGTCCATATAACACTATTGCAGAACAAGAAATTCAACAAGACATTATTGAACTCCCTAAGATAAAAATTGTCAGGGTCAGATGTATTCACAAGTGAATTCTATGAAACATTTAAGTAACATCTGATTCCAATTCTATATAAACTATTTGGAAAAATAGGTGAAGAAGCAACTCTGCCTAACTCTTTCTAGGACACCAATATGGTGCTGATACCTAAACCAGGAAGAGTTAAAACAGAGAAAGAAAATTATAGACCTATCTCCCTGGTGAATATAGATGCAAAATCTTAAATAAAATCTTAGCAAAACGACTACAAGTATCATTAGGATAATACATTATGACCAAGTAGGATTTATCCCTGGAATTTATGGTTGATTCAATATTAGGAAAAGTGTCAGCATAATTTTTTTTTATCAATGGCAAACCTATCAGAAATCATATCATTATATCAATAGATGCAGAAAAAGCTTTTGACAAAATACAGCACCCATTCCTACTAAAAACACTAGAGAGCATAGGAATAAATGCATTGTTACTTAGAATAATAAACAGAATCTATTTGAAACCATCAACAAGCATTATATGGAATGGGAATAGGCTAGAGGCATTCCCAGTAAGATCAGAGGTGAAACAAGGATGCCCACTATCACCACTGCTATTCAATATCATATTAGAAATGCAAGCTTCAGCAGTGAGAGAAGAAAAACAAATTGATAGAATTAGAATAGGGAAGGAAGAAACAAAGTTCTCATTGCAGATGAGATTATGTTATACCCAGAGAATCCCAGAAAATCATATAAAAAAGTACTAGAAATAATTAGAAACTTTAGTAAAATCTAGGATATAAAATAAACTCTCATAAATTCTCAGCATTTCTATATATGACTAGCAAGATTCTGCAGAAAGAGCTGGCAAGAGAAATCTCATTCAAAGTAACCTCTGACAATATAAAATTCTTGGGAGTCTACCTGTCATGGAAGACTCAGAAACTTTTTTTGAAAATAATTACAAAACACTTCTCACAAAAATAAAATCAGACTTATATAACTGGTCAAATATCAACTGTTCATGGTTTGCTTGAGCAAGTATAATAAAAATGACAATTCTACCAAAATTAAACTACATGTTTAGTGCCCTATGCATCAAAATTCCAAAAAAAATTACTTCAATGAGTTAGAAAAAAAAAGTGTAAGCAATTTCATATGGAGAAATAAAAGTCCTAGAATCTCCAGGTATTTAATGAAATATGTGTAAAAGAAGTTGGCTTAGCCCTACCAGATATAAAATTATATTATAAAACATAAGTCATCAAAACTGTCTTGTATTGACTAAGAAATGGCATGCTTGATCAGTGGAATAGACTAGGTACAGTAGCAGGAAATAATTGTAGTAATCTTCTGTTTGATAAACACAAAGAGTACAGCTATCAGGATAACAAGTCTCTCTTTGATAAAAACTATTGGGAAAATTGGAATTTAGTATGGAAGAAAGCTGGATTAGACCAATAGCTTACACCCTAAACCAAGAGAAGATAAAAATGAATATAAGATCCAGACATAAAAAAAAAAATATTTTAAGCATACTAGAAGATCACAGAGTAGTTTACCAGTCAGATCTGTGGAATGGAAAGCAGTTTTTGACCAAAGAAGTTATGGAGATCATCATTAAAGACAAACTAGATAATTTTGATTACATTAAATTAAAATGGTTTTGCACAATCAAAACTACTGTAAGCAAGATCAAAAGTGATGTAGTAAATTTGGAAACAAGTTTTATGTCTAGTGCTTTTGATAAAGGACTCTTCTCCAAAATATACAGAGAACTGAGTCAATGTTTTAAAAAAAGAGACAAGCCATTCCCCAATATACAAATGATGAAAGATATGAAAAGGCAATTTACAGATGAGGAAATCAAAGCAATACATAATAATATGAAAAAATGTTCTAAATCACTACTTATTAGAGAAAAACTATTTAAAGCATCACTGAGGTACCCCCTCACACCTCTCATTTTGGCAAATACGACCAGAAAGGACCAATGTTGGAAAGGATGTGGGAAATCTGGAACACTAATACTTTGTTGAAGGATCTGCATACTCAATCAACCTTTCTTGAGAGGAGTCTGGAATTATGCCCAAGAGGCAATAAATATGTTCATGCCCTTTGATCCAGTAATGCCACTGCTTGGTCTATACCCTAAAGAGATTATGAAAAGGAGTAAAAACATCACCAGTACAAAAATGTTTATAGCAACTCTGTGGTACCAAAGAAATGGAAAGTTAGGGAATGTCTTTCAATTGGGGAATGGCTTTAGCAAATTGTGGTATATGTATGTGATGGAATACTATTGTTGTATTAGAAATCCAGATGGTTGGGAATTCATGGAAAAGATTTACATGAACTGATGCTGAGTGAGTTGAATAGAACCCAAACACATTGTACACCCTAAAAGCAACATGAGAGTGATGATAAAACATAATGCACTTGCTCATACCTATAAGACACCAAGCAGGCACAATTTTGGGGTGTCTGTGATGGAGAATGCCATCTGTATCCTGAGAAAGAATTGAGGAATTTGAACAAAGACCGAGAACTATTACATTTAATTTTTAATGATTGTTATCCTAACATATAATTCTGCTATAACTAATACTATATTTTCCTTCCTTAAGGATTTGATTTCTCACTCATCACATTCAATTTAGATCAATCCATTCTATGGGAATGATGTAAAGACTAGCAAATTTCCTTCTTTGAGGAGTAGGTGGGAGGGAAGCAATATTGGGGTGGGGATAGTAAAACTCAAAATAAATTAAAACCTTTCTAAAATTAAAAAAATAAGGAAATTAATTTAGAAATTAATTTAGAAATTAATTTAGTAAAATGGAATTTTAAAGTATGTGGGAAAATGTGGATCTAAAAGGGCTATAAATTAAAATATCTTTTACTAATAGAAAAATTTAACTGGAATTTGTTGCAAAAGAAGATCAATCAGTATAATATGTCATGTATTCTACATCCAGAATGAAACAAAATAACAAATGTTTAAGAAACATCTAAACTCTTGGAGTAAGGACTGACAACTCAACAAAATATGATATGAAAACAGAAAGCATTCTGGCAGAAATTAGGATTATTTTACTATATACTACAATAAATAACACATTGATAGATACTATAGATACAACAGGACACAATCCAGTAATGTGTAGCATTTAGGTTGCACTTACGTTGTATCTGATGTTGTGTTACATGATTTATTATTATAAAATAACATTCTTACAACAACCCTAAGCAGTAGGTATATAAATAAATTAGAAGAGAAAAAAATGATATTTTAATGATCATAAATAAGGAAAATTTTGTCATACGGTAATTAAGAGAAGATTTTGTAGAAAATAAAATTGAAAAATTTTAAAAAGAAAAATTGAAATGATTTGCATAAACAAAATTAAAATAATTAAAATGAGAAGAGGAAAGATTTACCTGTGAAGAAACATATCTGTGGCAATTAATTCTGATAAAGGTCTTGCTTTCATGATATATAAAGAATTTATCCAAATTTATGAGAATACTAATTATTTCCAAATGAATAAATGGTCAAAGAATAGGTAATTTTCAAAGGAATACATCCATGTAATCACTAATCTTATACAGAAAAATATAGACAAATTAGACAATTAGACAAATTCATATTATAGAAACTTTGAAGTTCCATCAGAATAGAAAATATATGAGAAGTAAAATAAAAGCAATAAAAATTATAAGACTGACTTCCAAAATCAGACTCAGGAAAAAATTTCTACCATGGGTGGAAATAGGGCTTGGTACAAGTCTATTGGAAAACAATGTTTCAAGAAACTATGTCCCAAAAGTTTTGAAATAGCAGCTAACCCTTCCAAAAAGATGAATGAAAGACAAAATATATGCATACTTACAAACTGATCTAGGTGGCAGCTAGGTGGCACAGTGGATAGATCACTGGCCCTGAAGTCAGGAGTACCTGAGTTCAAATCCAGCCTCAGACTTTTCATAATTACCTAGCTGTGTGGTCTTGGGCAAGCCTCTTAACCCCATTGCCTTGCAAACACTAAAAAAGAAAAAAAAATGATCTCACTCTTCTTGCTATATGAAATATTTGGTAGGGAAAAGGAATTTATATTAGTAAGAGAATGGTTGAACAAGTATATCATATAGGAATATAATGAAATGTGTTTATGCTCTAAAAAACAGTAAATTGGATGTTTTAAGATAAACAAAGGAAATATAGGAAAGATGTAAAAATTCTCCACAAGGCAATGTCTAACCAGAAAATGATGCTAAGTCTAGTGGAGATAGATTAGGAAGCATCTTTATCCATCTCAAGACCAAAAGACAAGGAGCTTAAAATATATTGTCAGACATATTTTTGCATATAGAATAGATTTATATGTTTGAATATATTGATATAAGTACTGTGCATTTTTCATTTTAATTTTAGGAGTAGAATTAACAAGAAGGAAACCTGAAAACATTTTTACAAACACATGAAGAAGGAACAATCAAAAGATCAATTACACAGCTCTTAAAATTTACAAAATGTTAAGAAATAAAGATACAAAAGAAAGTTTTTAAAATGATATGTTGTATAGTTTATACTATTAACAAAAAACAAGTTCTGGATAATATCATTTCATGGTTTTCCTTGTTATCTTTGCATGGGAAAATATAGAGAAATAAAGAAAGAAAGAGAGGGGGGAGAGGAAGGAGAGAGAAAGGGAGAGTAGAAGTAAGGAGGGAAGGAAGGAGAGAGGGAAGAGGGAAGAAGGGGAAAGAATGAAATAAAGACAGATGAATTGATAGATGATATAAAAAGATACACATACTTGCATACACATCTAAACCACAGAGTTTGTAAAATTCATTATGGTTTTAATTTATAAATGAAAACCTAAGAAACAGAGAAATAATGTAGGAGACTCTAATAAAGTATGGTTGTAGCCTCACGAATTTCAATATACATATATATATGTATATATATATATACATATATATATGCAAATTCATTTTAATGGGAAAAGAAATAATGATATCTCAAAAATCCTTTGCATATTTCTTATTCAACCTCATTTTTTTTTAGTCTTCAAAATATAGAAGATGTACATTGAAGATTCATATCTTTATAGTTTGATTCTTTAGGATGCTAAAAAGCAGTCAGGAGTAGGGGATTTGAAAATGAGTTGCCTTGACATGAAGAAGTGATAAAGAACTTGCACTGGGGCTATGACCATAAATGGAGGCAAATCAATCCTCGAGCTGCATAGAGACTGAAAGAAATCAATCAAAGAAGTATTAGAGAGGAAATACAGAAGTTTTCAATCAGCAACACTAAAAACTTCATTAAAACTACTCATCTTCCAACTACTGAGAGAAATTACCTTTTCAAATGTATAAATCTCTAGAAATTAATTTCATAAACATTACTAGGGATAAGAAAAATAAACCTGATCATTCAGAATATATATCTCATAATGGTATCAGAGGTTTTCCTACCATTTTTAAAGCATGATCCTTCACTCGACCATAAATCATACTCAATTCCATATTCGTTGTTTCCCATTATACTGTTACAGTTTGATCTAGATCTTGTACTCCTCTAGGTTAGTTAATATATTTTCCAGAACCAGAATTCCATCTCATCCAGTGGCTATCTTCAAATTAGGCTTTCCCTGGTACTACACCTCTTCTATCACTACTACCAGTTTCTTGCTCCCAAAACATTGTCTTCCATGCTTTTAATGGAACTGTTCTGTTTGCTTATATATGTACCCCCTCTGTTTGCCATAAGGTTTAACACTTAGTAAGCGTTTTAACAAATATTTTATCATTCAATTTGGTGGAGAATTAAAATTTACTAAAAAATAAATGTTGTATCTATTTATGAAATGAAAGTTTGCTTTCCTTTAAATTGCTATGGTTGGTATTTAAGGTCTTCGAATACAAATTTCAATTGTTCCCTTAACAGGTGCAATATTGTCCAATTGGGATGAAAAATTGTCTCACTTTCTAGCAAGTGAAAATTAGGGCAGGCAATTTCCCTTAAATATCTGCTCTTCTTGTTTATGTTAATAGTTTTAAAAAGTCTTCTCATTGGGAAATATAATGTGTACCCTTGGACTGATTGATATAATAAAAACTTTAAAATCAGTAAAAATGTTATCATAAAAAGCACAGTTGGAGCATGTTGGGGTAATTAATTATCTGAGTACTATGTGACATTCAGATTTTCAACTTTGGCTGCTAATAAGATCACTATATTGATTAAACATAGAGAACACATCGTTTAGTTATTTACATAAAAGAAATTGTTTGAGATACATGAAAAATATCCTACTTAGGAAAAAATACTTGTAACAAAAAAATAATAAAATCTAACTTCCAAACCCAGAGGAATTTTTTTCCTATTCAGGCATTTCCCAGAAGAATTTAGAATTTCAATTTCTTGTCATTTTAAGTAAAAGTAGAAATATAATGATGCTAATGTATTAAGGATTAGATCTAATCTTGTTCAGCTGTCATCACTGTATAACAATTTTTCAGACTTTTTTGCTATTTTAAAATATAGCATTTAGTTTTCAAGAGATAATCATCCTTTCAATGTCTCTATTTGCATTATGAAAATGTTTTATCTTCTTAAAACCCTTTTTTTCCTCCTGACGCCTGACTCTTATTTGAAAGAATTGAAAGGAAATATACATAAATGATCTCCAGAGAACTTCTAATATAAATGGAATTTCATTTTTACTTCAGTAAAATATGATCCTGCTGAATTTTTTGCAAAAAAACCTGTTTTGGTTTTTTGATATGACTTAGTTTAAGCATTTATTTAATTTTGTTTAATTTCAAGGCTTTTGTCTAAACACTTTTCTTTGCCAGCAATATTGATTGATATAAAGAAATGCATGTATATATGTATATATCCAATTGTTTATATTCACATACATAATATAATTATTAAGATCCATTTTTATGAGACAAAAACATATAATAAGCATGGTATTGTTCTGGATTAAGCTTCAAAAGACAATGAGTGTAGTAAAGAATACTAAAGAAAGTATTAAATATATGGAAATTACAAACTCATAATTCATCTATATGAGTGGTGATTGACAAGCACTCATTTTAACTTGATTTAACAATGGTTCTTAGCATAATATCCTAGAGAATTTCTTGCAAATAGCACAGAAGAAATAATGACCACCCCTTTAGACTGAACTGTTTCTTGCTCCTTTGTTGTCCCAATTCGAACTTCATATACACTTAACAGTCAGACTCTGCCTTTCTACATCAAGTGGAGTTCCCCTTTTCTTCATGGAAACATTGCTTCAGAAATTGTTGCAAAACCTCATATACCAGCACATATTTAGCCCTCACAGAAGTCACTGCACTAGTCCTTCTGTCAGCATGCAAGACGTCATATAATTCTCTTTATGTTTTTCCGCATAAGTGATGAAAATTATCATCTTTTGTCATCTCACTCCACTTAAAATGATTCCTTTATCCTTTTCCATGCCTCCACACCACCATTACCAACATCTTAATGGCCTCTTCAGAAACTGAAGGAGGCAAGGAACTTTTATTGGTTCTAAAATTAAAGATTGTGAATTAAAATTTCATATATAAAACTTACTATATAGTCATGAAGAACTCATGTAACTTCCCTGATCTAGAAATTACAAATTACAAAATGAAGAATTTGGACTATAAAGTCTAAATCTTTGATAATATCATATTATCCTATGAATCTTATATATATATATATATATATATATATCACTGAAGTTATGGAAATGTTTATGCTAGTTTACCAAAATAATCCATTTATCAATAAAGTATTTCAGAATTCACTAGCTTTATTATGGTTCACAACAGTTTAATTCTAAAATACCATCTTCAGACTATTTCAAGTGACAGTGGGGAAAGGGTTTAAACTTCAGCTCATATATTCACTTCTAACTAGAACCATATGTTTGAAGGAAACGACAAGAAGTTAACTATTGAAATAAGATGGAATTTTATTTGTGTATATTCATGTTCCTTGATTGAAAGATGAAAATTGCTTCAAATGTTGGTGAAATATATAAAAGATTTGAAAAAAAATTTGACACACAGTTTGGAAAAAAATAATGTACTTTTTGAAAGAACAAAATGATCACTAAGGCAAATCAACAATTATTAACTGTTTTGTTTTTGGCAGAGAGTTTCAAATGATTCCCATATAATTCACATATTTTATTCTCAAAATATTAGTTTTATGGAACAGCATTGTGATCCTTACCAGAGTCATTTAGTTCCTCTCTTTAATTATTTCATCTAAAACATAAAAGTGATTATATCACTAACTTTACAGACATAGCTCCCTAAATTTAATTTCCTTCCTTTAAGGTAAATAGGCCCAATCAGAGTCATATTGCAATTGAACAATACTCAAGATTTCACCAATTCTCAAGAATATCTATAATATAATATTTGATTCCATAAATTTGAACATCTAGTTCATTTTAGTTCTCATCTTTTTTACAATTTAACATATTTTTATTATAAGTTCAGGAAAGAAAGAAAGAAAATGAATTCCTGACATATATATTTCAATATTTTCAGAAGCTTACCACTCATTTTTTAAAAGTTTTTGAACCGGCAATCCAAATCCCATTTTCAGACAACCCGTATTTAATAATCTATTCATTTCTCATTTTTCTTACTTCTCTATTTTCTGCTTTCAAGAGAAAATATTGAAGAAAGTAAATCCTTCTATGACATTAAACTGCTTGACCAAGATTTTATAGCTATCAATTAATCAAATTTTTCTTCTTGGAATTATAACTTGAGCACAAATAAATTGCATAATAAATAGTCTTGAGAAGTCTTGGATGTTTATCAATCATGTTTTTGTAGATACTCTAAGAATACAACAGTTTATTATTCTATTGCAATAAACAGTCATTGCACTGTTAACTGTACTTTTGAGAAAGCTAATTCAATTTTATTTGAACATCACAAAATATTGCTTTTAATGTGTGCAATGTTCTCTTTGTTCTGTTCATTTCATTCAACAAGACCTCATGTAAAGTCTTTTCCAATTTTTCTAAAGTCCTACCATTCATGAATTCTTACAGAACAATAAAAAATCCATCACATTAATATATACCAATCTTTTCATCCATTGCCCAGTTGATGGGCATGCCCTCAATTTCCAAATACTTGTCACTACAAAGAGAGTAATTGCATGTAAATCATTTTCCCTTTTTTATATCTTTGGTATCCAAACTTAATAGTGGCATTACTGTATCAAAGGGTATGCAAAGTTTTATTGTTCTTTGGACATAGTTTAAGGTTGCTTTCCAGAATGAGTTGGGTCAATTCATATCAGCACAAGCAGGACATTAGAGTCCCAGTTTTCTCACATCCTCTCTAACATTCAGTATTTTCCTTTCTTCTCATATTGGCCAATCTGATGGACATGAGTTTGGTATCATAGAAGGATTCACTTTCTTCAGTATTTTACCTTGAAAGCAAGAAAGTACCAAAAATGTGAAATGAGAAGATTGTTAAATATATGTTATCTGAAAAATGTAATTTGGATTTCAGGTTCAAAAATTTAAAAAAAATGAGTGGTAAGCTTCTGAATAGGGTTGACATATATCTGTCAGGCAGTCATTTTTTTTTCTTTTCTGAACTTAGGATCAAAATATTTTAAATTCATTAAAAAAAAAAAAAGATGAGAACAAGAATGAACTAGAGGCCCAAATATATGGAATGAAATTTACTGTTATAGGTATTCTTAAGGATTGGTGAAATCCTGAGTATTGCTCAATTGGAATGTGACCCCCCCGATTGGGCTCATTTAATTAATTAATTAGGAGAGTTATATCTATAAAGTTAGTGACATAATCACTTTTATTAGCATATGTCAAATAAAATTATTAAAAGAGGAAATAAGTAACTGGTAAGGATCCCAATACTGTGGTACCTCAGAATTGATTTAATTTTCATTCCTCTAATCAATAACAATTTGGAACATTTTTCACAAGACTATAAATAAATTTATTCTCTTCATCTAAAAGCTTCATATCATTTAACCATTGATAAATGAAAGAATTATTTGTATCCTAATAAATTTAACTCAATTCTCTCTCTCTCTCTCTCTCTCTCTCTCTCTCTCTCTCTATATATATATATATATATATATATATATATATATATATATATATTAGAAATTAGTATTTTATTAGAAACACATACATTTGCTTTCTACTTTTTAATTTCTTCTAATTTTGATTGTATTTCTTATTCCTGAAAAAAAGGTTTTAATTAAATTTAATGAAAATTATCCATTTTGCATTTTATAATGATCTCTATATCTTGATTGTTCATAAGTTCCTTCCTTTACTTGTACTACTTGTATGCTTATGGTATTATCTTTTATGTCTAAATTCTATATCCATTTCCAACTTATCTTGGTACAGATTTTGTCAAATAGTGAATTCTATTTTTTTAGGTAATTTTTTTTTTATTTATATAAGGCAATGGGGTTAAGTGACTTTCACAAGGTCATACAACCAGGCATTTGTAAAGTGTCTGAGGCTGGATTTGAACTCAGGTACTCCTGACTCTGGGGTCAGTGATCTATCTACTATCACCTGGATGCCCTAAAAAATGAAGTCTTAATCCAGAGACTGCAGTCTTTGGGTTTAACAAACATAGATTACTATAGTCATTCACTATTTTTTTGTGTGTGTGTACCTAATCTATCACAATGATCTACCAGTCTCTTCCTTAACCAATGATAAACAGTTGTGATGACTTCTCCTTTATGATATAGTTTTAGATTTGGTACAGCTAGGCCACTTTTCTTTGCATGTTTCTTTCTTTAATTACTTTGATGTTTTATACCTTTTGGTTATCTGGATGATTTTTGTAATAATTTTTTGAACTGTGTAACATCTTTATTGGTTTTAGTAGTATTGTACTGGATATGTAATTTAATTTAGGTATAATTGTCATTTTTATTACATTAGCTGTGTTTACTCATAAGCAGTTGATCTTTTCCCAATGGGTTAGATCTGACTTTGTTTGAAAAAGTGTTTTGCAGTTGATTTCATATAACTTCTGCATTTTTAATTGAAAGATAAACTCCAAAATATTTTATTCAGTCTATAGTTACATTAAATGAATTTCCCTTTACATCTATTGTTGTTAGAATTTGCTTGTACTATAAAAAAGTGTGTTTATTTTATATCCTACAACTTCCCTATTTTATAAATGTTTCAAGGAGAATTTTTAGTTGATACTCTAGGATTTACTAAGTATAATAGTATATCACCCACAAAGAGTGAGAGTTCAATTACTTTATTTCCTATTCTGATTTTTTCAGTTCCTCTTTATAATCATATTGCTAAAACTAAATTCTTGATATAAAGTTGAATACTAATAATGATAAAGAGTATCCTTGTTTCATCCCTTATCTTATAGGGAATGCTTCTATCCTGTATAATTCTTGATGATGGCTTTTGATTGCTACTATTTCTCATTTTACAGAAAACTCCATTTATTGCTATTCTTCCTAGTGATTTTTAAAGAAATGGGTGGCGTATTTGTCAAAAACCTTTTCAGCATTTCTGTGAGATTTAATATTAATGTGATTAATTTTTATATTTTCCTAATATTGAACCTGTCTTCCTGATAAATATCATCATGTATAATAGTGCAATATTTCAGTGAAAACTAGATTTAATCTATATGCTTGCATTTTACTCAGAATTTTTGCATATGTATTCATAAGGTTAATTGTTCCAATTTTCTTTCTCTGCTTGAATCTTTTGTGTTTGGGTATAAGCATCATAATACTGTCATGGAAGGAATTTTGCAGAACACCTTCATTATATTTATCAAAAGTTTATTTAGAGTTGGAATTAATTGTTCTTTAAAAGTTTGATAGAATTCACTTGTAAATTCATTTGTCCTAGAGATCTTTGTTCTTAGAAATTCCTCTTATAGTTTGCTCAATTTCTTTTTGAAATTGGATTATTTAAGTTTATTATTTCCTTTTCTGAAAATCTTGACAATTTATGTGTTTATCCATTTCACATAGATCATTGGATTAACTTGCATAGATTTGAACAAAATAGCACTGAAAACACAAAAAATATGAATAGACAGTAATCAAATGAAGAAATTAAAATTATATGTAATCATATAAAATAATCTAAATCACTATTGATTAGAGAATTGAAAATTAAAATAACCATGAAGTATCACCTCATATCTACAGATTGGATAAGGTGACTTAAAGCAAAAATGATCAGTGTTGCAGAGGTTTTGGGAAGACTGGGACATCAATGCTGGTGGACTTGTGAACTGATCCATCCAATCTGCTGAGCAAAAGGGAACATATTCAAAGAGTAATAAAACTATTTGGATCCAGCACTTCCAATTCTCGTCATATCTCCAGATGAATTCATAAAATATGGCAACAATCCTACAAGTTTCGAAATATTCATAGTAGTTCTTTTTGAAGTGGCAAATAATTGGAATTTGAGGGGCTGCCCATTAATTGGAGAATGGCTAAACAAGTTATGATATATGAATATTATGGGATTATATTATTCTATAAGAAAGCATAAATGCTGGGACTCTAGAGAAGCATGGAACAAATTACTGGATCTGATGTTGAGTAAAGGGAGCAGAACCAAGAGAAAAATATTCACTTTAACAGCAGCATTGTGAGATGATCAACCCTAATGGATGTACCTACAGAGGAAGGAAAACAAAGCAAAATTAAACAAAAATTCTTTCAGAATGCGATGAAGATTATATTCCCTTAAAAATCTCATGAATTTCTTTCCCTTAATCTTAATACACAAATACACAAATGTATTTTAACTTGGCTGTTCGCTGCCAAAGAGGGTGGTAAGGGAAAGAGGAAGAAAAATTTATAACTTAAAAATATGCATATGCAAAAGGACGGACTTTGAAAAACTTTCATAACATGTATTTGGACAAACAAAATATTAGTAAAAACTAAAAAAATAATAAAAAGCAAAAAAAAATTTCTGAATTATTACTGCAATTACCTCCTCATCAGTGGTAAATCACACTTTTCATTTTTGATACCAATAATCTTCCTTTAATTTTTAAAATCAGTTTAAACATTGTTTGATTTTTTCTTTATTTTATAAAAATCAACAGTTTTATTTATTTACAAAAACAGTAAAGCTTTCAATTTTATTTTAGAAATTTCTTTTGATTTTCATAGTTTGTAATTTGGTATTTTTAATTTGTTCTTTATAAAACTTTTTTTCTATGCACTATTCAATTCATCAGGAAAATTTGAAACTATCCTTTTTCTTTGAGTGTCCATTTTTTTTCCATGAAAGAGTTTATTCCGATTTGCTGGATGACTGAGGCTTGGTTGTAATGCAAACTCTTTTGGCTTGTGTAATATGATATTCAAGTTCTTCAATCCATTAATGGTTCCATGATAACTGAATTGATAATTCATACTGCTAGCAATATTTTCCCTTGACCTTCGAGTTCTAAAATTTGCTTATAACATTCCTCAAAGTTTTCAATTGGGAATCCCTCTTAGGAAGTGAAACATATATTCCCTTCAATTTCTAAGTTACCCTCTTCTTTTAGAATATCAGGGCACTTTTCCTTGATAATTTCTTATGAAATGATTTCTAGGCTTTTTTAAATCATGTTTTTCAGCCAAGCACAATATATATTTAAAATTATCACTCTTGATTTTTTCAGGTAAATTGTCTTTCTGATAACACATTTCACATTTTCAACTTGTTTTCAGTATTTCAATTTTTGTTTACTAATTTCTCACAAAATTATGAAATTCAATTTGCTCAGTTGTTTATTTCATGAAAATATTTTGTTCAGTGAGTTTTTGTACTTCATTTTCCATTTGATCAGTTCTGCTTTTTAAGACATTCTTTTCCTCACTGACTTTTTGGACTTTGATCCAGTCTGGGTTTTTAATCTGACACTCTATATAGTATTTGTATGTATATCTGTGTCTCTTTCATTAAGCTATTGACTTAGTTTTCATGATTTCTTTTCTCTCATTTCTCTTGACAACTTTTCTTTTACCTCTCTTTCCTAATTTCAAAATGCTTCTTGAATTCTTCCATGGCCTGAGACTAATTTATGTTTCTCTTAATACCTTTGGATGTAGAAGCCATGATTTTGTAAATTTCTGAGGCTGTATTTTCATCTTCCTAAAACTGTCAATTGTCAGATTTTTCCCTTCTGTTGTTTGCTCATTTTCAAAGTTTTTAACTTGTTTTTTAACTCTTTGTCAAGGTTGGGCTATGTTTCCAGGATGGATGTTGCACTGTCCCAAGCTTTTGACAATTTTGTAACTGTTTTCAAATTCTTCTAGACACCTGATAATTTTCAGTTATTATAAGGTGGTACAAGATAAGGAGAGGGTTTTACTGTTCAGCTGGTCTATGTTCTATCTGTGAATAACCTCAATAACTCCTTTCTGCCCTGAAACTATGGGGATGGTCTTCCACTCCTCTGAAGAAGCTCTCTTTATCATTCTATACTACTTCTTCCTGAGACTTGGACCTGGGAATGCCATCTGGATTTTAATACAGGCAGAGCTCAGAGATCTGACTCAGTGAAAAGACCCCTATAATCTCCATCTGACCCACTTACTGATTGTGAACTGAAAGTTCCCAAACCAACTTCCTCTACTGATTAAGTGTCTCCCAAGAACTGCTTCTTGTCCACTGGGGTCAAGTTTCTACTTCTTAGGCTGCAATGGACTGTTTTTCACTCTACACTGGTGTGTCAGAAATTTCCTGCTGAACTTCAAGGACTTAGAGGTCTATAATCTGCCATTGCTGCCACTGACAGAGTCACCCCACTCGCTGTTCTTGGTTTTTGGGAATCCATTAATTGGGAAGGGTTTACTCTATCCAAACTTCACTGTATTCATCTTTCCACAGTGGAACAAATATTTTCAGCTGGTTTTCAAGTTGTCTTGGGTTGGAAAACTGTTTAAGTCAATCTTTTTGTGAGTTCTACCTCTCTAGCATTTGTATAAAGTCATTATTTAAAGGAATTTGAAGTGATTTTGGGGAGATTTTGGGAGGTTTCTGCATTTACCCAGTCATCTTGTGACCAGTATTTGAGACTTGTTTTTTTTTTTTAATACTATAATTGAAAGAAGTATACTTAAACAGAGGTTATGGGCATAAAGGTAAAAACAATAAAGATATGAAAAAATATTATAAATGGAGCAGATGGGGGAGGTATAAGTCAGTAAATAATACCACATAAAAAGCACAAAGGACCTCATTAAAGTAGAGGAAAAGAAGGGAGAGTGTTATTATTGACTGATTCTTATTCTCAACAGATTTGACTAAAAGAGGAAATAATGCATATTTCGGTTTGCATTTAGAATTTTATCCTACCATAAAGTAAAGTAAAATGGGAAGGGGGAAAGAAAGGGTAAGGAGAGACTGACAGAAGGGAAGAGGAAAGGAAAGAGGAAAAAGGGAAGAAAAAATAAGTTTATTGATAGAAGGGAGGACAAATTGATTCTTTAAAATAGAAGTTGCTTAATCTAGTATGATATTGACTGTGTTTCCAAAGTATTTAAATGTTATTTTGATTTTCTTGCTTCTTGAGGGATTTTCTCTGACCTGGGATTTCTTGAATTCTGCATAAATATTTTTAGTAGTTTTCATTTTTGATCAATTTTTGGTGGTGACTGGTAAAGTCTTTCAATTTCTATTTTAACCTTGGATTCAAGGATATCAGAAGTAGGATTCCTTGCTAATTTTTTTTTTAAAATATGACTCCTAGGTTCTATCTTTGATTATGTCTTTCAGGTAATTCGTTAATTCTAAGATTGCCTTTTATCAAACTATTTTCCAGATCATTTATTTTTATGATGAGATATTTCACATTTTATTCAGTCTTCTCACTTTGTTTTGCTTATTCTTGATGTCTCATTCACATTTCATCTACTAAATTCTAATTTTCAAGGACTACTTTTACATTGAACTGATATACTTTTTAAAAATTTGATAATCCTTATTTTAATATTTTATGTTTCAGTATGTTGTGCCTTCTGCCCCAAACTGCCATCTATTCATAATTATCTCCATTTGTTTCATTTATTATCTATTTTTGCTTACCTATCTTATTTCCATATTAAAATTATTTACAGTTCCTCTTTAATTAGACTGCAGTTGTACCTTTGTCCAGTTCATAATTTTTGTTCAAGACATAGTTTATAACTGTTTTAACTTCATTGTCTTCTCCTGAGTTTGTTTCTTGATCTTCCCTATCACCATAGTACTTATAAGTAGATGAATTCTTTTAGTTCTTGCTAATTTTTCTACCCAATATTTTGATTATAATCTTTATGTTAATGCTGAGCTCAGTTCCTTGAATTAATCTTCAGATTTTTTTTCATTTTGCTGTTTTCAGAGTTAGTTTTGTGTATTTCAAGATTTCAATATTTCTAAGTTACTCTGATATAAGAGGTGTGGTAACTGTTCTCTTGGTTGCTACTCTGATTCTAATCCAATATTGTACCTAATCCTTTTTGCATATCAATCTAAATTGCTTTTATTGCTCCATCTTCCATTGGGGTCAAAATAATGCTATTTTTTAGGGTAGCTTATTCCTAGGGAATTGAAGTAATATTGTCCCTCACAACTCCCATTCTGTCTTGACTGAAACTGCTACTCTGTACCCTTGAACTATGAAAGAAAAGTCAATATAAGCAATTGAACTGGCAATTAGTATCCTGTCCCTGTCCAGTGTCAGTGCATAGCTATAAGAAGGAATTTATTTATTTTGAGTTTTACAATTTTTCACCTAATTTTGCTTCCCTCCCCAAAACCCCTATGGAAGGCAGTCTGTTAGTCTTTTTTTTTGTTTGTTTGTTTTCTGTTTTTAGGGTCTTTTGTGCAATTCAATAAAGTTAAATGGCTTGCCCAAGGCCACAGGACTAGGTAAATATTAAGTGTCTGAGAGCAAATTTGAACTCAGTACTTCTCACTCTGGGGCTGGTGTTCTATCCACTGTGCCAACTAGCAACCCCGAGTCTATTAGTTTTTACTAGTTTCCATGGTATACAATGATCTAACTTGAATGACATTATAAATCATCCTTAAGGAAGAAGCATAATGTATAAGAGATAGCAAAATTACACAATAAGATAACTTTATTTAAAAAGTCTTTGGTCTTTGTTCAAATTCCAAAATTCTTTCTCTGGATACATTTGGTATTCTCCATTGCATTTAGTCAAAAATTGTGCCTCATTATTGCACCGACGGAATGAGCAAATCCATCAAGTTTGATAATCACTCCTATGGTAATGTTAGTTTGTACAATGTTATGGTTTTGATCATCTGGCTCAACATCAGTTCACACAAATCCTTCCGGGCTACCCTGAATTCCTATCCCTCCTGTTCCCTAATAGTACCATAGTGTTCCATGACATGCATATACCATAGTTTTTTTAAGCCATTCCCCAATTGAGGGACATTCACTTAATTTCCAATTCTTTGCCACCACAAAAAGGGTGCTATGAAAATTTTTGAGCAAGTGAGGTTTTCAACCATTTTTCTTAATCTCTTCAAGGTATAGACCCAATAGTGGTATTGCTGGATCAAAGGTTATGCACATTTTTGTTGCTCTTTAGGCTTAATTCCAAATTGCTCTCCAAAAATGTTGGATGAGTTCACAGTTCTACCAATAATATATTAGTGTTCCAGATTTCCCACATTCTTTCCAACAGTGATCATAGTCCTTTCTGGTCATTTTGGCTAATGTGAGAGGCATGCGGTGGCACCTCAAAGATGATTAAATTTGCATTTCTCTAATAAGTAGTAATTTAGAGAATTTTTTTCTTATAATTATAGATCACTTTGATTTCCTCTTCTGAAAATTGCCTTTGCATATCCTTTGACAATTTGTCAACTGTGGAATGGCTTGGTTTTTGAAAATTTGATTCAGTTCTTTGTGTATTTTAGAAATGAATCCTTTGTCAGAAATACTAGCTGTAAAAATTGTTTCCCAATTTATCACATTTCTTTTGATCTTGGTTAAAGTGGTTTTGTCTATGTAAAAGATTTTTAATTTAATGTAATCCAAAATATCTAGTTTGTTATTAATGATGTTCTCATCTCTTTTTTGGTCATAAACTGCTTCGCTTTCCATAGTTCTGACAGGTAAACTATTGCTTCATCTTCTGATTTGTTCAAAATATTGTATTTTATATCTAAATCCTGTATACATTCTGATCTGATCTTGGTATACACTGTGAGGTATTGGTCTAATCCAAGTTTCTGCCACACTAATTTTCAATTCTCCCAACAGTATTTATTGAAGAGAAAGTTTTTATCCCAATAACTGCACTAATTGGATTTATCAAAGGGCAGATTACAATAATTGTTTCCTACTACTGCCCCTAGTCTATGCCACTGATCCACCACTATTTCTTAGCCAATACAAGACAGTTTTGATGACTGATGCTTTATAATATAATTTTAGATCTGGTAAGGCTAAGTCACCTTCATTTGCACTATTTTGAGTCCCTGGAATTTCTTGACATTTTATTTCTCAATATGCATTGATTTAAACTTTTTTCTAACTCATTAATGTTTTGTTATTTTTATTAGTATGGCATTAAACAATTAGGTTAATTTTAGTAGAATTCTAATTTGTATTACATTAGTTCGACCCATTCATAAGCAGTAGAAATTTGCCCAGTTATTCAAATCGGATTTTATTTGTGTCAGAAGTGTTTTGTAATTGTTTTCAAATTTTTTCTGAGTCTGTCTTGGCAGGTAGACTCCCACGTATCTTATATTGTCTGAAGTTACTTTGAAGGGGTTTTCTCTTTCTAGCTCTTTCTGCTGCATCTTGTTATTCCTATATAGAAATGTTTTGGATTCATGAGGGTTTATTTTATGTCCTATGACTTTGGTAAAGTTGCTAATTAATTCTAGTACCTTTTTAGATGAATTTTTGGGATTCTCTAGGTATACCTTCATGTCATCTACAAAGAATGAAAGTGTTGTCTCTTCCTTCACAATTCTAAAATCTTCAATGTCTTTTCTTGTCTTATTACTGCAATTAACATTTCTAATACAATATTGGATAGTATTGGTTTTAATGGGCATACTTGTTTCATCCCTGATCTTATTGGGAATGCCTCTAGCCTATCCTCATAGCATAGAATGCTTGTTGATGGTGTCATATAGCTACTGCTTATTATTATAAGAAATAATCCACTTATTTCTATACTCTCTAGTGTTTTAGTAGGAATGGGTGCTGTATTTTGTCAAAAGCTTTTTCAGCATCTATTGATAGAATCATATAATTCCTGATAGGTTTGTTGTTGATATAATTAATTATACTAACAGTTATCCTAATATTGAACTAAATCTGCATTCCTGAGATGAATTTTATTTGGTCAAAATGTATTATTCAAATGATAACTTGTTGAAATTGTTTTGCTAAGATTATATTTATGGTTTTTGTATCTATATTAATCAGGGAGTGATGTCTATAATTTTCTTTCTCTATTTTTTAACTCTTTCTAGTTTAGCTATCAATATCATAGTGGTGTCATAGAAAGAGTGAGGCAGAGTTCCACCTTCACTTATTTTTCCAAAGAGTTTATACACAATTAGAACCAATTGCTCCTTAAATGTTGGAATTCACTTGTGAATCCATCTGTTCCTGGCAGTAAAATAACAGTTTGTTGAATTTCTTTTTCTCATTGTAGATGTATTTAGATAATTCATTTCACCTTCCTTTAACCTGGGAAACATATTTTATGTAATTATTGATTCATTTTACTAAGATTATCACATTTAGTCACATAGAGTTGGGCAAAATGATCCCAAATTATGACTTTAATTCCCTCCAAATTGGTGGTGAGTTCACCTTTTTCTTTTATGATACTACAATTTAGTTTTCTTCTTTCTTTTTTTTTAAAGAAATTGACCAGAGGCTTATAAATTTTATTTTTTTTATTTGACCCACTCTTTGTTTTATGTATTAATTTAATAGTTTTCTTTCTTTGGATTTTTTTTATTTCTCCTTTAATTTTTAGAATTTCTAATTTGGTATTTCATTGAAGGGGTTTTAATTTTTCTTTCTTTAATTTTTAGTTGAATATTTAGTTAATTGATTTGCTGTTTCTCTTTTTCATTTATTCATGTGAGCATTTAAATATATCATACATACCCTGAGAGCTACCTTGAGGGAATCCCATAGATATTGGTATGATCCATTTTTATCATTCTCTAGGATGAAATAATTATTTTTTCTATAATTTGTTGCTTGATACAGTCATTCTTTAAAATAAGATTATTTAGTTTCCAATTAGTTATGGGTCTATATCTCACTGGTCCAATATTGCATTTGATTTTTATTGCATTATGATCTGAGAAAGATTTATTCACTATTTCTGCCTTTCTGTAATTAATCATTAGGATTTTATGCCTTAGTAGATGATCCATTTTTGTATAAGTGCCTTGTACTGCAGAAAAAATTATATTCCTTTCTATCCCCATTCAATTTCCACATAATTCTATCATATCTAGTTTTTCTAACAATCAATTTATCTCCTTAACTTCTTTATATATTTTATGATTAGATTTATCTATATCTGAGGGCAAAAGATTGTGCTTTCCCAAAAGGAGAATTTTGCTATCTATGTCTTCCAGTAACTCCATAAAATTCTCCTATAAGAATTTGGATTGTATACCATTGGGTGCATACAAATTTAGTACTGAAATTACTTTTTTTTGTCTGTGGTTCCTTTTAGGAGGATATGGCTTTCTTATTTATCTCTTTTAATGATATCTATCTTTGTAACTGATTTTTCTGAGATCAGGATTACTATTCCTGTTTTATTTTCACTTCAGTTGAAGCAAAATATGTTTTCTTCGAACATTTTACCCTTATTCTCTAGGTATCTCTCTTCTTCAATTGCTTTTCTTGTAAGCAGCATATTGTTTGATTCTGCTTTTGAATTGACACTGATATTCTTTTAAGTTTAAAGAGAGAGTTCATCCCATTCACATTCAAAGTTATAATAATAACTCTTTATCTCCCTCCATGCTATCTTCTCTTTGTTTGTATTTTTCCACTTTTTTTCACTTTATCCATATTCCCTAGTGTTTTAGTTTTGATTACCCCCACCTTCAGTGTGTTTGCCCTCCTATATAAACGCCCCTCCCCTTTCTTTCTCCTTTCCCTTTGCCCCTTCTTCCCTCCCTTCCTTAGGTTAGTTCACATTTTCCACTCCCCCCTTTTTCCCCCTCTGCTTTTTTCCTTTTAAAAATTAAAAAGTAAGATAAGTTTCTTAACTTCACTGAGTCTGTTTATGTTGACTTTAAACTAAATATTATGAGAGGAAGTTTCAGATGGTTCTCACCTCCTCTCTTCTTCCCCTTTACTGCAATAGGTCCTTTGTACTTCTTCATGTAATGTGATTTACCCAATTCAGTCACCTCCATCCTCCAACCTCCTTTCTCTTACTGTCCCCGTTGGTAAGGAGATGTTTTTAAGTCATTTTATCAGAGTCATGGATAAATCATGAGTGTCCATCACTTTTGGGTAAGTATATTGTCTGTAACAGAGCTACAATTCTTGAGAATTCAGAGAATCTTTCTCCCAGGTGGGAATAGAGACAGTTTCATTTTCTTGGATAGTAGTTTTTTTTTTTTTTTATTTATCCTTTTTGTCATCTTTCCATTTGTCTCTTGAGTCTCCTGTTTGATGTCCAAATTTTCTATTTAGCTCTTATCTTGTCATCAGAAAAGGTTGGAAATCTCCCATTTCATTAAATGTCCATCATTTCCCCTGGAAGAGAAGGCTCAACTTTCCCAGATAGTGGATTCTTGGCTACATTCCAAGCTCCCTTGCTTTTTGGAATATCTCATTCCAGGCCCTTCAATCACTTAATGTTGAGGCAGCCAGTTCCTGTGTAATCCTTACTGTGGCTCCTTGGTATTTAAATTTTTTCTTTCTGGATGTTTGCAGGATTTGCTCTTTTTCTGATAGTTGTGGAATTTGGTCACAACATTCCTTGGTGTTTTCATTTTAGCATCTCTTTCTGGAGGGGATCGATGTATTCTTTCAGTCACTATTTTGACCTTTGGTTCCATCATTTCTGGGCAGTTTTCCATCACTAAATACTGTAATATTTAATCCCAGGTCTTTTTTTAATCTTCAATGTTTACAGTAATACCAATAATTCTTAAGTTGTCTCCTCTCTATCAATTTTTTAGGTCAGTGGTTTTGCTGATGAGGGGTTTTACATTTTTTCTATATTTTCTATCTTTTGGTTTAACATAATTTTCATTTTCTCACAATGTCATTACCTTCAACAGATTCCATTCATACTACTGTTTATTATTTGTTAACTATAAAAATCATTTGATTCCATTGTGTATAAATTTTCCTTATAGTGTTCCCCTGAAATAAAGTGTCATGCCTATTATAAAATCCTCTACTATTGTTTTAAACATATAAAATGAATTCCATATTCAAAAAACATTCTAATTACTATCAAGTGAGTTATAAAAGCATTCTTACACATGCTCACTAAAGATATTTGCCACTGTCTTGGATAATTTTTAGCACAGTCCAAATGACAAGATTAACAATAGAACAAGAGTTTCTACAGATGTGTCCTTTTTGTTTATATTTTCATAATTTCATTGAGTTCTATCACAATATATGCAACTATATTTATACACAAATATGAGTATAAATTTTGCATATCTACAAATATACACATACAACAAATAGAGAGACTAGGACAGATAGATAGATAGATAGATAGATAGATATATAGATGCATTAAATACAGAAATAGACATATAGTATGATGAGGTACATCCTTTTGTAAAGGAACAGTAGTACATATATATCTATATCTATATATCTATATCTATATCTATATATATATATATATCTGTATCTATCTATATCTATATCTATATATCTATATATCTATATCTATATCTATATCTATATCTATATATATATGTGTATATATATATATATATATATATATATATATATATATATATATATATATATATATTTGCTTGTTTTGTTTTCCTTTTGTGAGGCAATGGGCCTAAATGACTTGTCCAAGGTTTCACTGCCAGTAAGTATCATATGAACTCAAATCTTCCTGACTCAAAGGTAAATTTTCTATCCACTAAATCATATAGTTACCCCCAAAATATAAGACATCAGCACACTTTGGGTATTAAGTGTTAAAATATAGGAAGCGTTGATTCTGCAGAGTAAGTCTCATTATTAAATGAATTAATATGTTAGGATGTCAACCTCCCTACCTCCAAAAAACAAGTGAGAAACCTATGAGAGTTGGGATGAGGAAAAAGATGGCCATGAAAGATAAAAAGAGTACCTCAATCTAAGCATTCAATGTCTAAAATTCAAGAGTCAAGATTTCTCTAATGACTGTAAAAAAATTACCATATATACTAATGTGAGATCCAAGAAACCTGTAATCATATGTATAATGCATGTGAAGGAATTCATCAAACTTCAAACAGGTACAAGGACTTCAACTTTCAATTTTTTTTCTATTTCTCTTGATGAGCCAGAATAATGAATGAATACAAGTAAACTTACAGCTTGATTTTGGGAAGTTGTAGAGAGGTAAAGCACAACAATGGTATAAGTGGATCATTACAAGTGAAATACTAGTCCTCTATTTAGGGTTAGAAATGACTTCACAAATCATCTAGGTCAACTCTTCTATTTACTTTTGAAGAAAGATTTGTATATACATTTGAGAAAATAGGTCTTTATGATAGAAACCTGCTTCAATTTTTTCACAGTTACTATTTCTCTCCAACCTATTTTCCCCCTTCTTATTGTGTTTGCTATCTTCTTTTATCCTGTACCTTCTGAAGGCTATTTTTTGCTTCTGACCACCATCTGCCCTAATCTTCTATCCCTTTTATTACCTCTCTTCTCTTATGTCCTTCTGCTCTTACTTTCTTATAGAGTAACATAGATTTGTATGTTAAATTGAAATTGTATATTATTTCCTCTTTGAGTCAATTCCTATTGGAGTAAGGTTCACTTAATCCCCTTCACTTTTATCCACACAGGTCACACATCAGCGGGAGGATTTGAAGTCATGTTGACTGGGAAACTTTTTGAAATAATTGATGGAAATACCAAAGTGCCTCTTTTCTTTAGGAAAAAAACAGCATAAGATTTTAATCTTTTGTCTATAAGCTGACCTAATACTGGAAGATAATGGATTGTAGTCATATCTTCCATTCCTAAGTCTATTTTATCAAGAAACTTTGAAAGTGTAATTCTTTATATATTTGTGTCACATATTTTCTTGTCATATGAAAGAATACAAGGGTAGAAACCAGTAACTTTTAAAATTTCTTCAACTCCTGCAAACTCTACCTTATTTCTTACTTCTCAATTTAAGAAAGAAGACTCAAGTGATGGTTTAAAAAAATCATTCTATTTCTGTGGTAACCACATTAAATTAATAGAAGCTCTACAGAATGCAATGTTCGGGATACAGAATAATAATGTAAAAGGTTCAATTTGTGTTTCAGAAATGAAAGCAAAATTACTATACTTTAGGTGTAGTTTTTTAAAAAAATGCTAAAATAAAAAATGTTCTAGAGTTGTGTTCAGAATAGTTTTTCTAATGCATGCAGGACATTTACTTACAAAAAATAATAAATTGAATTTTGAAATTGATGTTCAAGTTCAAATCTTAATGTTAAAACTATCAAACTGAATAATTTATGTAAAATAAAAATACCTATTTTCTCTCTGTTTTTTTCTGTAGAGCTACACATTTTTTAAACTCAGTGATCATATCAAATTCATATGAAGCACACAAAAAAGACATTGGTGGACTAAGTTGATACAGTTTTAATTTTGCCCACTACTTATAGCTGTATTTTTAGCCCTTAAGTAGATATTTTTGTTTAGTAATTTATTTTCCCCCATTTCATGCAAAAACAATTTTGATCACTTGTTGTTAAAACTTTGCATCTCCAATTTTGTTTCTTCCCCCCCTCCATACAACGCTTCCCTTTCATAAGTCCAGCATGTCAATAGAGTTTATACAGATGTAGTCATTCAACATTTCCACAATGAACAAGCAGTGAAAGAAAACATAGACTTAACAAAAAACTCAAGAAAAATATAGTAAAGCAATATGATTTATTCTCTATTCATACCATGCATTCTTTTTCTGGTGATGGAAAGATTTTTTGGTGATATGCCCTTCAGATTTTTCTTGGATCACTGTACTTTTGGAAATACTTTAATAATAAGCAATCATCTCACAGTACATTATACTTTGTACACAATATATTTCACTTTATAACTGTTCATTCAAGTCTTTCTAGGTTTATTTGAGAATTTCAGGCTCATCATTTCCCATTGCAGACTAACATTCCATCAAAACGCCTTGTGACAATTTCTTTAGCTATTTCCAAAATAATGAACAACCCTTCAGTTTCTAACTACCTGCTAAAAGAGCTGCCATAAATATTTTTGTACATATATGTGCTTTTCCTTGTTTTAGCTTTTTGGATAATGACTTAGTCCTGATAATAGTTAGTCAAAATCAGAGTCAGGATGGTTGAATCATTTCACAACTCCACCAACTTATTTTTTCCAATTCCTTCCAATATATATACATATATATATATATATATATATATATATATATATATGTATATATATATATATTATATATACATATAATATATATATATTTATATATACATATATATATATATATATATATATATATATATAATTTCCCTTTTCTGTTGTATTAGGCAATTCAATAGGTATGAAGCACTACCTCAGAATTTTTAAAATTTTCATTTCCTCAATCAACAGTGACTTAAAATATTGCCTTCATATGACTATCTATAACATTGATTGTTCAATCTGAAAACGTTTATGATATTTTAACATTCATTCATAGAGTAATAGCTCTTATTTTTATAAATTCTATTCAGTTCTTTATACATTTGAGAAAAGAGGTCTTTATAATAAAAACCTACTTCAAATTTTTTTTCACAGTTACTATTTCTCTCTGACCTATTTTTCCCCTTCTTATTATGTTTGCTGTCTACTTTTATCCTGTACCTTCTGAAGGCTATTTTTTGCTTCTGACTACCATCTGCCCTAATCTTCTATCCCTTTTATTACCTCTCTTTTCTTATCTCCTTCTCCTCTTACTTTCTTATAAAGGAACATAGATTTCTATGTTAAATTGAAGTTGTATATTATTTCCTCTTTGAGTCAATTCCTATTGGAGTAAGGTTCACTTAATCCCCTTCACTTTTATCCAGTTCTTCCTACAATAAAGTTTTTTCCTTGACTCTGTTATGTTATATAATTTACTGAATTCTAACTCTCCCTTTCTTTTTTTCCAGTACATTCCTCTCTCATGCTTTAATTATATATATTTTTAGATATTAGCACTACATAGTTAATTCATTTCCTTGTCATTTATTTATGTATATGTGTGTGTGTTTCCATAGATATAGATAAACATGTATACATTGTCCCCTTATAACTTCACTAATAATAAGTGCCTTTGCTTTATAGCTATTATCTTTCCATGTAGGAATGCAAATAATATAACCTTATTAAGTCCTTATTTTTCCATTTCCTTATTTGCATTTTCTTGCTTTAGTTGAGTTGTGTATTTGAAAATCAAATTTTCTGTTCAGTTCCCCCATTACAATGAATGTCAATTTTTCCAGTACAAGAGTATACAGATGACTAGCTGATAATATTTTTGTTTGGCAATTGGCTTAAGTGACTTGCCAAAGATCACACAGTTAGGTAATTATTAAGTGTCAGAGACTGGATTTGAACTCAGGTGCTCCTGACACTTACGCTGGTGCTATAGCTGCCCCCAGCTGATACTTTTTTGAAATCCAATCTGTTTTTCCTTCCAAAGTATCACATCCAAATTCCAAGATCCTTTAATGCAGAAGCTGTTAAATTTTATGTTATTCTGAGTGAAGGATAATTGAATTATTTATTTCTTGCTGTTCATAAAATTTTGACCTTAACCTGGGAATTCTGGAATTTGGTTATTAATGTACCTGGGAGTTTCCCTTTAGGGATCTCTTTTAGGAAGTATTTGGAGGATTCTTTCACTTTCCATTTTAACCTCTGATTCTAATATATCAGAACACTTTTTCCTTTATAATTTCTTAAGAGATGATAACTAGGCTCTTTTTTGATATTGTATTTCAGATAGTCTAGCAACTTTTAAATTACCCGAATCTATTTTACAGGGCCATTGTTTTCAAACTTTATATTTCACATTGGGTTTTGGTTTTATTTTTATTGTTTCTTAATTTCTCATATAGTCATTAGCTTACTCAATTCAATTTTTAAGGCATAACTCTCTTCACTGCATTTTTGTAACTATTTTACCATTTGGCCAGTCTGGTTTTTAAGATTTTTTTCTTCAGTAGTTTTGTGTCTCCTTTATCAAGTGATTGAATCATATTTCTTGATTTTCATGCATCATGCTCATTTCATTCCTGAATTTTTGTTTTACCACTCTTATTTGATTTTAAAAATCATTTGGGTTTTTTCCATCGTCTATGAGTCATAGTTTTCTTAGAGGCTTTTGATATAAGGACATTGATTTTTTTTATATCTTCTTCTGAATGTATATTTTGTTCTTTCTTTTTTCCATAATAACCTTCTATTGTCAGAATTTCTTTTTCTGTTTGCTCATTCCTAGGCTCTTATGACTGTTAGTTTGTTTAAAGTAGGGCTCTGCATCCAGGGTGGACCGTATAGTGACCTAATACTCAAGGGTTTTATGCAACTGATTTCAGAGATATTGCTAGAGACCTGAAAGTTTTCAGGTCCTCATTGGAACCATGATTTCAACCTTAGAGATTCTAAACAGCGTTATTTATTACTGTCCTACCCTATACTCTGCCCTTTGAGTAATCATAAGCACTGTTTTCTTCTCTGAAATTGCGAGGAGCATCTATTGGTATCTTGTGGTAGCAAATTTTAGTTTGCTAATGCATCTTCTGGCCCTCAAACAGCTACCTAGCACAGTGACCTATGTCTGAGTATGGGCAAAGCAACAATCTTGCCACATTTCTAGCAGAGACTCCCCTGTAATCACCTTTGGACCAATTTTTGTCTAGTTTAGTGAGTCAGAGTTGAGAATACCTAAAGTTGCTATTACTATGCAGATTCACTCCTAGATCTGCTCTTGGCTTTCTAGGGCCTAGTCTATGCTCATATGGCCTGTGCTTGGCTATGCTACATTCTCCCCCAATACAAGAACTATTCCTGCTGATCTAATTTATCTTTGGTTTCCTCACTTATTTAAAATAAATATGCATAAAAAGGTTATTTCAGGTCTGCTTGGCCTAACTAACTCAGAGTCTCACCTTGTGAAAGAAGCTTAAAAATTCTATATACTATTTTCTTAAATTCTCTTTTGAAAAATACTGCCATAGAAATAGTAAGGGATCAAAACTTTCGCTCTCACTTATAAACATACCACTTCACAAAAGAAAAGTGAAGCAAAATTTGGACTCTCAGAGAATATTTTATTTCTATTCCTACCTTTATTTTCAAATGATCAATTGGAAATACAAATTAATATTAATTTTTCACTTTCCCTAATAAAAACATGCACATTCGTCTTCTCCTCAAGGAATTTACAATATATTGAAGTTATATTGCATAAACCTGCATGACTCTAATACAAATTAGATATGAAAGCATGATAAGTCCAATTTAGTATGAATAATATACATTAGAGAATTTACATGCATTCTAAACATGACTTTCTGGTCGCTACTACTCCAAAATTAATTTTTAAGTTTTATATATATATATATATACCACCAGATTTACTTTAATTTTTCTGTAGAATGTGAAGTTCACTTAATTAGAATTAAGGGGATATTTCATGGAGGAGATAATACTTGGTATTATGGAGAAAGAAAAATATGGGGGGTGATCCAAGGTTTCTGGTCAAAATAGAAATAAGTATTATTTACATTAAACTCTTAACCAATCAGGACCCAACCAATAATAAAGTGAGGATGAAAGAAGTTGGGCAAAGAGGAAAGGAGAGGGAAAGAGAAGGAAAAGATAAGGAGGCAAGGTGAGCCTGTTTTCTGGAGTGTATGAAGGAGAAGGAATGTTACCTTTTTCAATAAATATAGTGCTGAGCCAGCGATCAGGAAGATACAACTTTTTCCTCTTTTATATATTTTTTCTTTGCTTTTTCAACTACATACAATGGAAGTTTTAACAAATAAGTTTTAATTATTTTTTTGAGTTATGCATTTTTCAACACTTTTCCTTCTCTCCTCACTCTCCCTGACAGAAAGCAATCTAATACTTTACATTTATAAACATGCTAAGCATAGATGCATACTGATCATTGTGAGTGAAAAATCAAATCCAAATGGAAGAAATAAAACATGAGAGAGAAAAAGATTATGTAACATATAAGGAAATATTTTAAATATTAAGATAATAAGTTTCAACTTCCTTAAAACTTCACAGTTCTTCTGATAAATATGGGTGACATTTTCCTTTGCAAGTCTTTTTAAATTTTCTTTGATTATTGTACTATTAAAATTGAGAAGCCCATCATAGTTGACCATCATTCCATATTGTTATTAGTATGTATATGGTTCTTTGGGGTCTGCTCATTTCACTGCATATCAATTCATGGAAGTCTTTCCAGCCTTTTTTAAAAATCTTATTCCTCATTATTTCTCAAATAATAATAGTCTTCCATCATATAAATATACTACAATTTGTTCATCCATTTCCCAATAAATGGGCATTCCTCAATTTTCAATTCTTTTCTTTGAAAAAGAACTACTGAAATATTTTTGTGCATGTAGGATTTTTACCCTCTTTCTTGATCTCTTCATTATATAAGCTTAGTATTTGTATTGCTGGATCAAAGAGTATGCATGTTTTTATTGCCAATTGGGTATGATTCCAAATTGCTCTCCAGAAAGGATGGATTAACTCACAACTCCAGCAACAATATATTAGTGCCCCAGTTTTCTCACAGCACCTCCACCATTGATCAATTCCATTCTAATCATTTTGGTCAATCTTGATAGGTGTGGTGTAGTACCTTAGAGATGTTTTAATTTGTATTTCACTAATCAATAATGATTTAGACTAATATTTCTTATGTCTATATATAGCTTTGCTTTCTCCATCTGAGAATTAATTTTTGATGTCCTATAAAGATTTATCAATTGGGGAAGGAAATTTTTGCTTTGATATTTTGGTCTTCTTTTATAAATTTGATTCAGTTCTCTCTATATTATGGAAAGGAACTCTTTGAAAGAAATACTATTATAAAAATTATTTTCCAACTTACTATATTTCTTTTAATATTGGTTGTAATAGTTTTGTTTGTGCAAAAACTTTTGAATTTAATCAAAATTACCCAGCATTTTAAAAAATGTTGTCTATCCATTATTTTTTCATTAACTGCTCCATAGAGTTGACAGGTTAAAAAAATTCCTTGTTCTCCTAATTACCATGTAATTTTATTTTAAGTGTAAATCCAGCAACTAGTTTAAACTTATCTTAGTATAAGATGTAAAATATTGACCTATGCATAGGATCTGCCATACCATGTTCCAGTTTTTGCAGTAGCTATTGCATTTCATTTACTTTCATCCAAATGTATATGTATATTTTTAAGTTACAAAATTTCACTCCACTCTCCCTTAAGACCTCCTCCGCTCACCATGAACAGTCAGGATAGGATTGTATATGCATACATATTTTGTATAAACATGTTTATATATTGGTCATTTCCCATATGAGAAATTAGGATTAAGGAAAGAGATATATAAGAGATATTTTTTATAAATTGTCTATCATATTCTAAAGAGTTGGTTTTTGTTTTTATGTTAATTTTGTTTTTTTTTCTTCCTCTGGATGGTGATAAAATTGTCCACAGCCAGTCTAAAATGGTTGTCTTGTTCTCTGAATTGCTGAGAGGAGTTGCTTCCATTAAAGTTGATAATCTCACAATGCTGTTGTTAATGTGTACTGTTGTGTCACATGTATTCCAGGCTAAGAGCTATAAAGGGTTAACACAGAAATAGTTATGTGCTTTAACCAGCAAGATGTACTTCAGAGCTTAGATAAGGGATTAGCTGCATGTCTGAGTTAACAAGGTGTGTTCCCAGGCTCAGATAGATAGCGCATTCTGAGATAATTACCTTCTGCACTTTGTTTATCAAATCACTGTTTGGTTCTCAAAACAATCACCTAAGACATACACAAGGTATGCATGTGAAAAAAATGCTTGCTAAAACGCTTATGTAATTGGTTACATAAATGTAGAGTATAAAAGTATGTATCCTGTGATCAATAAACGAACCAGCTTATGCATCATATTGATGTCGGCCTGGGTTCCCTCCTCCGGACTCGACAGTGTACAATATTTTCTTGCTTCTACTCCCTTCACTCAGCATCAGATACTGTAAGTTTAGAATACAACCATTTAGAATACAACCATTTATAGTTTTTATAGAACATTAATATTCCATAGTATCCATGTACCATAACTTGTTTAACTATTCAGCAATTGATTGACATCCCACAATTCCACTTCATTGCCACTACAAAAAGAGCTGCTATTAATATTTTGAAACATGTAGGACTTTTCACATTTTTTTATAATTTCTTCTGGATATAGAATAGGAATTGGTGGGTCTAAAGTTAGGGACATTTTTATTGCTCTTTGGACATAGTTCCATATTTCTCTCCTGAATGGTTGTATCCATTCAAAACTCCACCAGCAATGCATCAATGTCCCATTCCTTCCACAACTTCTTCAACATTTATCATTTTCCCTTTATCCCATATTGGCCAATTGGTTAGTTGTGAAGGGACACCTCATTATTATATTATTTTGCATTTCTCTATTCAATAAAAATTTGGAATGTAATTTTTTTTCACTTGAGAACTGTCTGTTCATATCCTTGATCATTAGTCGATTGGGGAATGATTTTTAACATAATAAATTTGATGTAATTTTAGAAATAAGACCTTTATCGGAACTCCTAGTTGTGAAGAGTGTTTCCCAGCTTTCTGCTTTCTTTCTAATTTTGGCAGCATTGAATTTATTAATGCAAATTTTTTTTAATTTAATATAGTCAAAATCATTCATTTTGGAGTTTATAATGTGCTCTAATTGTTGTTGGGTCATAAACGTATACCCTTTTCATAGATCTGATAGATAGAGTATTTGTTGGTCTATTAATTCATCTCTGGTGTCACCCTTTATGTCTAAACCTTGTATTCTATTTGACATTATTTTGTTAAAGGGTGAAATATAGGAGTCTATCCCAAGTTTTGCCATACTATTTTCTAATTTTGTCAGAAATTTTTGTCAAATATTGAGTTTATATGGCAGAAGCAGATGTCTTTGGATTTGTCAAATAAAAGACTACTGTAACCATTTACTGCAGTTTCTTTTGAACCTATCCTAAGCCAGAGATCCATTACTCTATTTCTTAACCACAATAGCAGGCAGTTTCCATGATTGTCACCTTATAGTATAGTTTTAGATATGGTAGAGCTAAGCCACTTTCCTTTACATTTTTTTTTCATCAGGTCCCTTGATATTCTTTTGTTTTGTTTTGTTTTGTTTTTCATTTTTGCAAGGCAAATGGGGTTAAGTGGTTTGCCCAAGGTCACATAGCTAGGTAATTTATTAAGTGTCTGAGACTGAATTTGAACCCAGGTACTCCTGACTCGAGGGCTGGTGCTTTATCCACTGTGCCATCTAGCTGCCCCATCCCTTGATATTCTTGACGTTTTTTTTTTTTTTTGCTCCAGATGAATTTTGTTACTGTTCTTTCTAGTTCTGTAAAATAGGTTTTTTGGTAGCTTAATTGGTATGGCATTGAATAAGTAATTATTTTGGGTAAAACTGTCATTTTTGATTTTAATAGTTCAACCTACTCATGAGTAATTGACATTTATACAATTATTTACATCTAAATTTATTTGGATGAGAAGAGCATTAAAATTGTGTTCATACAATTTCTGGGTTCATCTTGGGAGATACCGTCCCAAGTATTTAAAGTTGTCTAAAGTTATTTGAAATTGAATTTCTCTTTCTATCTCTTGCTCTTGGACTTTCTCGTTCCTATATAAAAATGATGATGATTTGTATGGGTTTTCTTTAACAACTTGCTACTTAGTTGAATTGTTAATTGTTATTTGTTTCAAGGAGTTTTTTAGAAAAATTTTCTCTTGTTCTCTAAGTATACCATCATATCATCTGCAAAGAGTGAAAGTCTTTGTTCCTCAGTGCCAATTCTGATTCCTTTAATTTAATTTTCTTCTCTTATTGCTACTGCTGGCATTTCTAATACTATATTGAATAGACTGAATAGTAATGGGTACAATGGGCATACTTTTTTCACCCCTGATTTTT